>NC_143443.1:13694800-14002700 GCF_987193195.1 Phasianus colchicus
AAAAGGATCTGGAATTATTTATCTTCATGTTGAAAAATGCATTAAAAATGGAATAGCTCATGCAGTAATGCAATATGTTACCTGTTCCTCACAATGTTATCAGAGTGCAGGACTGGGACATACACAGCCTGAATCCAGGAGTGACTGCTGATTGACTGTAAGAATGGCATACTTAGCAAAGTAGTCCCAGTTGTAAGAAAGAATAAGATTCATAGACACGTGTCTGTGAAGACACTAGTGAAGAGCGGAGTGAATGTGTGAAAAAAAAGATGCCAATATCTGACAAGTCTCTGTTTGCAAATGCATTAATTTAGTTTTTTATCTTTTTTGTTCTGGGAACTAATACGCATTTCCCTCACAACCTACTTCTCAAAGCTACATATTCTGACAGGAAAACTGCTTCTGTGATAAACATTTGGAGTTCTTTTCCTACCCATTCCTAGCTCATACCTGTCAGGATATATTGACATTACATCCATTCATGTGGAAGTGTTGAATTCCACAAGTGGGGTTCCTACATCACATGTCCTCAAGGCTTCTTGATCTGCTGCCTCATCCTCTCTAAGCAAGCTCAGTGCAGCAGTTAGGCTTTCTCACTTCTGCAGAAACATTTAATGGGATACCAGGCAGAGAAATACAAATTGTATGAAGTTTATCCCTTAATGAGAACAGAGCACTGTAAGTCCAGCCCTTTGTAAGCTGTATCCAATGAGTTAACACGCTACTCTGCATAGTTAATAAGAATGCTCATGAGAATTACACTTTGGCATCAAAAGGGAAAAGAAGTGGTATCATGTCAGAATAATGTGAGAGATATAGCTATCCAAAATAATTGCCTGCCTGCTTTGTGTCAGCAGCCTTGTCAATTTGATAATAGCTTCAAGTCTTTATCCTGTTGCAGCATAAAGAGTCTTTGTGCAATGTGCATTGTGATTACAGACTTTATTGGTAAAGCTGTGAATGTCTTTGTTAACAGATACTTTCTAAGGTAGCTGAAGTTTGCTGATATTGCTTGCTCTGTCTCATTGTACTGAACACATATTAAAATACTAAAATAATAAAATAAGGTTCATCGTACTGAACCTTATTAAAATAGAGTAATTAAGAATAATGAATGCATCTTACCTTACAGCTTTGTCAATTTGTCAATTCCCCCTCATACACACATGCTTTGGCTCATGATGCCTTCAGCATCTCTGCAGCTGGCATCATTGTAAGTGATGACCCATATCTGCAGATGGTACAGGCTGAAGAAGAACCAAACAGATTTATCCTTTATAATTCCAGTGTAATCATGATCTCACTGTCCTCTCCAACAGAAAAATGGCAGCTAAAGTGCACACAAAAGGCAAAAGTTTGATTATTTCCCTTAGTACAATAAGTAAGAAAAGTACAGAAACTTTGGCACAGGAAACTTGGATTGATAGGAGGAATTTGACCTAATCAGTGTCTTCATGTGACAAAACTAACTAAATGAAAAAATAGTGATCTTCATGGCCAGAGGTTTGAAACTAATTCTCAGCGCCTGGAAAACACTCAGCATTATTTTTTCTCACAGCTTCCCATGCCTGCAGCCAGCTCTTCAGAGCAGTTAATACAGACCACGACCTGAAGCAGAGGAGTGTGCATCTGTATCCATCAGCTGGCAGTTTGAATGAGTTCCCAAATGGCGGCTCTCTGGTAAATCCTTAGTCTCTGTTTTCATGTAGAAGCTGAGTAGCTTTTCAATTTAGGGGATTACCTCAAGGAGAGTGATTCTTAAGAATGTATGTTATTTTACTTGTAGCTGTGTGTGGTTACATGGGCTATAATGCTGTGGGCATCTTATCTGAGTAAGAGGAAAAGAGGAAAAGCTTAAACTTGTGGAAAGGAACTGATGGTGACAAATAGGTTTTGGAGTTCAATATCTGCACATGAGCCAACTCAAAAACCAATAACTCATTCGTTGTAGCCACAGAGAGCAAAAATAATGGAGAATAATTGAAGCATCTTTATTTCAAAAAATGACAAATGGCAAGCAGCATTTGCAGTTTTTATCTGCACATAAGAAAGGAATCGTCTGTTCTCCTTCAATACCCTTGCACTACAGATAATTAAAACAGAACATTTGAATCAAACTATCAGAGTACGATTTAAAACAAACATTGTCTATTTGAAGCTGATGGCGACTTTATTATTTTGTATTTCAGTAATTAATCTTAATTTATTGAATTGATCTACTGCCTCCAAATTGGTATATGCAGGGAGATTTACACCTAGATATTGCTGTCACTCACATCTTTCATTTGAGTTGATACAGATCTGTGCTGAGGTTAGTCACCAGAAGGGGGGAAGGACAATTCAAAGAACGAGAGGTATATGTTTCAGATGTGACCTCGCAGGGTGGCCGGCTGGGGACAGCAGCAGAGTAACATGCATTCGATAAAAGGCTGAGCGCTTGCTAGCAGCTGTTGATGTGGCAATGGAAAATACTGAGGGTTCCAGACATTACAGGTCTTGCATGTGGCCTGCAGTAAAAGTAAGAAGAAATGCTCGCTGAAGTGCTGTAATCAATGAAGTTTTGCTATTAGCTATATTGAGAAAAACACTAATGCTGATGTCTTATTTTGTACATTGTTATTCCAATGAGATTTTAACGTGAGCTTTCTGCCCAAGGTAACATATGTCTCTAACGAGACAGATTCATATCTGCTGAGCAAAATATCTTATCATGAGCTACAGTTGTGTCTTAATTGTATTTAGAATGTATCAGAATAGAGTATACTTTAGAATGTAAGAGGCAAATATTATGCAGCTTTTATTTAAACAATTTTAGAAATACTGGAATGCTGATTAAATATTAAGGTTCTATTTTAATTTCACATTCAAAGATAACACTGTTTTACAGAGCATCTTTTCATGCCTTGTGAAACACAGTATAATTAACAGGAAAGCATTATTCCCAGTCAGTGTAATCCAGCTTGGTAGGGGATAATCAGAAGCCGCTAATTGAAGGATCCAGAACAATGGTAGTTATGATTTCTTCAACTTTTCCTAACAACTCTCTCAAATATTAGGTTATCATGCTCTTTGTCGGGTCTGCAGTGTGTATGAAAGTTAACTAAGCTAAGTAGAACAAGTCTAATTCTGATCATATCTGGTATTTTTTCGTCTTTGCCTAGGTGGAGGTAGGGAAGAGTAAGAGACAAAGAGGAATGTGATAATTAAAAGTCATTGCTGTAGTATTTTTTGTGAACATCTTTGCAGTCAGAATTACTTAGGGTAAAAAATCAGATTTTTTTTTTCTAATTAATTAAGCACATTCAGAAACGGTGTATGTAGTAGGCTTGGGAACTTCTCAGAGAGTCAATTCTTGAAATTCCCTTTTGTACAAATGTGCAACAGAGTAGTAAGAGCAAAGCATATTTTGACCAAACAATTGACAGGCTGTGTGCATGTCCGAGCTCAGAATAGCTCTATAGGGAAACAAGGTTTCATGGTTCTTGTTTTACTAATTCCCCATGGGATAATTAGTACATATTTTACATATTCTCCTCAGAAGCCCTTTCTCTGTAACTTGGCCATTCTGAGCAAAATTTCAGTGTGACTTCTATTTGCCAAGGACTTTGGTAATAGTGTAGTTTTGAAGAATGTGCTGAAGCCAAAAAAGGTGGGGAAATGCTGTTATCTCACTGCTGATCTGTGGATTTTAGCAGTGTGTTGAGAGAGATTAGCCAATAGACCTGTCTAAAATAAGTGTATAATAGAAATTACTAATTTCACAGTGATTCTCCCCAATAAATCAGCAGCAATGTACAACTGTTCTTCATTTATGCCATTTCCTGTACCTGTATCATTACTTTGCTCTGATGGCAAAGTAGCAATATAGCTACTTTCTTCATGGTCTTTTCTTTGGACTCATCCCTAAATTATCCAATCTGTGTGCTGATATTAATTTGGATTACTACTGTCACTATGAAATAAAAATGAATGATACTTTTCAAAATTTACAGGTGGAAGCATGTGGAGCACAGCTATTCACACTAAAGCTATTTGCCAGATCTGACAGTCTAGTTTTAAATATATATTCAAGAGTAAAATGTTTTTTTCAGAGTACTTAATGTTCTATAGCACTTGATGGGTTGATATAGCAAACAAAACAAATCTGAACTTCAGAACACACTGTGTTGAATTCTAGTTGAAAATTTCTCATGCTTTTAGAGCAGTCACTTGGATAGAAAGTCAGTCAGCATATGTAAAGAATTAAAAATGTGTCTTCATATGTGTCTAAAATGCTATCAAGTGTGGTTTATGGAATCTCAAAAATTCAGGAAACAACTCTGCAGAAAAATCAGAAAGAGCTGAGAAATCCCTTAAACACCTATTTGCCCAGATGGAACATAGCATTGTACTTTTAAATTTCAGCTCTAGTGGATTATAGTTATCACACCACTCTACAGTTTGTGCACCTTCAATCAGATTTTCTAATGGTAAGACCTGAGTTTTTATGTTATTTGCTATACTGTGATGTTTGAATGGATTTAGAAAGAAAAAAATGTTAACTGAATTACAATATCTGGAAAGAAACCACATGCAGCCCAAGAGGGATAGGTTTTGTAAACACCATATCATAAGAATTCTTCCTTCTAAGACTGCTCCCTCTTCTCTTTGCATGCTTTCTTTGCAACCTGAATATCAAGCAAGATGGGGTTATATATACCAGCTGCTGCTTTGATGATACACAGTGCATACATATATTGCACTTTGGTTTTCTTTTTAACAACTTAGAGGCCAGGAAACCAGTTTTAGAGTAAAGAAAATTAAAGTTCTTTTAGTAGTTACATACTCCTCTGCATGGAAAATCCTCCAACAAGAGCATTGGATTCCATTAATAAAGCAAAAGTACCTCTTGACAATCAAAAGAAAACATCACATTTTAAATCTTCCAGCTCTGAGTCTCCAACCAGAGACTCTGTACCAGAAATAAAATGCTTTCTGCCACAGTAGGATCACCAGCAGGCATCAGATGAAATGAGATTGAAATGAAGAGGGAGTACTTTTATTTCTCGTTCTCCTCTGTGCTTGTCATCGTGCTGCCATTTCGGATATTGAGATCGCTCAACCCTGACATGAGCGAAACTCGTCTCTGAGGACAATATGGCAAGAGAAAGAGCAGCTTTTAGACTGGAATCTTTTGAAAACGCATTATCACAGGCAATTGTGAAAATTCAGCATCTGTCTTCTCCAACTAAAAGCCGAACATCATTTTCCCTTTTACTTCCATTGTGTAAGTATACACTCTTCCACCTTTGAAATGCAAAACAAAAGAAAACCTTGCAGCCTGTTTAAGAATATCTGCATAACCCAGCTACAAGTAATCAACTTGCTCTTCTTAATTTGGAGTCAAATAGGATCATTCCAAGGAATCAGGGGGGATAAAGATTTGGAGGTAGTCAAATCACCAGCATTAAACACAGTTCAATTTGATTCAAGGTAATTTGAAGAAATAATTAACACAACATATTCTGTTAGTACTTGCTTGCAACACCACACTAGTCTTTAGATATTGTGGATGATCACTGTGATGTAGTACTGTAGATGGGGAGACGTGTTATAAGGCTGGTCTGCTTTAAACAAGGCAAAAGAAACAAAGACGGAATGCCTAGAATGTGACAGCGTCAAGTTCCCCTTTGTCTTCCTTGCGTGTGCAGAATCTTCTCGATTGTCCTTGCATTCAACAGCAAACTTTGGGACAAAAGGAGTGCTGGGAAGAAGTAAACAGCCACCCCAAGGACTAACAATGGACCGACAGTGGACCATTACGGTGCTAGAAGGCTAGATGTGAAGTGAAGATCGACAAATAGGGCTGTCTGTTGGGTGAAGATCGACAAATAGGGCTGTCTGTTGGGCAATCACTGGAGGTGGATAGGATAACGATTTTGAGAATGTAATGAATATGTAATACATGTGAAAATATAACCTGCACACGAACGATCAACTGACTTGTGGAGCATTCTTGGAGAGTTATCTCGATGCTGCCTCAACGCTACCAATAAAGAATACCTTCACGGTAATAAAACTTTGCTGTTAGTTTCTACTCATTGATCTTTTTAAATCAAAAGTAATTAAACTTTCCTTGCATTGCAAACTGTCCCAATACAAATAAGGAAGAAGATTCTTGTACATATCAAGAACTTAAAAGCCTATCTTAGGTTTCATCTCCTCTGCTTTTTTACTGTTGCTATCAGGAGTCACTCACTGTAAACATGCACAGCAAATAGGAAAAAGTACTGCAAAATTTAAATTAAAAAAAAAAGAAAAAATCTTTTTATGCAGTGAAGATTTCACATGGCAGAAGGAAATGTAGAAGAATGGAGCTCTTTCCTTCAGTCTCCCAGTTTTCTTAAGAGATCCTAGATACAGTCTTTAAATTCATTTGGTCTCTTACCCATCAATAAAATGGGGCAAATCATACTCTTTTTTTGGTTTCACTGGCATCCTTTGAAGAAAAGTGCATCATGAATTGTAATGGATGCTTTAGTAATGGGCAGCATAGAAGAATCAGACACAGCAGTTTAGCCGAGTTCAGCCAAGAGAAATTCTTACCAAGTGAACAGACAACAGTCAGGCTTACATCCATGTATGATCGAAAGCATATAAACTTTATGAAAAAAATAATTTAAAGTTGGGGAATTCTTCCTTACTTTGCAGAGCTTCTTTAAGTGCCTGTACTTTGACTTTGTTCTGCTGAATGGGTCATGCTCTGGAGCAGTTTTCTTTTATCACGGCAGTACTGTGTGATTCTTGGTGCCTGTACAAACTCAAGTCCCTTTACTGTGGCTGGCCGTCCCTTCTCTCACTAGATCTGAAATGAAGACGAGCAAGTTTCAAGATCACTGCTGTTGTGCATTGTATGTCTGCCCTGCTGGCATAGAGGTGCTTTGTTACATCTGAGCGTAACAGAGGTGAAGAAGAAAGAACAGCAAGAGAAAGCGGAGGGAGACCCTGTTTTCACCTTGACGGAAACAAGTTAGGGACTTCCAAAGATAGAGAATTTTGATTTATTTATTTATTTATTTATTTCCCTCTTGGGGAAAAATTAACAGAGACACTGAGTGATTTCTGTCCGGATGTGCTGCTTCTATGTTATGTTTTATCTATCAATTGCCTCAGGAGTGCTTTGAGAACATCAGCTATGAAGAGATCAGTTTATGGGATTAAGAAAGGGCAAAAGTTCTAAAAAGAAGTCTTACTGAAATTTTTGAAATTTCACACTGAATTACAGGAAATTCAGTCTCTGACTACTGCTTTTTGGTTTTGTTCACAAAGCCCAGTTTATTTTTAAAGGCAAAGACATCAATAAGTCAATAAGGCATTTATTCAGTCCTCATTGTTGCTGCTGCAACTTGATTGATATCTGGTTGATGTGAGGTTAGATTTAATTGTTTATTTACTGTGTATATTTATTAGCTATTTCTGCCTGCAGAAAGAAACGTCTTTGGTCTTTCTAGACCAGTACTGTGGCTGCTGTCCAGAAAGACATTCCACATTCCTGGGAAAGTGAAGACAAAACTCAACTGAAATCTGAATCCAGGCTGAAATCCACATTTTATGTCATCCTTGGTAAGTGAATTTGTCTTTTGGTTAGTTCAGTACTTTCTCCTCTGCCTCCAGCTGAAGTTAGGGTTATGTGCTGGCTAGCCTGAAACGTTCTGGCTACCTGCTTGGCTTTCAGAAGATATTTCCAGTGTATTGTACCAAAACTTGTGACAGGAACAGGGACAGCTCACAAGGACTAAGTACTTTCCTTAAAGTTGCACACTGACTGGGCTCCCCCTTTGCAGTTGACAGTAGGCAAGCCTTTTAGCCTTGGAGAAGAAAGGCTATTTGACTTTGACTCCTAATATGAAGTCTGTGATTCTCAGTAAATGTTAATATTAAGACGATAAGAACAGTAGTAACTGCTCTAAGCCATGTGACAGCCTTGCAAGCACTCAGCTTTCTGCTGGGCTCAGTCAGGTGTGTGAGGATTATAGGGTTGGTTTTTCCAACAATAAAGTCCAGTGGGATAGAGTATTTTAGAATTTTGCAAAGGTTCTACTCTTCTAAGTTTAATGTCATGTTCTGTGAATTAATATAGGCTATATGTAGCTTCCTTGTGGCTGTCTCACTGCATGGTTTCTGGATGCTGTTTAAGGCTGAACTCCACCTGTACTTTCAACAACACCAAGCAAGGTGAAATACTGTCATGTATAATGGATCTAGCCATTTCATGCACTTAGCAGAGACCAGATCATAAAGTTCTGCTCTTAATGTTATTGTTTTATTTCAGACTTTAAAAACAAAATCTTCTTAAGCTCTGATTTATATTTCCATGGTGCTCATGTTGCCATGACAACTGTAATAAATGTTCTCTTCTGGAAAAAACTCCTGTAGACATAAGCTTTCTCAGATGCTCTATGTAAGCTGAAGTGGATGCACAATTAAATAGTGAGTTCACTAGCATACTTCCATAAGCTTTCAGTTTAATAAGCATAGTGAGCTTATTCCTTGATCTGTATTTGCAGTTTATGTTGCTCATCATTGTCATTTGGATAGCATACATGAAAGAAATCCAGTACATTTTTGATGATGTTTATTGAGTTATACTTATTAAAAGCAGGAAGCATTTCTGCTCAAATATTTTAGGTAATAGGAATGCATATTCTCTGTGTTGCTCTGACATCAATTATGCATATCTTTGTAAGCAAAAGGCTTCATTTATGGCAGAAATATGCTAGCTACTTAAGCAACTACAGAAATTAACAAGATTATGGCTCGTTTTGTATCGATTTCTCAATTTTTTTCACAATTTTATATTCCACTTTCTCAGCACTGTATAATGTAACGTCTCTAGGGGTAACAGTACTGACCCCAGTTCAATATTGCAAATTTGCAAGCACTGGATATAAGCTGTTACCGTAATTTTAACAGCTACATAAATTAATCATGTGCTTTAATTCATTAACTATTATTAGTCATTGATCTTTATTTTGTTTAAAAGCTTTCATTTGTTTCTTAAACAAGTGTAACATGAATTAGGCTATATATCACAGCATCCATACCAAATAATTTTACCACATAATGTTGCCCTTGACATTCAAAGTGAGTCATTTCAACAGTGTGAAAATGTAGAGTGAGTATTGATGAAAGCCACAGAAAATAACTCATATAATATATTTCAAATGAAAACTGCTGTATTTCTCTCTTGGAATGGATGGGTGCTCTTTTTGTAGAGCCTACATTAGATAAAATAAATCTGTGGCTGTACACCATGGTCTCTTCCTGTTATAGTCTTGGCCACGGCATAGACATATTTCACTGAGGAATCCTAGGGAAGAAACAGAGACATTCAAATGAATAAGAGAAAGTATTCTACTTTCATGTAAAAGTAAAACAATCTGTGTAAAATCAGCATTCTAAAATAACAAATAAATGAAGTTGTTTAACTGAATAGCTAATGTTTCCTGCACAAAATTGCTTCAGTTGAAAAATTTCAGCCAATCCTTTTTCAATGAAGGCAAGGTGAGGAAACCTAAGAAAACATGAAGTGAAAAATGGACAGAACTTATATTCATGGGAACAAGTTGGATGAGTAGTTTCCATGATAAACTGTTCTGTGCTTGGGTTAAGACACAACTGATAAAAGCACAAAGGGCTACAGTTCTCTGCTTTTTCACAGCAACTGGTTCAACAAGGTATAGAAGAAGTAGATTTCAGAAGCAGAATGAGGAACTAAAGCGAGCAACCACAAATGTATGTAATCCCTTCCTCCCACCAGTTCTCCGGAAAATACAGAACACTTAGTAACTCATTTTAAAAAACTCTCATTAGCCATGACTTTTTTGAAAAGGCATGTGTCTTTAAAGTTATAGCTGTTCTTGTTCTAAACATGTTTCAGCCATCAGAATTTGGGAGATAGAGACATCTGAAAAGCTGCAAAACGTAAAAGCAGATTAAAGATTCTACATCCCCTAGAGCAAAACGAACACCACAGAGAAACTTGTTTCTTTCGTGAAAACACTTTCCAGTCTGGCATTTATATGAAGAGATCATTTAAGAAAGGTAAAAATGGTTCTTGGCAATGACATACCCTTTGTGGAAGAATATGTTGCTTTCTGTAGTTCCACCAACGTATTCACATTTTCTTCCAAGAATCTTGTTTTCAGAATTCTCTCAGATTCTTCTCAGATACACTATGTCACTTGGTCTACACAGTTCCCATTTATAACTGATCTCACATGAGCTTCATTAAGACTCAGAGCAATGTCTGAGCTGTGACAACACAGGATGACATACACAAGCATAAACTTCCTTTGGTAAGTAGTTTAAACACTTCTTTTTTTATTACTACTTTTTAGAAAGAGAATCTGTGATAAATATATCTGCACTCAGAATTGAAATAAAAGGGGGTTCTGAGACTCTCTAATGTTTTCTTCTGTTCCGATTGTCTTGGAAAAGAGGTATAGATGGAAAACAAAAGAAGCTGAACATGAAACTCAAATTTTGTTTGTGGTGACATCTACCTTCATCTGTAGGTAAGAACTTATTCTTTATTTCAAGTAATACCCTTCAGCTGAGCTGGGGAGGACCCAGGCCAGATTCACTGTAGGTCTTTACCTCCTTTCTGCACAATCGCTAACTGAAGTCATCTGGAAGTTTCATTTATGAAGTTCTAGATGCTGATTCCCTTGACTCTCCTATTCTCTTCCTGAGGCCATTATGACTGAGGCTGTCTTTTCTGTGGTACGTTTACAGGTAGTCTTCTGTGTCCTGTAACACATGTGCAGTAGTGACTCTTTGGAGCTAGACAGAAAATTACTGCATAATTCCCTGCAACTGGAGGTCTTGACTTGGTCAGGCACACGCTGCCTTACTGACCTATATTTCTATGTTCCATACGTCCTTTAGAATATTACCAGTACTGCCATGACTGTTTCTAATGCAGCAGAAACTATCCCTACACTAGATAAATCAAATATCAGTAGAAACACAGATGTAGCAGACAAGTTCATTGTGCTGTGTCCTCCTGTAAGGCTTTATCCAGTAACTTACTGTGTACACTACCCTTATGAGTTAAAAGTTACAAAGAATAGCTTTCAGACAAAGTAAAGGGGCTAAAGTAGTAGATCAGTGGAATGGTACAGATTTTTATTTACTCTGACGACTCCATAGCTCAGCAAATCTGCAGTTCTGCCATGTCATAGCTTATATGCCCAACAAGATATTCAGAGAGTGAATTAGGCTAAATCTTGCAACTTCAGGCAAAGTAACTAACTCCCAAAGCAGCTGTTTTCCAGGAGAAGAAAGAGGTAAATAATTCCCGACTGCTCTCAAGTGTTAAAATGTATGATCTTTAATGAAAAACAAAACAAAAAACAGGGCATTCTAATAAAAAGGAAAGGGATAAGCCACAGAGATGTATTGGCAACAATTTGTAGATGATGGTAGGCTCCATAGAAGTGTGAAGTATCTCTATTACTGTTGCTGAATAGAATCTTTTACTATATTATAGGCCTTTTCAGTTTGTCATCTAGATTAGGACAAAGACATGGGAGCAACATTTAATGATTCGTATCTTTCAAAGCATAAAGATTTTTCTTACCAAGCTAATGAGGTGTCTCCAAACAACGTCTGGTTTTTCAGCTTCATTCATTTAAGAAGGAATAAAAATTTGTTTTGATTTCAATGGGAAATTTCCAAAATAAAAAATAAGAGTGAAATACTGATGTGATACCAAAGATGCTCTTTGTGGGAATAGGAAATGGAAGAGAGGTTTTTTGCTGATTGAACATCCTTGCCTGGCTCACTGCAGAGCCAGAGTGCAGGTACTGACAGCAGAAATGGTGAGAATACATAGCTAATGGGCAGTGGGCATGGGAACAGCTTCTTTTGATGGTAATGAGCTTCTATGTGAGTCTCCTGTTTCTAAATGAGCTGTGTATCCTGTGAAGGATTGGTAGGACTGCTGTTCTGTATCATTCCCTATTTTCTATTCCATCCTATCTGTTACTTCAGTCAATCACTGAGACTTAAATTGATGCTGAGTTCAGCTCAACCAGGCAAAAAATGCAGTGCTATGCTAAACTGCCTTTAATCTGAGGCTGAGTTCTGCAGGTTGTCCATTACACATGTCAAGAAGCAACCAAATATGAATAAGTGGATGCCTATTGTTAACTGGACCACTTGTGCTCATCTCTACAGAGCTAACCAGAGAACAGGTGGCCAAAAGAAGCCCTTTGCACTCCTTAGAGTAAACACTGTCTCCTTCACAGCTCAGTATGGAATCTTGTTCTGGTTACTGTTAGTTTAGCTAGTTGCAAAATAACCGCATTTTTAACAAGACGTAATTATTTAACAATGGTATTGTTTCTTATGCTCTTTTGCATCAGAGCTGCTGGAGTGGCAGATCATCTGGTTGATCCAGTAGATCATCTCTGAAAAGTTGCTAGGTTTTCAAGCAAGGCTTGACACATGCAGTCATTTGAGTACCAGCACCAAGAGGAAGGAACAAAGCAGCTCCTAGGGCAATATGGGTCTCCAGCTGATCAGCTGAGATCTCCTT
Organism: Phasianus colchicus; assembly: GCF_987193195.1. NCBI lineage: Eukaryota > Metazoa > Chordata > Aves > Galliformes > Phasianidae > Phasianus > Phasianus colchicus. Next base: position 13,707,384 of record NC_143443.1, read on the forward strand.
GTTCAGTGATGCTCCTAGTTCTCATTTTCTTCAAACTCAGGTAAGGAAAGAGTTCAATGAGGACCAGAAAAAACCTCTTCTAATGCCTCTTTATTTATTGATTGATTTTAATATACCACACAATGTATACCAAGGCTTATGAAGTTTTGTTGACACATACATCACTCTGATGTAATACTAGCTTTTTTGGAAATTTTCTTTCCAGATATTGAGAATGTGTTCATATTACAAGAGGTCAAAATGCATTCAACTAAGTCTGGAAAATCTCAGCTGGTTAACCAATGTGCATGTCTGTCTGTATGTTTACATATATATATATAAATATAAACAAAAAGAATGTGAAATGGAAACCAGAGAGATTAGCGTGATATGAGCCATGTTGCTAGTTCTTTAGCTTGCTTCAGAACCTGTCTTCTTTAATTTTCAGTTTTTGTAGTACTTTGGTAATTCTCTGTGGTGTCCTCCTTGCTCAATTAATATTTTACAACCTGTCTTTTGTTCACATAAATCTGTACCGGAATTCTATTTGAATTTATCACCCCATTTTCTTCGTGAGCAATCTGTTTTGTTGCTTTTATGTGCTGAATTCTTGAATGCTTCAATAGAATACAAAATAATACCCAGAAAAAGAGAAAAAAGGTGTATTTTTGTTTTTGTTTTTTTTTTAAAGAACTGCCCATATAGGTGAGCAGTTTGTGAATTCCAAGGACTTCATGGAGGGCTGGATTTTATATTTGCACTGTCGGGCAAACTGAAGGTTTTGGGACAGCACATATATCTGGGTGCCTTCTCATCAACTCTTGTGGAGACTCAAGGGCATTGTCTATTGCAGAAAATAATGCTGGTAGTTAGCACAGTGTGAAGAGTTACAATGTGGCCTCCTTTGTTGTCATAATAATAGGATCCATTGGCAGGGAAATTCTTCACACGGCTTTTGCTAAAAAGCTGTCTATTTTGTCTAAAAAAAATTAGAAGTTTTATTTTACTTTGAATGATTATTATTCTCAGCGTAGAGCTGGAGTTGAACAGGAAGTGTCCTTTGGCAAAGAACAATTCTCCAGGCTAAAGAAGTTAGAAAGAAAACCATCCTACAAATCAAATACCATTTTCTTCATTAATCTTGTCTTGGACTTGCTTTCTAGCTCATGAGGAAGTTTGGGAAGTACCAAAACAGCTTTACCATAATTTTTCATAGTTCCATATTTAGAACCATTAAGATTGGAAAATACCTCTGTCCAACTGTCAACCCAATACCACCATGCCCACTAAAGTGTGTCCCTAAGTGTCACACCTACTCTTTTCTTGAACATCTCCAGGGACAGAGACTCCACCACCTCTCTGGGCAGCCCATTCCAGTGCCTGACCACTCTTTCAGAGAAGGAATTTTTCCTAATATCCAACCTGACCCTCCTCTGCTGCAACTTGAGACCATTCTCTCTTGTCCTATCACTAGTTACTTGAGAAAAGAGGCTGAGCCCTACCTCAGACGACCTCCTTTCAGGTAATTGTAGAGAGTGATAAGGTGTCCTCTGAGCCTCCTCTTCTCATAGTAAACAATCCCAGTTCCCTCAGCTGCTCTCAATAAAACTTGCGCTCCTGACCCTTCACAACTTCATTGGCATTCTCTGGATATGTTCCAGAGCCTTGATATCTTTCTTATAGTGAGGGCCCAAAACTGAACTCAGTACTTGAGGTGCTGTCTCAGTAGTGCCAAGTGCAGAGTAATTAATTAATTACCTAAGTAGGTAATTCTACTTAACTCTGTGACTCTTTGAATGATCTCCAACTAAATTGGTTGCGTTGTGAAAAGGTAAGCCTTCTGGAGAACCGAAGAGCTCTCAAAGACAGAGTTCATGCCTACTTGGTGCCTTAGGGAGAACACTAACTTTTTCTTCATTTGATCAGGTTAAACTGCATGCAGAACAGTCTGTCAGCAGGTCTTCAGAACTTTTCCAAGGGTGAGGCTAACAACCACCAGGTGGAAGTTGTTTGGGTTGTTGACTTCTTATCTATTTTGGACAAGCTTTTAACCTTAGCACATATATATTTGCAGTTTTTTCTACATGGATCTCTGTCATGCACAACAAAAAAAGTATAACAGAATATTGATGGGAAGGGTCAACCTTTACTTCTGTACCACCAATATCCACCTCTGACAATGTGGAGCAAAATAACAAATAGGAAGCATTAATTTCGGAGTCATCTATGTATTTTCAGTATATATTAAACATGTCTGGGAAGAAAGCTCATTGAAAATTTGTCCAATATTTGACAAATCAAAGATTTCTGGCAGTGCTGAGGTCTAATTATACAACAGCCCTATATGAATTACATGGATTTTCATTACATAAGGTTAAAAATACACCAGCAGGCAGCTCTTCTAACATGCTAATGCCTTTGTTGTTCTTCTGCCCTGTTTCACAGTCGAATTATTCATGTATTTAGCAAATGAAGTGGTCTTTTCCTTTTCTTCTTCTATTTTTGTTGTTGTTGTTTTTGTTTTTTAAACCACTGGTGATATGTGGTAGAAAGCATTGTAGGCAAGGGTCTCATTCTAGCCTACACTCCTGGGGTCTGGCTGTTTTACTCAAACTAGCTCCTTTCAAAACCTCTGTTTTCAGACCTCCTCCCTGTCTTAAAAAGCTATAGGTGAGAGGGCGATTTGCTCTTCAGCTGTTCTTTTGTTAAACGTATTGCATACCAGAAGAGGATTTCTTAACACCAAAGAAGTATTATAAGATAAGGAATACCTTGCCAATGAAAACATGAAGAAAAGAACAAGGGGAACAAGGGAATCCTGTCATTTCCTTAAGATGCACCTTCCAAGCAGAAAGCCAGAGAAACCTGCTCTGGCCTAACGCAAAAATAAACAAAAAAACTTTCCTTCTCTGCAATATGAAGTGTGATTTAGTCAAAGGGGCTAAAGAACAAATCTCTGCCTCTGAACAAGTCTCTGTTTTATAATGATGCTTGTGGAAAAAAGAAAAGAAAAGAAAAAACTAGAGTGCAGAGAGTAGAAAATGCAATAAGAATGTTTTACAGGATTGACAGAAATTCCTTACAAGTATTTACAAAGACCCATGCTGATTACACTTATTCCTGGCTATTACTAAGTACATCTAGAGTGTGATCGCTGCTTGCATTATGCTTTTGAATTATTCATTGCTCTTATTTTCAAACGAAATACGTATTTACACAGTCTTTAGCCTTTTAGGTTAATCGTTTCACTAAAGCATGGAAAGTTAAGGTGAACTCTAAAGTTCAGAGAAATGTAATTCTCTGTTAAAAACCTTGCCTGCTTAAAAGAAAAGAAAGACAGCAACAAAACACAATGCCTGAAGTACATCTGTTAAATGTTAAATTATGTTACTTTACAGGCTGTGTGGACAAGGAAGATCAGGTGACAAATTACAAAAACAATCAAACAAAAACATGACATCTGCTGAAGATCCTGCTGCAAGACAAGCAATGCCAAAAAAAGAACTCAGCCTTGAGCCAGTGCCCCCAGCAGACTTACATGTGCATCCTGGAGCACATTCTGGCTACTGAATTGGTCCCGTTCAAATTAAAGCTGCTGTCAGGAAGATGGAGTGTCAGAAAAATATGACCTCTTTCATAAAATTCTTCATGTGTATTTTGGAAAAAGTTTCATTAGCTGTCAAACTTTCCCTTGTGCATTTTCATTTCTAAGCTCCACATCTAAGCAGTGAGTAGTGGCTCACAGCTTTCTGGTTTGTAGAAAGTGTACTGTTGTACAAAGTTCTCTTGGTTTTATTTTAGTCTGATCTCCAAAAGAGGACTTTCTATACTGTCTATATCTGCTTCTGACAATTACTGTTTTACTGAAATATATTTTAAAGTAGTTGTCTAATTCCATCATTTGACAGAAAGGAAAAAAAAAATCATTTCTATAGAACAATTGAAAATACAGAGGAGACCCTGCTAGTGATCTGGCTGCAGGATAAAACTTTGCTATTCCTGCCACCCATGGAACTACTCCCCTGCCCTCACCCTCCTCCTGTTAGTTTGTCCCTTCTGTTAACCCCCTTTAAATGTCTTGCTATTGAAAAAGGAAGTCCATTATATTTTTCTCATGAATGGTTGCTGTAACTGCTAAAAATCAGTGCTGGATTTCATATAAGTAGAGCTGCAGAGGGTACACAATTTTTCTGAGAATTTGACTTTTTTTTAATTAGACTGTTTTCAGCTGCTATGAACTTAAACATTTTTGGCTATTTGTTTTTTAAAGCTGCTTTATTCCTTTTTCCACATGCTTATTTTCTATTGGAGAAAAAGATTACATAAATAGAAGAGGTAAAAAGAATCAGAAAGAAAAACTGAAATTAATGTCTTGCTTTCTATAATTTTCACTGGAATGTTCCCAAAGAAAATAAATGTTCCAGACATTTTCCAGTCATACCATGGTCTGTCTCCTCTCAGGGTTCAACCCATTTAATCCTGTGAGGCCTGCTGGCCAATCTAGCTTCTTATGATTATTATTAGGACAGGTTACAATTTTTACTTTTCCCCTGAGACATAAATTGGCATACTTTCCAGTAGCCTCTCTTGACTACATTGATTTGTGCTTCTAATTCAAGAACAGTTTTTGGTTTAAATATCTGTTTTGTTTCAAATAGAATATGTGGTAAAAGTCACTACATTTTATTTCCTGCTCTGTTACTAATGACTAAGCATCCCCCATGTCTGAATTTTTTTCTAGCAGAAATGAAATCTAAATCTGTCATCTAATAATAGCTCTCTCAGGGATTTGAGACTTCCGAATCTCTTTACAGTCTTTCCTCATAGTATTTTGTTCTCTTCTCTTGGCAGGTGTTCTAGGGCTGAGATTTCACTTTTTAAGGTGCTATGAGTAGCATCTGTAGAATCTGAATGACTTCAGTTTGCACAGCTGAAAGGAAAGCTCAGAGCAGTGAGGCATCATGCCATGTTTAGAGGATTTGTGTTTACTATGAGATGTAAATTTTTCAAGATGGATGAGATGTGACAGGGCATCCATTAAGGTTATCCCTTTTTAGCCTTCTTTATTGAATGAAAATGTCTAATGACTCTAAGTGCTGTTTATGACAGTGGCCTAGAAATCAAATATTACATCTCAGACTATGAGCACAGCCCTTTACAAATGTATAAAATGAGTAATCAAATATACCTCTGAAAAGAGAGAACCATTAACTTCTATTTTCTAGAGGAGGAATGCACTCATATGTCCTTGTAAAGATTAAAGGAGAAACTTTTTTTCAATTAGATCCATTACTTGAGGAGCAGATGCTCTTGAGTTTGAAACTGCATGGTACAAAGTGCTCAGACAGGCTGTGCATGGCCCCTCCCAATGGCAGCAGAATGCACATAACAACACAGTTGGGGTTTTTCAGCTCAAAATTTTATGACAGAGAGAGAGAGAGAGAGAAAGTTTTTGTTTTGCCTTAGGGAGTGTATTCATGCTCAGGAGAGGTGACTGCTAATTGCAGATAACAACATAATGGTTCTTGCCAGAGAACAGCTGGTTCCATGCAGTAACAGGATTAAAGCCTTCTCTTCTGGCAGAGCAGACAGGGCTCATGCACCGAGTCCTCCTCCATGTGAAAGTCATCAAAATGTAGGACTGGGTAAGATGCTGGCCTTGCAACTGCAGGTCAACGCAGGCTGTTACTCTGCCATCACCTTTGCATGATCACATCAAATGTCTGAGCAGGCCAGGCATGTGGACTGCAGCTCCTGCTGCAGGCCTTCAGACATCTGTAATGGGAAGAGAAGGCAGCCTTGTGGGTGAGCAGGCTTTCCTCTCATAGAAGGTATTTCAGGACACCAGCTCATGTGACAAGCTTGCAGGGATTTGGTGATGAGATGTCAAAACTCACTCTAAGTCACAGCTTCAACACCACTCTAACCCCTATTTCTGAAGAGCTGGTGGCACCACTGACTCAGTAGCTAAGAGCCTGAGGTACTCTTTGAGATGACATTGGGTTTGAACTATATTTTCTCATGAAAGTTTAAAAAATGAATCACTGACTATCTTAAAACAGAGCCTTGAGAGAAACAGTCTTCAAGAGCTGCCCCTTCTGTAGGGCATGTTCCTCATGGACTACCAGCGCTGCATTTTTGTAGGAGCCAAACAAAAACTCAGTTATTACAAATATAAAACAGCACGCTCACATTTGTTACAAGTCACTTACGGAAGAAATTCACTTGGAATTTATTTCAGAAATTTTTCCTTATACTGCAGTAAAAGTTAAAATAATAAGAAAGGAAGAAATCAAATCATTTATACAAATAAACACTCCCAAGTTCTTTTAAAAATAACCTGTGTGGTTGGACAATATTAATGCTACTGAGAGAAGTTTGACAACTCACTATACATGAAATCACCTCATGCTTGTAAACTTGGGGTCTCTGTCTGTTACTGGAAAGTGACTGTCAGCCTCTGTGTTTGTTTTTCCTTTATAACAACTGGAACTGGTCCCTGGTTAGGAAGTTTGTAGAAGATGGGGTTAACTATGATTCAGCTAAAATGCTGCTATGTTTTATACTGTGGTATGTTAAGCTATGGGAACTACACAGGTCAAGCTTCACTGCATTGCTGAGATTTTTAGAGCATCAAACTGTCAAACGTCTTTTGAGGAATAGTCTTTAAAACATGACATCTTTCTGCCCACTATCTCACCGTATTTCCTGTCTTCTAGTTACGATAGTATTTTCCTTCCATTACTAACTGAGAACATATTTTCATTAGAATTATTTGAGCAAATTAACCCACCAAATCCCATTTGTCAGCTTCAAACCCCGTTTCTAATACTGATTTCAGTAGAGAGGGAGGTAAGGGAGGATTAATTCACAAATTCTCTTCAAGAAATTGGGAAATGTTTTCTAATAACAGCGGGGAGCTATTCTTTCTAGTCAGTGATTAAGATAAATGCTCTAATTTTGTGATATAGGATGTCAATTAAATTACTAAGGAGCATATTTTGAGTGAGTGCTCTGAGCTGATCTCTTTGTCATGAACTCTAGACATACTCTCTGGCTGTTATAGCTTTCTGTGTGAATGGAAGATTGAGCCTAAGCTTGAGACATAAATTTTCTGACACTATCCTGTTTTGAAGGCAATGCAGTCGATATCTGGGAGAAAGCTATGCAGCTGAAAAGCTGTAATTGCCTTGTCTGGCAAAGAAATATTGCCTCCTCCTTGGTTGGAGGCATGCAGAATGGAGGAAGTGGACATCAAGAGCTAGAGAATGCTGGCAGAGATAAAGCAGCCAGGCTCAAGACAGCTTGGGGCAATACTGGCCAGCCGTTGCCCAAACAGGGCTGCTTTACCCACATCCTGCAGTTTGCAGGATTTCATTTGTAAATGCTTGACCCAAGCTTGACCTAAGTGCAGCAGATGAAGGAAGAAAAAGTGTTGCATGCATGTTAGGAGGCTGCAGGTCCCACCTGGGTTTTCTAATGGGGCCAGCTGTGTGTGAGGCGTGGATCTCCCATTGTCTGTTGTGAACAGATCTGTTGCCATGGCTCACGTTAACAGCACCGACATCACCTGCTGCTTTACACAGAGGTTGGCAAAGATATGACACTAAACCTGGATGCATTTAATTTATGTTATGAACATTACACATATATGACATATATATAAGTATAGGTATCATTCATGAAACACTTTGTTTTTGTCTTGACTGTGAAACTACAGAGGTTGTATAAGCAGAGAAGAACAACTTTAAAAAGATCTGAGGTGTTATGTTAATGAAATATGAATGCAAGAGGAAGAATCCAGAATGAGTTTTCTATTCCTATTGAGCAATCAGAACTGGGACATGAAACTAGTTGGTGCCTAAAGATAATTAAATAAATGGATCAAGATCTGAAATCTCTTTAAAATAAGTGAAAGCATCTTCTTTCTGTTTAGGCTGGTAGTGAGCAGTGAGCATTTGTTCTTGCCCTCTGCACGCTGCAGACATTGGTCAGCCTCCCATTTGGCACAGTCTAATGTAACATTTTAGAATAATCTATATTTATCATTATATGCTATATATAATTAGCAGAAGGTTAGCACTCACTTTAAAAATTCAATTTCATAGCTTAATAGTTATAAACAGTTTTCATGTGGTAGTATATATTAACTCTTAACTACAAAAATTTATATTTTTTCTGTATCTTGATGCTTTCATTTTCCTGGTAAAACACATTGTCATTTCAGAGTCCTTGTTACTGTTGTAACACAATTTAGTAAGATACATGACCATCTTTGTGCTTATTATTCCAAAATTTAATTCTGTATGGCTGAAGCAGACAAGTTCTTGCCGGTAGGAAATATGTGTTGAGGGCCCAGTGCATGAACTGGATATTCTTTATAGTAGGATGTTGGCTTCACTTTACTTAAGAGATAATGTACAAGTCAATGATAGCAGGAATAACAAAATCTAGAAAAAATCAATCAGTGGGGCTGCTTTTTATCTTGGGCATTTAGCATGAGAATCCTTGTTATAATTTCAGAGGCAATGTGTTGATTCAATAGAGGAGACCTCTCTAATGAAATCTCAGATTTGGCCTCCTGAAGTGGAGATCATAGGAAGTCATTCAAGGAAGAGTTATTGTAAACTTTAAGGTTAAATCTGTAGTTCATATTTTTAGAGACAAAACTCATCTTCATTGAAAACATATAAGTTGGATATATATGTTGGATGTGTTGCCCATCCTGATAACACTGTCATTCCAGCTGCATTTCCTTGAATTAGTACAGACTGTGTGCCAAATGCAGAGCTTGAAGGTTCACAGCAATTCCACCTCTACAACCATGCTGTAATGTAAACCTCTTGGTATTTCTGAAACAGCAGTTCCACATATCAAAACTACTCTTGTCTCAATTTGTTTTCAGATTTTGTCATCTGCTGTAACAGCTGTCTCTTAAGTAGCATAGAATAGGCCCTGCAGACAAATCTCACCACGGGAATTCTCCTCCAAGGGAAATCTTGTGCTGTGGCAATTAACAGCTCACATGTTCTGAGTGGTGCATACCAGGCATGTCACGCTGCTGAGATGTTAGAGGAGCCCTAGCATGCAAAGTTGCCTTCTCTCAGTAATAAGTGTAGAACAGCGTGTGTAGCTCTTACATGTAGTAAGATACAGCAATGCAGCATGTATAAAAATGGTCAAACAATATTTAAGAATGGAAATGTTCATTGGCATTCCTAAAGGCTTAGCTTGCAATTTATTCTCTCCATCTGCATAGATTACCAAGCTGTCTCTTTTTCTTTTTTTTCAGCTATGTATAATGTTTCTCATACTTTTGTACAGATGTTGGGAGGTCACAGTGAGGTTTGGGTTCACAAAAGCTCTGTTAGAAGCTGGTTGAAAGCTCTAGTGTAGGGGAACTAATTAAAAACTTTGTCGGAGAGGATCTAATTTCAGAATGACCTCAAGCTCTCGTGTCATACTTTCCTACTGACAAGCAAGTGGGGTTTTTCTTTTTAATTCTATTCCGAAACCATTGTCATAGCAACTTTCCCTTGAGTCATCTTTAGGTGGTTATTTTTCATCCTCAGGGCTATCTATGTTGCAGTTCTGATTTTACCTGATATATTAAATGAAGGCTTCAAGACTTAGCCTCCAACTACATTTTCTAAGTTTTAGGGAATAAAAAAGACCCATCTAACAAAGTAAAGATCAAATCTCTTCAACATATTTGATTAGCTGCTTCAATGATGACAGTGTCCAAAAAAACTTTTAGAGCATCTGAAGTTAAATAACCAAGCATAGCAGTTTTGTGTATCAAGATGTTAGACTTAACATAATAGAAAAGGATTAGTAATTTTAAGTTTAGAATTTTAGTTTTTCAGGAAGTGGAATATAACTGGAATAAATGCTTAACATATAAGTATATGAAAAAGTACAATACAAAAATCCAAAAAAGGCCCCCCAAAAAGGAGCAGATTTAAAAATGGAAAAAATGTGATCACATTAGAACAATTCTAAGTCTAGGGAGAGCTGAAAAATTTTGTAAAATTCAGGAGTTCTCCTCTTGCCCCTCAGCACTACTGCAGCTGTTACTGCAAAAGGTTCATTCTGCAGAAGTTAGCATTAATACCAGTTGGAAAACAAGACTAAAATATTTTTGTTGCGATCAGACTAGATGAATTTTACACGTCTCTGTAAAAGAACAAGCTGGGCCAACAGCAGTCAAGTCACACTTAATCCTTGTTTTGAGAATTTAAGGGAAACATAAACCCTGTTCTCTGCTCATGAATAAACACAGGAAAAATTCTGTCCCTAACCTTTCGCTACTGGGATGTGTAGCAGTAAATAACTGTTAGTCAAAGAAAAAGCAAGATATAGTAACTTTTAGATCACCAAGTCTGACTCAGGAAGGGCTCCCTCCATATCACAAGATATTCAAGTTGTCATTACTGTATGCTGTGTCCTTTCCTCATCTGTTTGTGAGGACAGGAATTGTGCTGAAGATACTTTGGTGATGGACGTCAGCGGAGATCATGGAGCTCCACAGCCCACGACTCTCTCGTTTCAGCTGGTCTTACAGGGAGGGTTTTGGCATGTCTGTTCAAGCTCATTGGTTTGACAGCTAATTAGAGCTAATGAGCCCAAAGCACAAAATAAAAATGACATCTATGCTCTGTCTTTTATAACTCTGGCATGTCTCTGTTTTGGTGAGGCCTATTTGTGTCACTTAGATTGAAATACCTTTTTGATCTTGTTACCTGTCTGACTGCCCCAAGCTTGAGGTAATGCCTCTCTTAATGCAAAGAAGTGCACAAATAAGACAGTTTAAGTTATTGTAATATTAATATGGATCGTCCATGGGCTCTTCTGTTTATTCAGCAATGTGTCTGTTTTTGTTATTAAATGACAACTTTATTCAATCAAATACTGGGCTGTTTTCTAATAGGTACTAAAAATTTTCAAACAACTTAAATTGAGAAATGAATTCTTTAGTGATTTACTAGTATAAAATGAGGTGTTGAACTAACTCAATGCTTATTATTAGTTGGAAAGAAACACATACAGAGTAATTGTTTTCAAAGAAATTATAACAAACTGAAGTTTTGAGCTGGATGCAATGGGTATTAAAAAGGAAATAGCTTCTAAAACCAATGAATAAAATTATGACAATTTACTACACATAATATTATGAATGTATGATCAACCGATACATGAATGGTGAAAAGAATGACCTTAATACATCTGAGATGGTTACGTTGCACATTATGAAAATAAATGGCAGGCTTTACTCTATGCTACTGAAAGACTCTCATCCTTTGAACAGTATGTTTACTGTTATTTGTGAGTAAACCCACCAAAATAAGTAATTTTTAAAAGGTTTTTTTAATAAACTATTTATTCAAAACTTGTTTGTACTTTGTTGAGATCTAAACAGGATGTTTGAAAATGAATTGACTGACCTAAGATCTCCAGATCCAGTACATTACTACAGTAGATGTTGTGCAGAATTCAATTCAGGAAAGTTTTTATGTGAGCATACCCCTGCTAACCTTTTCTTGCTGCAGCTGGTCTCCAATGAAGAGGATTGAACAGGAGCTACAGTGTATGCGGGCTCATTTGTTTTGTTTCTGTGTTTAATTTTGCCTTACAGGTTGCCGTTCGTTTGCAACATCATTTCTCTGGCCGAATTCTTGGTCTGCACAGTGCAGATGGTTATTCTTCCTTAATCAATTATTTAGGAGGCTAGATGAAGTAGAATTACCTTTTCAGATGCCACTTTTATTACCACTAATGAAAATAATGCTGCCATATCAGGTGTATTTTGGAATAATTGTCAGTGTACGAATGACTACAAACAGTGTAGACAAATTAGAGCCTGTATGTTAGCTCCGTGGAAGACTCAGATACCACAGTGACAAACATCACAGAAAAGGTTACAAATTTGTATTGCTTTTCTCTGTTTCATTAAGCCCATCAAGTATTAATCGCAAGGTATACACTTAGCAAGTAAATTGTGAAAAGAAAAGGAGAAGCAAAACAGAGCTTTTTGAATAGATAGCAGTTACAAAACATTACAGCAACCCGTTCAAAGTTATTGATTCTGATTAGGACAGCCAAGTCATGTAATAACACATACAGATAATGTATCTAAATATAATGTAATATATAGTTAGTGAATCTTTTCAATCAAGAAATAACCCTCACCTATACCATTGTGCTTTAGGAATGCACACACAGAGAAAAGTCAATAAGGGAAGCATTAAATAAAACATTTTAAAGGAATTTACTATAGCTAAGTATGAAACAGCAGCTTCTGTGACATCAACTCACACTTCATGAGTTCACTTTGTGAGAAGTGTGAAATATTTGTTCTTAAAACTATAGTTAGAAGAGTGCAGTGTTCAGTACGGAAAGATTTCAGCCATGTAAAAACAGAATACGGTTAGTAGGAGATTTGGGAGGGAGGGAAAGGAAAGTAGATGACGTTTCCTTGGGTAATTGTTCTATTCACAAAAAATGGAGATAAGAAGCTGATACAAGATCTCTAAGGATGAAGGACAGATAAACTATGACCCAGAAAACATTTTAGATCTTTTATAAGGAAATAAATTGTGCTATCTTACCTTGATTTTTTTTGTACTTAGAGTCTTTCAGAAGCCTATTTCATTCTATCACATTAATCAGGATTGGAGCTATTAGAAAGCCTTTTTTTTTTTTTTCCAAATGATGTTGTTTAACACGATTTACATTCATGCTGCTGTCATAGGATCAGAATGGAGACTATCTGCCATACATCTATTAATAGAGGACTTCAATATTCCTGATAACATATCAACTTTGATTTGTTCAACTAGTTCTTAAAGAAATGAAAGATTTTTAATGTTTGCTTGTTTCCGGCTATCATATAATAAATTTTATTTATTACCTACTAAAATAAAAACAGCATTTAATTTGGCTAAATATGCAAAGATTTAAAGATCTCTTCCTACTGACCATCCCTTCCTAGAAGCTGTAGCTACATTTTTCAATGTTTCATGTGATTCTTAAATTACAAGAGCTTTTAGACTATTTTTCACAATGTACATGATTTCCTCTTTGCATTTTCATGCTAAAGATACTAAAAGGCTGCTATTAGGTCACCTAACAGCATTCTCTTTTCTAGGCTGAACAGCTCCAGCTTTCTCAGCCTGTCCTCACAGGAGAGGTGTTCCATTCTGTGAATGGAACTATATTATATTATTATACATTATACTATATTATATATAATGAAGTATATATAAATATATATATACTAAATTATATTATGTATCATATTATATTATATTATATTATATTATATTATATTATATTATATTGATAGGAATATTCCAAGGATCTATTTCAGGGCCTGCCATTTACCTGCTAACAAATTAATTATTATTCAGTATTGTCCTCCAATGATTCTGCAGTATTCAGTTCATAAGCAAAAATACTGACTTAGACTAGACTTCATGCCAGAGATATTAAAGGAACTTTTTGGTATGCCTACCTCATTAGGAGAAATTGCTCAAGAACATGCTGTCCTTATATACAGATTGCCCCTGTAAGGCTGCCAATGTCAGCAAGACCTTGGGTGCATCTGTCATGTAAGTAACTGTAGATTTAATATATTTTCTTGTGTCTATTTGTGCATGAACGCAAAAAAAAGAAAAAAAAATTCATAACTCACTTTTGTTTATTCCCTTTGTTTCTTCGATCATGTAAGAACCAGACCGAAAGACTTTTTAAAACCAAGTTAGTTAATAAAGTCTCTTTTCTTCCACATACAGAAAACTTTTCTGATAATTATATTAATACTGCAATTCAGGTTTTTTTGCTTCACCAAGATTTCAGCTCTTTCTCTCTTTCTTGTACTGAATAAGGTAAATAACATATTTCTTTAGATATATTAGCCAATCTAAAAGGATTTTGCAGTTGTGAAAATAACAATTGTGCAGATCATCATGACCTATTATTTAACTATCTCTGTATACAAATATCTTTCAGATATTTTGTTAGACAAGCTTATGCAGGACAGGAGTACCCTGTGCTAATGGTGGTTGGTTGCGCTGAATTTTTCACTACTTCTCGAGGCAGTCAGTGACAACTTTTTTGTCCCTACTGCACTGAATAGCACTGCAGCAAGCTGAAATACTTAATTTTGTGCAAGAGTAATTCCACATTATGAGTGTTTACTCTGTCCAACAGATCTTGTGATCCTTCCTTTAATGGCTGCTATTGTCTTTTGCCATTTCCTATTTGTTTTTAATCTGCTTAATGTATGCCTTATCCTGCAGTGTTCCCAAAGCTAATAATTTATGAGACATCTCTTTGTAGTAGTGATACAGGACTACATGACTTGCATAAATCTACTACAGCAGTATTCTATTGCAAATTGCCTTCAAAATCTAATAAGCATTCAACCTGGTTCCTCAGCTAACTGGCAGATCTTTGTGATATCATTCTGATGTTATGGTGAAACACTGCTGCAAATGAGTAATAACTAAATTGAGATAAATGAAGGTAACTAAACTAAAGTTTAGTGGGTAACTAAAGATAACCAAATTGAAACAACCACTGATATAACTGAGAAAAATAAAGAATTTCATTCTTTGTTTCTTGAGGCTAAACAATGGGTTATATGGAGTGGTGCAGAAACCATGCAGAAAATGAGTGTGATGGCATCTCTGAGGCTGTTCTGCTGCATTTGTGTGCATTCACCTTCATTCTGACCACATGTCAGAAAAGGATTGAGCATTGACAGTGTTTAATGTTAGTGTTTACGGTAGTATCTGGGGTTTGCATGAAAGTGTTGCTGTGGGCAGGATGTAGATGTTAGAAGTATGTTCCTAACTCCAATTTCTATATTTGAGCAATGGAAGTAATCTTTGAAAATGATTTGCAAAGCAGAGGGTTCTTCCACTCAAGCCAAAGTACTGATGTCCTGGAAAGCATGTACTGTAAAATATGTGAAAGGGAGAAATCTTGCTCTTGAAAGAGGGCAGGCTACGTAACTTTTTGCCTTCTAACTTCTGGATTCAATGAGAAAAAGACAAATAATATTTCCTAGCAATCCTATTTTTCAAATAAACATGGTGTTGCAGAAAAGATTTGGAGACTTTGCCCAAAAAACAGAGAATCTGAGAGTTTTGTGATCAATGATATCCAGCAAGTAATGCCTGGAATGCTAAATTTTTATTTTCCAAAAAGTGATGGAAGAATATATACGGATAAATGGAAGGAAATGCCATGTCTATCTAACTTTCAAATGCAAATTTCTCCAAATGTGATGTTTCAGAATAGAACCCTCAGGATGTCAGGCATGTATGCATTTTAATCAGAGCTGAATTACTCACAGAAATAGTCTTTAGATGTTAATGGCCTCATCCTTGTGTCCAGCTGCTGCTGGTCGGCACAGTGACTATCACTTTTGAATTTGCCAGTCACAAGATTGCCAGCCGGCCATGTTCACATCCATAGGCTGCTGCTGACAGCATTGCCATAAGGTCATATCTTGCAGCTTGCACAGAGGCAGTATTGCTGCAGAGTGGTGCTATTCATAATTTTGCTGTGCTGAATTGGCAGAGGTGGAGAAAAGAAATGTACTCTCATTTTGTAATTCATTAAAAAAAAAAAAAAAACCTGATCCCACACAATTTTTTGAGTAATAGCTATCTTTTGTCTTTTTACTACAAAAGGAAAATTGTTGTAATTAACATCAGATAGTGGATTGTTCCTTGTTCTGTAATGGAAAGGTGATGTTGGAGTTGGCATTTGGTGAATGCAGTCTAAGTTTATCAGGTGCTTAATGAAACTGAATGCCTTTACTGGCACAATCTTCTAGAACAGTGATATTATCAGCCTTGGAAAATGAAAGAGGAATTAAGAGGAAGAGTGTTCCAACATTGCCATTGTGTTTGACTACATTGATCTGTAAACCAATGTCATCTATAGTTGGAAAAAAAGGCAATCCCTTGATATTAAGGAGATAAAGGCTCCCCATTAGTTATGCCTTGTCACATATAACTGTTTGAAAACTTCTGGCAGTCAGATGTACTTGAAGACAAGTTAGCTTGTTTTTATGTACTTAGGAAGCAAATAAATTAGTGACCCTAATGGGAAGGAGTGAGCTATCGGAGTAGGAAAGTGACGCAATTCATTTCTAAATCCCTCTCCAAGACCAAACCATTAGACACCTGCACAATTTCATGCATCCGGAGATGGGCAGAATCCACTGACTCCCAGACTTAGCACTCTTTCTTTCCATTTTTCTTCTCACTCCATCTGTTCATATAGCACCTGCACTTCTATGCCTCACTGACTCTCCATCTGTTTCTATAATTTGTATCTTTCTCCTCTGCTCATGGCCCTTAAAATTTATAATAGAGGTGGGAAGACATTAGGATGAATGCCTCAACATGTTCATCCTACGAAGTCTTTGCACTAATGCTTTCAATTCTTGTCTGCTGTAGTCTCTCTCAAGCCTGTTCCTGTTCCTCCAGGGCAGCTTTAGACCATTTCTAATAGCCCACCATCTGCTTCCAATAAGCAGTTAAATCTTCTTTCACCCAGCTGTTGCTGCTATGCAATTTGTACCTTTGTCCATGTATGCTCTCTGTTAGAGAATACTACCCAGCAGTAGGATCCTTGTACAACGCTGTGACCTGGTTTCGAGCTGCCAGTGGCAGTCTGACAAGCTCGTGGCATACCAAATAATACATATCCTTCTGAACTGGAAGTTACTAGGCCTGGAAAAAAAGTATTTCCTTTTCTGTACTGATATCAGCCAGTTAGTAACTTTATACTCACCCTACATCTTCCTTTCAGAAAAGCCATCTTAAAGAAAAACAAAGCAAACCAAACCAAAGAAACCACAAAACAGCTGCCACTTGGTGTGAAATATAATGATGAAAATTCATTTTGTAAAATATTAAAATTACAGTCTGACCAGTACAGATGTGTTTCTACTTGATCTGTGGACAGAATGCTGTTTCCAATGGGAACTCTGCAATTTAGACAGTGGCGGAATAAGGCCATAAAGAACATAAAGTCTTTCCTTATTGCAAATGCAGGAAATATAATGTGTAACATAATTCTGAAATTATAGTGGAGCTGTGAAGCCTCTCAAAAACCTTATCTACTTTTTATATTTTAGGAAATCTTTCTACTATTTTTAGTATTAGTGTTACATCTCATTCAGTAGCGCTCAACATAAATATGTGATGCTATAAAATTGCATTAATTCCATTACTGCAGCAACAGTGTCAGTTAAGGACCACTATAGCAACAGAACTTTTTGAAGTCCACTAGCAAACTGAGTGCCTTATTTTTCTCAAAAAAAAACAACACAAGAAATGTAACTGTATCTTGTATATCAACTTTTTAAAATCGTTTTTTAGCATTCATTTTATTTTTGCTAAAAGGGCAAAAGTGAAGATTCAATTGAATTCATGTATTTCATTTTAAAAACAACAATTAAAATATTTGCACAGCTATACCAGAAGTTTATTACAGTGAGTGCAAATGTTTAACTGTCCACTAACATTACTTGTGCTAAATCAGTTAGATGTATTGCTCAAATAAAATGACACATTATTGATAAACTGGTGCTTCCTTAACCTTGATTAGCTAAACACTTGACATTATAGTTTGTGAATGTTTTTGTTTAAACAGGAAAATAGCCAAAAAACAGAAAAATAACCTGCTTTACAAACACTCTACTTAAAAATTCAGTCAATGTGTTTTTTTTTGTTGTTGTTGTTGTTGTTTTTGTTTTTGTTTTTTTTTCCTTTTTAAAAGGCTATCTCTCTTTGGACTATATCGTTTTACATTTGTTTTCATACTTCTATTTTTCTACAGTCTGCCAATAGCAGTTCTGCCTACTCTTGGGTGTTTTCTATTCCTCTCCTTGTTTCATCTGTACTAACACAGCACTGCTCTCTCTGATGCATGTTTATGTCAATGCTATTAAAATAACCCACGCACTCAAGTTCTGAATTAAGATACTTCAGGGGCAGAGATGGGACAAATTAATGAAGGGTATTAAGGTCTTCAGAATGTCAAAATTCCAACTGTATTTTAACACACATGATCTTAAATCAAGTCACAGCAATTGTTAATTATAGGATTGCACTGTAAGTGTCCCAGCCAAATGAAAGGTAGCTCGTGTTCCTACATCACATATGATCTGGTATTAAGAGTATTTGGTTACAGCTGCTGTTGTGCCACTGCTGGGAAAGTCAAGGATTAGGTAATTTTTTTAAAGAGTGATTGGGGATTCGTAGAATCACAGATCATTACGCTATTGCAATGTTGAAACTATGTCAGATCACAAGGTGGCTTTTGTGTGTTTCATTTTTTGTAACTAAAAATCACAGCCATTTTCTTATTGTAACTCTCCTGTCAATCAACTGTTTATCAAAATGGAAAATCTTCAAGACTTACTATTCCAAAGGACTGAGTCTCTCTGCCATTTTTAGTTTATCATAATGCAATTCAATCTGTCACTGAATGTCACTTTGCTCATATACTCTTTGCTTGCAACGCTTTCAGTGTAACAAAATATAGTCACTCCCACCATTTCTTAATCTTCTGCTGGTATTCAGGCCATTTTAAGAAGGTGACCTAGTATCATTCTCTAAGGCATTCAGTTAATCTGGTGCAAAATAACTTTAAATAAGTAGCTGCCATACTCTGTTTTATTGGAGAAGGCCTTCAGTGTTGTAGAAATAAAAATCCCCGTGCTAGATACCTGAGACATAAACTGGAAAGATATAAATATAGATATTATTAATAAGTAGTGCTTTGAGCTTCTGCAGTGCTTTCCATGTGAAGCTCTAAAAGTGTAACAGAAATATTAACCCCCACAATGCTCTTTGCAAGTAGTAAACATGAGACCGAGGGAGTGCATGTGACTTGCTCAAAGTCACAGAGCCAAGGTTGCACACATGTTCTGGCTTTAGGGCTTCTGCTCTAGCAAATAGCCTATAATCCCAAATACTCTGAAAATAAATAAATGGAAAAAAAATTACTCTCAGTGGTGTGGTAGGACTGGCTGAAAATGACATAACAGTTCAAAAAAGATTACAAAATAATTTTGTGCAGGTGTGTAAATTTGAAACCCACTTTAACTTTGTGTGGAATTGTAACAGTAATGAAATGAGATTGAACTCGAATAATGAGCTCTAAATTGAGAAATGGTGTGATAATGCTTTCCATAGTTCAATTAGTCAACCATCTGTAGTACTTTCTAGTAATAGTTACATTGCCTGGTTTAAATGAGGTTTAAACGCCTCTGTCTTGTTTTCAGGAACATGTACACATGGCAGAACATGTACACATGGCGTAAGAGACGCAAGGCATCATGAGGAAAACCTAGTAGGAAGTGTGTGTGTGCTGACCCACATCCAGTGCATCAGGTTTAATATGAAGCCAGTATGAATATTCAAACCATTAACTGGGAAGAAGAAAAAAAAGAAGGACCTAACTGAACCTGTACCATGCCTTTACTTTACAACCAACTACTTGAAAAAATTGTCTCAGTCTCGAATCTCTCTTCAGCCTCTGGTTCATCTATGCAGCCTCAGGGTGTTCCCTTGTGTATTCCTACTCAGGTAGGCAAAGCCCCAAATCATCCTCAGTCACTTTATACGAGCACAGAGAAGCACAGATTCCTAACAAACAGCTTATCCTCACCACGCAATAAATGCTATCCTCAGTATCTTGCATCTATAAGCAACTCACCCTCTATCTAAGAAGGTTGAAAAGATACAGAATGGGGGCTTTTTTACTACATTTAGAGCTAGATGATAAGAAAAAGATGTTTCTGTACTGCTGCAGGTAGGAACCAGATAACATGAAAGTTGTTAGAAAGCCAGCTACCATTGTAAATCACTTCTAAGTCCTAAGATCAGCAGAGTTCACAGAATCACAGTTCAAATGCTCAAGCTCAAGATTTAAAGAGTTTCAAAACTTTACACTCACCACTTTTATTATAAATCTCCCTGGTTTCTATAACATACTGCTACCCTGGACAAGAATGTGTTTGGAGGTAGTGAGGAAGAAAGGTCATGAGAAGTGCTTGCAATACCTTTAGTGTCCCATGTAGACAAATATATATGTGTATATATATATATATAGAGAGAGAGAGAGGTACAAATGGAATATGTGAAAGAACATCATTCATCCCAGAACACTGAGTTGAGTCTGTGCTGAGGTTTGTAGCAGGAGAAAGAGGCTAAGTCTATACAACTCAGTTTTATATCAGGCTCTTCATTCTGGTCTATGTGAAATTAAAAGGCTGCCTGGGGGAGTTAAAACAGAGTTCTGACTATTTATTGGCCTACACTGTCATGATGCTGCTGTCACCACAGACAGATACATCTCAGACTCTTTATGAGATACATTCCTAATACTCTCAGGGTCAATAAAAACGCAAGCATTTTGGCATCAGTGGATCAGAGAAGCACAAATGATTTCTGACTATGTACTTCCTTACAGCCATGATATTTCTGCAGTTAGGGAAGCAGGGCTTTTCCATGAAATTCTTCTGGCCAAATGTTGTTTACAGTCTAGACTGACTTTTTGTCAGCAAAGTTTTGTACTTAAAATTGCGTGGGAGAGACCACAAAGAATTAAGTGGGCCTAGTCCATTTGGTTGTGCTTATGCAATGATAAGTGTCCTTGTCCAATTTTAGGTGAGAGGCAGGAAGAAATTTGTGCAATAGATAAACAGCGGTTAAGTCCTCACTGGCCACAACTGCTTTTTTTAGAAGAGACAGTTGTTTGCCTTACTGTAATTATAAGGAGGCCTGAAATACCAAGATATTATCTCTCAGACTGGACAATAATTAGTTTCTGTTATTCTTACACACTTTTATATGCTTGTGTATTTCCTGTTATTGCAGAATAATGGCTAAAGATGCTATATCACTGTGCTGCCACAGACTAGAACAAAATATCTCAAAAATGGTGTTTCAAGATGAGCTTCTGCTCTAAAATGTAGACAGCAGCCAAAAGCTGATAATAATGTGTAATCATATGCATAATGTCTTTTCAGGACTTAATTCTCTAACTTTAATTTGAAATACATTTTAAATACACAAAATGCCATATATTCAGTTTTGTAATAGTGATGTGAATTTATACTCCAAAAATTACAGTAACTATGGTGATTTAGCAAAGTCGGTAGGCTCCTGATTCTGAAATCTGAGTGATTTCTTTGGAAAAAAAAAAAAAGCTCAATCAAAGGAGTGAAAGCACTCAGTGGGCATTACCACTATATTTCTTATGGCAAAATTCTGTCCTGTATAACATAATTTAGGCTAGGTTTTTCAGTTTATAGATACCGATAACAACTGGTTAAATCTGCCTCTGTGATTCTCACAGTGCACACAGAAGTGTGTTGTGTTGATACATCAATCAGGATTTAAACACATCCTAATTAGTTGACAGTGCTTGTCACCGAAAGGGCACTAATTTGATGTACAATGAGCCAAGTGTTTGGTCTAAATAGTGTCTATAAAAATTGTATTTATTTATGTTAATTTTAACCTGCCCTTGAAAGACTTTCATTGTTCTACTGCTCTGTTGCAGTTAGTAAATAATTTGCTCACGATTACCTGTCACTAAATACCTGAATCTTTCCGCAAACAAAAGATAAAGTGTTTTATGACTTTTTTAAGATAAGGAAAGCGTGTTTCCTTCTAGGGAAACAATTTAGTAACCAGCCCATTCTGTCTTTGGGAATGAATATATGTATCCAAAAATTCTTCCTTGCTTTAGATAAGAATGAATACCTCATGAATGGAGGTCCTCCCAGGCTTCACTTGGACTATTGAAAAAGGGATGATTCTGTACTACACAATCTTTCTGCGGTAGTAAATGTCTCCAACTCTTAAAAATGTTGTATTTACAATTGCTTGCAATACATAACTTACGCATCTTTGCAAGGGACACAGATGCTTATAAAACATCAGCAGTTTATAGATCTTAAAAAGTTCTGAGTTACCCATTTCTTGATACAGGAAGGAAACACTTGAAATACCACAATGGAAATTCAGAGAAAAAAAAAGTCCTGATACAAAGTTCAGTAAGTCTTGAGACTATTAATAGTTTATAATACACATTTAATGGTAACCATACTTTATGAAAAGGACATGTTCATGTACTATAAAAACTGTAGAAAATCCTTATGTAAAAATTAGAAGTAAGTTGTCAGCAGACTCTGTATGGTTGTTCCTCAAATACTGACGTTAGATAAGCAATAATTTATTGTCACATGTATAACAGCAAACTTCCTTCTAGTGAGAGGTGCTGGGAAAACCTGTTGTGTGAGATAAGGCAATATACATAATACACAAAAGTTTACTGTCAGAAGCTTTGAATGAGACTTGACTGAGATGGTGATTAGGTGGAAAGTTTGTGATTAATGTCTCACATTTAAATACAATTAATATTCCATTGCCTAAAGCTGCATGTTAATAATAAAAAAATTATCTGCAGAATATCTACCTGTGAACATTCATGAAAAAAAGAATGCTTTATTATGCTTTTCCCCAAACATATCGCTACACTGATTCCAAATTAGCCTGTGTCTATTATTAGACACACACCCGTAAATTATTATAATCTATCTTTCAATGATACAGCTACAGACTTGGATTAAAAGGAAAAATTGTGTGAATAAGACACAAACAATCCATGCCTCTTCCCAAATAATTTATCCAAGTTCATACTTGGTGAAATACAGGGTGAAATAAAATTAGTTTGTTAGGAAACAGAAATGAACATCTGCCCACATATCAAATTAAATTAAAGCCATGTATGTGAATAGATGTAGCATATGAGAATATTCAGTCCATAAAGCTCCATTTCATCATTATCATATTGCCTAGAGGGTGCAGCTGGAGGTCTTGACTAGAGTTTCATTCTCTTGGTTGCCATTAAATATCCCAACAATCCACTGAATTTAGCACAAGAGAAGCAAAAAGATAAAATGATAAGCTCTGTTGTCTTTTTAAGGCAGCTATCATTGCAGACCTGACTTCAGTTAGTTAGAGAGCAAGCTGAGGGTATTTTGTTTTATAGTTAGCTGCAGGCTCAGTACTGCATATAAGACTGCTACACTAGTGGAGTTCTGTCATTTGGCATGTGTCTGTGACTGCTGGTGTATATCTGATGCTTAGCAGCACCATTGACTTGTGATAGGATGTATTTGGATCTGTCAGTGAGAAAACTGAGTATTATGTGTTTAGACTATTATTCAAGATGTTCATCTTTTCTCAGGAATACAACTGCAGTGTCAATTAATCTCTGATCCTTCCAAAATTGTGACTAAGTTGGGTATTATTATTTCATCATTTTTTAAAATGGAAGAACATATAGTTCCAAACAGGAAAGGGAATCCTAAAGTCATATTCCTTTTGGAACTAAAGGTCACCTTCATATTGCACACCAGAAAATACAGCCTCAGTTAGATCTAAGTGTTGATGAAGTCAGCAAGCAATTAAGGACATGACTCCTACACAACCTCTTCAGCTTACTAGTCACTTAATCATACAAGGTGCTGAGCCTTGTCACCCTGGACCTAAAACAGATGCTTAATTTTAAACATGTGACTTGGTTACAGAATTCTATGAGATTACTTGTGCATAAAATTAGACACCTGTTTAAATGCTTTGCTGGATCAAAGCAGGAATGCTCAGCATTTTGCAGGATTGAGCATCAACTGGATCTTATCTCTTCTTCCATTTGGAGAGACTCTTTGTTAGGTACGTGCTTATGTAGTGGGATGACAGAATGTCTTCTGATTATGTTGAAAGTCATCATTTCAAAACTTATTGTATTTGCTGATATGTGGTAACACAAGTAATCATGATTTATTTCTGTTCTAATTTATTTTCAGTTGTATATCTCCCATTCTCAGATATTCTCTTGCATAAAAGTATGAGAGACAAGTAAGCAAAGCAGATCTTAGCAAATACAGCTCTTCCTGAAATAATATTAAGGCTTTTCTCAAAAATAAACACTGACGTCCTTAATGTGACTATATCCTGGGGAGAACAAAGCATAAGTGTGACAAATAAATGAAGTGGCTGCTTGTAAGCATATGTCCTCTCCTTTATGGTTTTAGTATGCCTGATGTTTGATTTGTCAGAGTTAAGCGGATTTATACCTGGTGGACATTCAATTACCAAGCGCTCAGCACTGTTTTTCGTGGTAGATATTTTCAGTACGTAGATATCTTCAAATCTGTCTTTGTTTGGATCTATATGAAAAGAACTAAAATGTTTCTGGTGAAATTTTCCTCTATCCTAATCGTAGCAAAACAGCAGTACAGTCCTGCTGCTACCATTCTGCTGCCTAAATAATTTTTTAAAATTGTATGCCACAGACTTTTGAACCCTACAGAACATGAAGGCTGGCAGCGGCTTTCAGGGCAGTTTTTCCATAGCAGGAACCGATCCTGCCGGCAGCATCTCTCTGCAATGCCACATGGCAGAGTTGGCTGCTGGATTTGACAGAGCATTGCCTAGTGCAAACAGGCATCTCTAAACAAATTGCAAGTCTAAGGGAAATGCCTTTTCCCAACTTTCTCTTCTAGTAATACCTTAGAAAGATCTGGAGTGAAAGTCAAATGGTTCCTAGAAGCAATTACATAAAGCTATCTGGCCTATGCACTTTCAGTGAACAGCTATCATGTATAATGAATGGCAAATATTAGAAGATGATACAATAACCGTGTATCCTTCCAAATTAATTACATTAAAAAAATTTGTCTTTGTGATCACTGTGGCAATACTGAGTAGCTCAGGAATGCTTTACTTGTAGCTGGTAGTGAAAGTCACAGAGGGAACACTGCTGTCAGAAGCTGTGCTAAGATATGGAAGATACACTCTCACCACTTGGTGTTTCCATGATGGTAGCACACAGAGAAGACTTAGGTATTTATTGTATGATAGTAATGTTTTCTGTATTCCTTATCAGAATTTTCTATGCCAACCTGGAAGCACCAAAGGATGCCAACACTGGTACAAAGAACAAAGCTGCAAAGGAGCACAGAATGAAGTCCTGACATTACACTGCAGGGTGATGTGGCCATCCTGATTTAATATAACACAACCTAAATGGCAGAAAGCAAGGTCAGAGAATTTTTACCCTGTTTATGTGGTGGCTGTTTGCATATTACTCATTTCTCTGATATTCTATTCTTATGTTCAGGGCAGAATGAAGGGTTTGCTTCTTCTCTCTTTCCATTAATTAGATGGATGTCAAGGCCCACTCAGAAAAAGGCTAACCAATGAATAAGGTCTTTTTGCATGTTATTTGATTTGTTCTGTGTATTGTTTTGATGCATTATTTAACTGTGCTATTCCTGTATCTCCTTTGTTACATAATTAGCCTCCTTGGGTTTAACAATGCTTGCTCCTCTTCGGTCTTCAAGGTAGCATTTTTCTGTTGTAACAGACCAGATAATTCTCCTCCTCCTAAGGTGTCTTAGAGTATACACAGCAACACGTTAGATTCCTATTCCTCAGTATGCAGTGCTTGCTCACCCAATCAAATTATTCATTTTGAAAAGGAAATCTTTATATTGATGTTTGAATACTTTCATATGTCAAAGTGACATAGCTTTCTATAAAGCACATACTACTTGGGTTGAAAAAACAACCCATTTCACCTAGTTGTGGGAGTGAAAAACTGGTGAATCACAGTCCTTCTTCTGTATTTTCTGTCTTCTTCATCTCTGCTTGTTGTTGCTGTTGGTGGTGGTGGTGTTTTTTTAGATGCAGATACTTTGAAAAATCTAAGAAGAGCTGTACAGTCAATTCTACTTTCAAGTAGAATACCTCCTTACAACTTTGATTTCTGTTCCCCTGGGGCAAAATCCCTGGCTGGAAGAAAAAATCATTGGTATCAGTGGTAATAAACACGCTCTGGTTTTAAGAAGACAAGAGTCCCTTCGTGTGGGTAGACTGATATTTATTAAAAGCATTTCCAGAGCTTAGGAAGTATAATATAGCTAAATTAATACTGTTCCTGAAGCAATCACTTCTGTTGTCACCTTTTTTCAGATGTCTTCTTAACATTCAACTAATGCATGAAGCACACTTATTTTCCAGTATGAAATGGTCCTATTGGCAACAAATGTCGCTTCCACCAAATACTGCATGGCTCAGGTCTTTTGGTAAGGGAAAGCTGTGGACAAGGAAGTATGGTTATGGCTCACTGAAGGACCCAGACTACGAGAAAAGTATAAGGACCAACTCAAAAAGAAAAGAAAAAGCCAAGGGCAAATACTCTATGTTTGCAAATACTAACCTCTTTACATTTCTCTTCATACTTCATGGATTAATATGAATAGGGCAATTTCTTTAATATTTTATTTAGCTGGACTGAGCGTGAGAGTTCCAGTATTCTGGAGATGATTGCTTTGAATGATTGGGCAACCCATTAAAACATTCTGCTGAGGTATGTCTTTGTCCTGCCAGCTGGAGGATTCTGCCAGGCTTAAGTGCCAAAATAGATTTCAATACCAAAGTTTTAACTAATTCAAGGAAATCGTTATATAATCTTGCTGCCAAGAATAGTGTTCACGTATACCGTTACAGAGAGATGTGATGAAGTTGAATGTATTCGTATTTGCAAAGTGCTTTGATAAGAAGGTGTTAGAGAGTGCAATATATTGTCATGCTAAATATGTACTTTAGTCTTTTAGGGATTGGGGATATGCAAAATAAGCTAGACGAGATTGTTGATTAATATATGCTGAAATAGTTTGTCTAAACTCTATAGAAAGAACAAATGATAATCATTTGTCATATACAAATATATAGCTATATGGTCACGCTAGTTTTCTGTGCCCATTATTATCACCTCCAGAAAAAATTTCCACTTTAGATTCTTTAAGGCTAAGGCAGCAGAGCGACACTTAGTGCTGTTGAACAACAGCAGCTCAGCATCACAGAGAGAAACATTTTGCATAAATCACAGATATCTCAGAGTTAACTCATGCTGTTTGTTCTGTACCTGTCTAATCACTATAAGTGTCTTATTTTTTTTACCCTTCTCCCAGGACAAGCCAGCAATAGTAAGGAATACTCTTAAAGCAAGGCTCATACTTAATTATGCAAGGCATCTGTGACTGTATGTAAAGTCTGGTTCCAGCTGATATTGTGTCTGCATTATGAGGTCAAGAACAAATGTCCCACTGAGCTCAGTAACACAAGTCATGCCCATGGACTAGTAAGCAATTTTTATTATTATTTTCCTGTACTTCTGTGTAAATTCTTCCCCTGCCACAATTACTGAACTTATATAAAAGCCATCAGCTCATTCTGCTGTGGTAACAAAAATGTAAAGAAGGAGGGTGTTGGTCACAAATGCTCATTATTTAGGCTAGTGGCATTACCAATGGAGATAACAACAGTGCATCCTACAAAAGGACTGTTCAGGTAGCAACCCAAAGCCTGGTGTTACAGAGAATGAATAAATATTTAGTTTTTGGAATGTTGAAATGCTTTAAGCTGCTTTTTCAACTTCAATTTATGTTGTACCTTTAATCAGATGGGAAGATTTTAAATACAAACATAAAAAAAGTTGTGGTGAAGAAGTTTACAGTATATTGCATTCTATCAGAGGATTCTGTCTTTTTATTTTATTTATTTATTTATCATTTTCCTTCAGGATAATAATATGGTAATGCCATGCTGTAGCTTTCCATCCTTTCCCCAGACTGAATTAGACCAGATGCCTATTGGCAGAACTGGGGACTAGGTCTTTGGTATCCCACAGCTCATTTCTTAACAAAATGGAATATTCTTTGTATAACATAGTCATCATTTAGGGAACACGCATATCTTACATGGCTACTGCATTCATATGGGCTTTTTAACCATCGTGCCAAATGAATACCTTTCTGTCACCAGTGAAGCTGTGCCTCTTACTTGCTTGGGTTCTTCAGTTTTAATGAAAAATTCATCATTCCAAATAATTTCTCTGCCTTCATTAATTAGTTCAGGGGCTCTCGTTAATCCTTACTGTTCTTCTGTTATCTCCTTTCTTTACACTTCCTTATTTCTTTTTTTAATTATGATTTTCTTTATTGTAATGCAAAGAAGGCTTCTCACAACCAACCAATCAAACTTCTCTGATTTATACTTGAGTCATACAGGTGCAGTTATACAACTTTAGCTTTGTTTTGTTTATTGTAATTAATTAAATTGTTATTGATAAGCAATTCTGCAGGTCAAATATATCTGATTAAACACAATAGTTCATTTTTCTTCAGCTGTATGTGGAACTGCTAACAAGAAGTTTGTCCTGCGTGTCAAGATCATCACTGAATTGAGGTCTTTCTTTATTCGAATTGCAAAGATCCTGGTTGGATGAATATTTTAAATACTTTCTGTGTGATACTGTGCACAGAATATCCACAAGAGGGAACTATTTTACATAAGGAGGAGTAATTTTCTTGCTGCTAAAATACTCTCAGCAACCAAACTCTCCAGCTTTAAGTCAAGCTGACATGATTGTGTCCCAGACAATAGTGTAAAAAACACAGCTAAACACGGTGCTCATTACGTTCTGTAAATATTATTCAATCAAATAAGTAAATTTTGGTCTACTGTGTTGAAATAGTAAATAGAAGACTAATCAGTGTAAATTTTGTGTTTACTGAGAATAGATTGCTCCAGGAAACATAGCTGGAAAACCTGGTTTGCTCTGCAGGCAACGTGAAATGGAGGTGTTAGCACTGTGGATGGAGCAGTCTGCTCCAGTGGATTTTTTTAAAGAACATTTTATAAAAAATCGACACCAGAAAGCAGTCCTTTACTTATCTCCAGGGAGCAGTCTCCTGTGGCACTTAACTTGGCTGATACTGACTCAAGTGTCATTTGTATTTCTACCTTGAAATCCGTGAACAAAATACAGAGTTTCCTTCCTTATATATGCTTTGCCTTTAACAGATAACTCATAATAAACAACCTTCTCTGTGACAATGCTTCACCAGGCATCAACCAGTTTATCTTTGAGTGTGAGTTTCATCATAAATATTTGCAGTATATTGAGACCTGTTTACTTAAATAACAGGAGTTCACTAAGCACAGATCACTCCCTGGTGTATAGTGTGACATTTATGAACTACAAGTCCCGATGCATGTATTGGCTGATTAGATTATGAATGTTTGAGGAGCAGAACTTCAGTCAGTTTTTTGTCCAGGTGCTCACAATAAACTTCCTATCCCCATCTAAGCCTGTAAATGTTGTGTAAACATGCTCAAAGCAAATGATTTGAGACTATAGTCTATATACTTCAGTGGACTTGGCTTGCTTGAGCCTGAACGTTTCCTTGGGACCATCCTTTGTATCTGTGTGTACAGTGCTGTGGTTCAAGATTTCTGCTAGCTTAAGGACATCTGTGAGCACCTGCAGCCCTTCTGAAGATCAGGCATTGAAAGGCTGCATCTTGATGTCCTGTCCTCATTCCATGGTTTGCTGGTGGATGAATGGGCTTGGGGATGCATAACTGTGATGGGACAAGCACTCCCTGAACTGCAACCCAGAAACCCAGAGCACATGGCTACCGGGACTGGGTTCAGGTCCCCAGGTGTGTAACCTGCCACTATGACACTGTAACTGGTGGCTTTCTAGTTGCAGGGAGGGCTGATAAAGACCAGGGGACTTGGTATCACCGCAGGAAGCTGTGAGTGCCAACTGTGATACTTCTTTCCAACCTGTGTTCTGCACCCCAAAATCCTCCAGTTAGCCCCCTTTTACAGCTGGCAGCAGCTTCTCTACGTGTACCATGCAACTGAGCATCTGTCTTCTCCTGGAATATAGCTGTGCAGTGCTTCATCACTTGTACGTATGTACCTCCACTTTGCTGGCTCATGCTTTTTCTGTTCAGAGGCCCCTGTTAACACCCTCCTGCAGAAGGAAGCCCTTCCTTGAAGGAACACACCAAAGTACAGCATTGTGGTAAACTCACAGAGTTAGACCAACAGTATTGTTATTAAACAAAAACAGAGATGAAAGGTTTAGAGACCCATAACAAATTCTGAGGACTCAAAGAATGTCATTACCATCACTTAAGTAAAAAATAAAAACAAACTCATGGCTGACGCAGAAACAGTCGTGACTCCTGGCACAGGTTACCAGCTCACCATCTTGCTGTGGTTGCTCGGTGCACAACAGTGTGACTCCACAGGCTGTGGAAGGCCACACTCAGATGGGCTTTTGCATTTTACCCATGGAAAGATGAGAGGATCTGCGTGACACTTTGGGCAGGCAGCTGGGTGAGCAGACCGTGTGCCAAATGAGGACTTTATTTAATAAATAAATAAAGAGATCGATAAATAAATAAATAGATAGATAAATAAATAATCATCTGCTTTACAGTGGAAATCTGAAAGGAAAAAAAAAAGCCAGAGACAGCGACCCGGATTTTCTTGTTGGATTCTCCCAGCTCCAACGTGTCACTATCAATCGTTGTTCCTATTTCTAAGGGTTAATTTCAGGAACGTTACGGGGCCGTTCGCCACACTTCCCCGGGTCCATTCACAAAAAAAAAATCCCAGAAAGTCCTCGGAACAGAGCGAGCCCCGACGCCTGTTCCTCGCTCCCCGCCGCCCGGCACCGCCAGAGCCCTCCCGCACCGCGGGCACCTGCTGCTGCAGCTCAGCCGCCTTCCGTGGCCCTGCCCGTCCTTCAGCCCCGTTCCCCGGCACCGAGGGGTGGTGGCAGCCCCCGGCCATGTCGTGCCGGGCTGCTGCGGAGCAGGGCGGGCAAGATGGGCTCCGCGGGGAGCGCGGCAGCGGGGGCCGCGGCAGCGCCGTGCGTTAGCCGCTGCGTCATGACATCCTCCGAACCGGCCGCCCGCCCCCGCCCCTCCGCGGCTGCGGGGACCACTGTGCGGCGGCGGCGGCGGCGATGGACCCGCCCGGGCCGGCGGGACCTGTCGGAGCGGCCGCTCGCCACCACCTGTGAGCAGTCTCAGCCCCTCGTCGCGCCGCGCCGCGCCGCGCCCGGCCACTCGCCAGCACGCCTCCTTCGCCGCCCGCGGGACCCGGCGGCCCCATGGGGAGCCGGAGAGCCGTCTGAGCCGGCGCCCCCTCGGCGCGCGGCGTCCCGGGCCGTCCCGCACCGCACCCTCCCGCAGAGCGCGTCCCCCGGCGGCACGCGGGGAGGAGGGGCGGGAGCCGGCGGCGCCTCTGCGCGAGCGGGAGCAACAGCGTGAGGAACGGCAGCCTGCGCCCTGGAGCGAGCTCCCGAAGGATGGGCGAGGAGGCGGCGGCGGCAGCGCCCGCGCAGATGGGCCAGCGGAGGATGAATTAGGAGCCACAGGAGGCTGCTGCCGGCACCGCGGGGGGAAGAGGAGAGGAAGGGGCTGGACTTGGAAGAGGAGGAGAAGGAGGAGGAGGGTGCGCGGGGGGGACTGAGTATCGCTAATAACAAGTTAAAGACTAATAACAATAATAAGAGAGCACCTCCGGGAAGATCCGCGGCGGAGGCCGAGCGATCCCCGCGGCGGCAGCGGGATCGCAGCGCTGGGGATCTCGGAGAGACGCTCGGCGGCATCGGCGTGTGGCGGTGGTGGTGGATGATTTTTTCGGGGGTGGGCGGGCGGGGGCTGCGTATGCGGGAGAAGGAAGGGGTGGGAAGCTGAGGAGCGGACTACCTTGCCGTTATTATTATTTTTTTTTAATTATTTTTATTGCTATTATTTACGCCGCGCAAGGAGGACGCTCGGAATTCACCGGCCTGCCGGCTCCCGAGAAGGGACCGGGGATTGCGGCGGTCGCTTTTCTTTCTCTATTATTTTTTGTTTGTTTGTTTGTTTTGATTTGGCTTTTTGTTCTCCCTCCCGTTATTTCCCCTTTCCCGCTGAGCGGCAGCAATATGGCTGGTGATGGGCTTTTTGGGGGGCGCTGGCGGCGGGAGGAGCTCTCGGCAGCCCCTGCGCGCCCGGCTCGCTGTTAGCTATGGCAAATGGTAGCGGCGGCGGCTCCTACCCGGGCGGCAGCGGCGGCGGCATTAGAATGAGTAACAATATCAACGCCAACAATCTCAACACAGACTCGTCCTCCTCCCCCGTTAATGTGCCCAAGATGGATGCGCTCATCATCCCGGTGACCATGGAGGTGCCCTGCGATAGCCGCGGACAGCGCATGTGGTGGGCTTTCCTCGCCTCATCCATGGTCACTTTCTTTGGGGGACTGTTTATCATCCTGCTGTGGAGGACCCTAAAGTACCTGTGGACTGTCTGCTGCCACTGCGGGGTCAAAAACAAGGTAACTCCCCTCCCCTTCTTTTCCCGGTGGCGGTGTGGCGGTGAGGAGGAGCGGAGCCCAGCCTCTGCCCGGGACAGCTCTCGGCGGTGCGGGAGTGCCACGGGGCTGCGGGTGGGTGGGCGGCAGCGCCGTGCTCGCTCTGCAGGGCCGCATGGGGCTGCGACACGGGGAGCGAGGCTGGCGGAGGTGGGCGAGCCCGAGAGGTGCCCCCGGTTCCCCTCGCCCACATGGAGACACGGCTCTGGGGGCACCGAAGTGGTAGCGCGCTGGGACGGCGCGGTTCAGAAGTTGTACGAACCGCCGGGGCCGCGCGTGGCGGACGGGCGACGGTGCTCGTTGTGCGGTGTGAGCCTTCTGTTCTCTGTGTGGGAAACTTCGGCAAAATTAACGAGGTGAACTTGTCATTCCAGTCAATCTTTTAAAGGTTAGTTCTACACAACTCTAGATTCTCATCTCTCACACTTCTGTCTCAGAAATTAGGTGTAAGTATCTAGAGGTGTATCTGCTGGAGTACATTCATGAGTAAGGCACTAGATCACATTTCTCTAACCTAATTATGATATCTTGGAAGCGACCTTTTGTGTTTTTGCCTATTACCAGCAGGAAGAAAGTGTGGTACGTGCAGTAAGGTCGGCTTCTGCTCTGAAGATCTCCATCAGGCCAAGGCTGAGAGCTCACCTGGCTCCAGACT
Source organism: Phasianus colchicus (assembly GCF_987193195.1). NCBI lineage: Eukaryota > Metazoa > Chordata > Aves > Galliformes > Phasianidae > Phasianus > Phasianus colchicus. Next base: position 13,740,351 of record NC_143443.1, read on the forward strand.
TTCATTTTTGTTTAAGACAAATGGGATAGAAAGTGTTAAGACTGTGTATTTGTGAAAGTGGATTTTGACAGACCCCAAAATAGACCGGCAGCTGGAGTTTCTCCCCTTCCCTTTTCACATTTTTTGGATTACAAATGGAATAATATCTGCTTCAGTTATTCCTGGCACACGGACACCCACAAAAAACACACACACCTTTTAATATATGGTTGCTAGGTTGCTGGTTTGCTTTGACGTACAGTGAGCTGTCTTCCCCTTTCTCCTGTCTCCTCCCCTTGAAGCACACTCCATAAGGCTCCACACAGCATCCAGCACCTATGGGAACCAGCACCAAAGTTATGGTACAAGCAGCTCCCGCTTTGCTCACCATGAGCTCAGTGAGTGCCTTGGAGTCTGAGTGAGCCCCTGTTCTGCCATTGTAAGGTGGATCACTTGCAAGAAATTGCCTATCTATGGAAGAAGAGAGTGCGAGAGATGGAGCATAAAAAAAAGCTTTTAACTTGGCCTTAGGCTGTAGGAAACCTCCCAGGCTGTATCACTTCTCTGTAGACATGTTTTAATCTGTAAAAAAACAAACCCAAACTTTTTCAGAGAGATGTTAGCCAGGTATGATGACAAAGCTCAAATGCATTTGTGATCATTCACGTATTTTGTAAAATACTATTTCTTACAAGACAATTTTCAAGTGGTGGAGTATTTTAGAATTATGCTCAGTTTCTTCTGTGTGTATTTAGTATTCTCTGTGTGATGAGACAAAGGTGCAAGGGCTACAGGGGATTCTGAAGGAAAAGAAAATCCTACAGGTCATTGCCAACTGCTTCTTTCCTTGAGAGAATTAAAAGTGGAGCGGAGAGGTTTCTACACAGATTTCCTAAATGTAATGTCTTGGTGGGTCTTGTTGGTCCAACAGCCCACTGCTAGGATATAGTTCAAGCAGATAATTCAGCTCTTATTCAGTACAGAGAAGCATATCTAAATCGTCTTTAAAACCTTTTGGGCTACATGTATCTATTAGTTAAATAACAGATGTTGTTAAGGGGTTCTGACTCTTACAGTCTGAGTGATTTGACAGATGGCACTTGTGTGGGGTTGCAAGATCTGAGTGTTTCACATATGCGAGACCTGGAGGAACTGCTGTGGCCATGAGCGTCCCTGGGGCAGGAGGAGAGAGGACTTTGCAGGCAGGGGGAGATGTCTCCTTTTAGGTTGTGTTTGGTATACTAGTAAAGGTTTCCAAGTCTCTGGTGAGCAAGAACTGTCATGGGCTGATCCTGCATTCCTTCCAGGCTAAAATGGTGAATCTGGGGGAATTCTGTGTGAGTAAGAAGTAACTAGTTAATGGAGAATGCTATTTTTACCAGTAAGGGTATGAAGGCGGAAGGAAGATCTAGAAGTGCCTTAAACTTGGCTGTTACCAAGCACATGCTTTGTGACGCATGGTAACTTGGGATGGGCTGCCAGGGCTGCAGGTGAAAAATGCAAAAGCACACACATGCTTTGTCAACTGTACTGGATCTGCAAGTGAAAGCCATTTCACAAGAAGCAGCTCCTCCTGCTGTGGAACTGAAGAAATTTTCTCTGTGTTAGGACCTATCCTTCCCTCTGATGCTCTTGTGCTGCTCCACAGGTTGCAGCAGAGCTGGCTTGCCAGCATCCTCTCAGCCACTGCATAAAGTGGTCCCAGTGAGTGAGCTGAAAGAAATCTTTCTCATGTCTGTGTCTGTGGCTTCTTGCTGGATAACTCATATATATACTAAAAGGTGGAGGGCACAGAGTTGCTATCCTAATACCTATGTCCATATGAGTTATTGCAAGGCACTGCAAAAACTTCAATTTTCTTCCTGCTGTGTTCTGATCTCAACATTACGTTCCTCAGATTTGTCAGTGATTGTCAACTTTATTTGGTGAATGTGAGCCTTCTTGTGGCTGAGTGGAAGGATTTAGAACTTCTTCTCTCCTCAACTCATTGAATTTAAGGTTGGAATTTAAAATCGTGGCACAAACAGTTTAACAATTTGTGGTACGAAATTCCAATATGTAATTCTCATTTTCGTGGAGATAAAGTCAAGGTATTGTAAGTTGAGATTACAAAAACTTTTGGTAACAGAATAATAAACACTGCTCCTTGAAACTCCATATTTAATTTATGTCACTGTACACTAATAGGACATTAATATTAATCATGTACTAACAATGATTGCTGAATTTACAGGATTTGTATGCTCTATGCTTCCTTTTGTGAGATTACATTTGTTAAAGTCTGAGAAAAAGAAAAATGTAAATCTTGACCTGTGTCGTCAGTATTTCATGTAATATGAACCAAAACAATATGAAGCCCTTGTTTTATTTAATTTGGTTTATAATTTTTACAAAATTAGCTACAGTGGTTTTGCAAAGACATAGCAAATGATGAATATTTTTTTATAGTGTTTACATGCACATTTTAAGAGAAGATTTTGTTGAACAACTTGTCTTCTGTTTGCCTTTTGTTTGCCCCTTGATGGGCTCATTCCTGTTTGTGTATTGAAGGTAGCACATGAGATTTCCACTCAAAGGATTCTGAGCAACACTATTAGTTGGTCTTCTTTCTGGAAAAATACAGAAAAAGACAGTAAATATTCACAGTGATAGTTACACAGCAACTAAATATTGCTATACAATTTGTAATCTTTTGATTTTATGGATCTGTGACTGCATTTTGTACACTCCTGAAGGGTAATTTCCCTTTCATAAACATTATGTGATGCTCAGTGTTGGCTTTGAATGAGCTCATAAACAAGAAAGTGGTGCTATGGAATGTGAAAGGCCAAATCTGGGGCACACCACTCCTGAGGTTGGCTGTGCAGAGTGTGGGCTATCTCCTTATGAAGAGGGATGGGCTGGACCCTGTGTCCCTACTCTTGGGGTGTCTTTGTCACTGTGCCTACATTTGGCTTTCAGCGTTTCCTCCACAGAATCCAGGACTCCTCTATGTATCAAATGAATCCCACAATTATAGATGACAATTGCTGGTCTGCAGTGACAAGCTGCAGCAGTCTCCTGTAATATTAGTCTGCATATTTTGGAAATTTAATAAACTACGGAGTGCTAGTTTGGGCCAATAGAAACTGACCAACATTCCTGTTTGTTTTCAGTAGAAAAATATAAATTTTACTGAAGTACAATATTTGCTGAAGGTTTTCATGAGAAGTTAAGAATTTTCATCAAGGCCTGTAGGTCCTGGAAAGTTAATTTCTAATTTCCTTAAAACAAGAAGTGCTTCTATCACACTGCCTCTCAAATAGCCAAGTTGGTTGATTTACTTGAGTAAATCTTCAAATAAAACTGAAGAGACAAACTCAAAGCAAGGCACCATCTACTCAGAAAAGTAGAATACATTAGAAGACAAGTGTGGGTACACAATGCAGGAGATGTCTTCACTTAAATCTGCATGTGGAAACCTCACTTTGACTCCCCCAAAGAGCAGAAGGTGATGAACAACTGGGAGCTCAAGAGATTAGCAGTGGGCTGCGAAGCGTTATGCCCTTCGGTCACATGCTTGATTGGGATCACAAAACAGGATCATTACCATCCCCTGGCTGTCAGGTGGTCTGTGTTTAAGTGCTCTGCGTGTGTCCTGCCACACAGGTGGCCAGTTGGGACGTGGCATGGCACAGGGGTCAAGGGCTGGGAGAAAGGGAGCTGGTGGCTCTGTGCAGATGGCGTTGGGACAAGTGGAGGAGGCAGCGATGTGGAGAGGAGTGTGCAGCTCTGTGCCAAGCTGCTGGTCTGCTGTGAAATAGGGAGCACTTTCAGCTCTCTAGAGCTCGTAATGGATTTCACATTTTATAAAGACATGATCAAATTGGTTATGTATGCAGAAAAGAAAATGTATGGACAAGGATTTAAGCTGTAAACCTAACAGTCTCGACAGAAATGTTATTTTGATGCAGTGTAATACTTATTCTCAAGGCTTTGCAAAGCATACATTTAAGAAGAAAATCTGTGCTCAGAAAATTTGCAACTCTCACACATTTGCAAATCTGTAGGTGCTGGTTGGAAACCATTAGATTTCACAATTTTTTGCAGTTTAGCACAACACAAGAAATGCCTGCAATAGGGAATAAAAAGCTTTTTAATAACAGCGATCTACATACTCAGTTTTGAAGCTGTGGGATTTCTGAATGTGGAATGAGGACAATTTACAGTCCCAGATACAGAGACACTGAAAATTTTGAGATCAGTGTTTCTAAGTATAAGCTCTGCAGGGACAGGATCTAATGATTATAATTAGAAAAGCAATGATGTTTGTGCTGTACCGTTGCAAGAAAGTGGATTGTGAATCTTAGTCATTGAGCGTCCTTCCTGGGACGAATCTTAAGCAGTGGCAGCAGTAATCTCTAGTCAGCAGGCAAAATGCAGAACAATGGTCACTGGTCCCCCTAAAGGGACTTGCAGAGATTGGCTCTGCTGCTCTGTGGAATCCAGCTCTCATTGATGAAAGTTTAGGTGAATTTCAGGGTTGGCTGGTGATAACTTCTGCAAGATCAGGCTCTAATTCAGAAGCAGTGAAGCGTTCTGGTGTTAAATGGTAGGACAGAAGTCCCAGAGAAGTTAGCGAGGTGGAAGAATGAAATAATTTTGGAAGAATTTAGGAGATGAGGTGTCCTCTTGGTGTTCCATTAAGCATACTTACTGACATTGCTTATAGTGATGTATTTTACATATATGAAGATCATCAATTTTTCAGTGGGAAGTCTATAAAGTAAATACAGCTCAGATAGAATTTTTCTAAGGGAAAGATTGCTGGAGCATTACGTGTATGGATATTAATAGTTGAAAATGTATTTTTTCTCTCCCATGTATCATTTCAGTGACAAAAGAGGCTGCAAGTGACAATACTATCACAAAATGCTGTGTTTCTCTATTGGGTTTGGATGCTGCTACATGTTTGAGTGCTTACAGCCTGACTCTTGCTCCCGCCCTGTGGAGTGCTAAACCCTATGAGATCACAAAGCTGGAGTAAAGCTTATACCAACTTTACGCAGGGCTAAGTACACAGTCCCAGATTTGACCCATGGGTTTTTAAGTGCAAGTGTGCTTTCTATAGCACATAGATCATCTTAACTGATAAGACAAGGTGACACTGTAGCAGAACTTTCTATTAGCTCTTTTGCCAATAATATAGCTGTACAAGTAAATGAAAAAAGAAGATACCTATCTTCCATGCCTGGCAGAGATGTATTGGTCAGGAAACGCCCATTTTGAATCCTGGTGGTATTAATAGCGTGAGAATACATTGGGTTTGCATCTTTGAAAGGAACAGTTTATTCCCATATATAGTATGCATAGTTCTGTTTAAATGAATGTGCTGTCACTGACATGTGTTGAGCTCAGTTTGCTTTGAGATGATATATTGCATATATTTGTGAGCTTGAGAGCTACAGACACTGAGAGCATTATCCAAAACTTGTTGAAATAGAGGGAGACAATCTTAATAACTTCATTGGTTTGGATTCAGGCCTAGATGCTCACAGTGTTCTAGATGAATTGGGCTTTTTTTTTTTTTCCTAAACAATTCTTATGTTAACATTTTAAGCTTTGAAGAGCTTTTTTCTTTTATTGTAGATACATATATTTACTTGGCTTGTGGCTTTTATGTCTGGGATTTCAACATTAGAAACAATATTTAAAAATCACACGAGGTATGCTTCCATTTCAGTTAAGACTACACCTCCATTCAGCCCTATTGTTCTTGAAAGTAAAAACTCGTGTGCTTGAACTTTTGGGAGTATCCTGTCATGGCATCTCTCCTGCAAACTGATGTGCATGGCCAAACACTGGATGTTCCTTAGGGAGGCAGTGTACATTTGATTGAACCGACAAAGGTCTTTTGCTCCATGGCTCATTTGCAGATGAGTTCTGCAGGGGATGTGTTGGTGGTCCTGGAAATCCTTTTGCACATGCTTAACATCACCACCTCAGTTACACAGATGCACAGGTATCAGAACTGCTAACATAAAGTGGATAAAAAAAGACATCTCATTACCAAGCCAGAAGGCTGCTGAGAAGTCTGTAACATAATAAACAATTGTAATGTACCAAAACAACTGAGCTTGAATTTGAGAGGCTTGTCACTATAACTGTTAGATATAGCTCTACTGTGCTGCGTTTTTATTGATTTTTATATACTGAAGAATAAATTTGTAATACAGGTTTGTTTCCCTTTGTCCAAGCAAGTGCTGACTAAATATGTCATTTTCTTTTTTTTCTCTGTTTCATTTATTTCATGATATCTTCTAGGTTTTTATGTAATGTGATATCTGCTACTTTTTAAACTGAAAAGGTGACTCGCTCTAAATGTGCTATTAATGATGAGATTAACTTTAGCACTATTGCTGCTGGATTTTTTTTCTGCTTTAAGCTTAGGGTAAACATTATAGATGTGTCTTTTTAAAAAAACTATTTGCGAGTGATGACCTACATATTACAAAAATAGAATAATTGTAGTATGATTTTTGTTTAAGTACTTCGTAGCTTTTTTTTTTTTTATTGTGAACTCTATTAAATTCACTTGTGATTGCGCACTGGTATTCTGCTCAACATAAATTATTTGAAACAGGTTATTAGCTTCTTTGACCTATAAAGATCATAGCTGGTATGGAGCAGTAGAACACTTGAGATGCTTTCAGATATCCTGGTGAATCCTCTAGCTACAAGTGATTCACTGTCACTTTTTGATAGTGCATTTGCCAATCAACAGGTCAGTGTTGTGTTTTACGTTTTCTAGGTTATCCTACTGTAACTACTGTTTTGTAAGGAAGCTGATAAACTCTACTTGAGTTTTAAGGACTGAAGGAAAGAAACCCTCCTTCTGCCTTTTTATCACTTGGAAGGAAAGAACTAGCTAGTTAGCAGAAAATATCACAGGGTATGCTTCTATGTGGTGCAAATGTTTTTGAGCATAAAGGAGTTTTTTTAATGTTTTAGTTATACACTCCTGATAAGTTGGTTGTACTAGATGGGAGGTTTTCACCAGCTTCTTGTGTTAATTTTCTTCTGTTTCCAATACATTTATATCTAGAGTCTTCTGACTCCATCAGCACGAGAAACTTTGTACAGGTGTTTGTATATTCACACAATTTTCATATTACTTAAGGCTTTCAGGAGAAATCTATTCTTGTTTTCTCGAGCCCTTTACCATAGTTTTGTTTTTTTTTGTGGTGGGATTAGGGTGAGCATTTGCTTTGTTGTGATTTTATAGGGAGATGTGGAACATATTGTTAAGGAGGTATGTCTTTGATTGGGAGAGAGTCTGGTTTTTGGTATAAAGCCATTCAAAATTTGACCTACTTTATCTCCTCTGCTCCTCCATACAGGTGTAAGTTGTGTTGTCTTTTCGTGAGTAGTAAGAGAATTCATATTCTGTATCTGTTGTTCCTAAAAAATAATAGTAAAATAAAATCAATAAAAACTCACAGTTTATTTTTGCTGTTTGCTTCGCTGGAATGTGTCCCTAGAATATAATGAATTTTTCATTTTCTAAAAGTGGAAAATGCTGTCCAAGGTGTTTAAGTTTGCCTTTGCTTGGACTATTTAAATGGTAACATTTCAATATTAACTTAAATGATAGGAAAACTTTGGTATCCCTGAGTTGAATGATAAGATGTAATTCCAGGAGCAGAAGGAAAAAAAAAACAAAAACTCCTGATTTCCAATTGATGTTATTAAGTAATGTGTAATTTTTAAAGAAAACTCACAGCAGCTCTTTAGGTTTAGTATGTGAAATTAAAGTCAATACTTCCCCAGAACAGAATTTGTATTTAAGATCTAACTAAGGAGTCTTATTTCAGAGATAGTGATAATTTCAGATGTTTTTAGAAAGATTCATTGTTAGTCTATTCTTGATTTTTTTTTCTTTCTCTGATGTTGATCTTACAGCATATCCTAGACTTCAAGCTGAATAGGATCTAGCTAATCTCTTGGCTTCATTGTTTGTGAAGTTACGCAGTCTTAAAGCTCATCTCTTGCACTAACATCTAATACTCTAATTTTAATTTTCTTTTCCTAAGAGATCGATACATACCCCCTAAGCAAAAATACTTATTTTATTCAGTTGTTTTTTTTAGATCTAGCTCAAATAAAAAATAAGTGAGAAATGAGTTTTTAATGCTCCCATATTGAAACTTGGGAGTAATCAGAACAGGTTGTCATTTCTATGTCTACAGTTATTTTAATAAGGCTGTATATAAACTTTTGCCTTTGGTGACTGTACATGTGATTATTTGTCTTTGGGCTTGCTTTCTTTAAAGTGAGAAAAACCGGTGGCTTAATGAATAGGTCTTAGTTTTATTCCTGTGCTAGCTGTGTAGAAAAGTAAAATGCAGCCTTACTATTGACTGGAGAAAGTTTATTCAGAAGCATTCCTTTCTTATTAAGGAGTGGTTGAATGAGAGAATGCATTTTCATTCATGTTTTGTAGAGGGAAATACTTAAACATGTTGGGTGAAGAGTTTTTTTTTTTTTTTTTTTTTAAGCAACAAAGAAAATCCAGAATTTCAAGGACTTGTCTGTTTGCTTTATGTGCATGGAGAAATAGAACATTCAGTTTTGTAACAGGTAATATTTATTTTTGAAATAGCTCAAGGGTATGGCAGAAAATACTCCAGACTTGCACTGAGTTTAGAAAGAGAAGAAAGCTGTTGGTTTACAAATTACCAAAATCCTTCACTAATGATCAGCTGGGATACAGCTGCACTCTATTAACAGGTGGGTCAGGTTGAGTTGATTGAGGAGGTGGGTATGTTGGAGGCTGGGATCATGGTAGGTAGATCTTGAGGCTGTTGTCAGTGTTTATGCTGAGTTCATGCATCCTTGAAAAGGTGAGAGAGGACCAATTCAGCTGAGAGCATGTCTGATTAGAGGATGAGTCCTGTGAAGGTGTCTGAGCTCTGTGATGGGGTGTTTGTGTCAAATTTATGACTTTATACGAAGTGAAAGTGTTGTAGACTGTATCTGATCTGATTTAATGTCTGTTGAGGCTAGGCTGCATCGTGTATAACTTAAAAAAACACAAATTGAATCCAGTTGAGCAAATTAAGCATTTTCTGGCTCCAATATTTTTGATTATCTCTTGTAAGACTGGATTTATTGTCCCTAAGTCATGGTTTGATGCTACTAATGAATCCAAACTTTAAAGTCTCTGAGGAGACTCTCTGCAAAGCACCAGAACTCACTGTATTGAGGACGGGTTGTAACTGTTAGCTCCTAGCAGCTCGTTTTCCTTAAATGGCATAAGCATTTAAGGGTGCTCTTAGTGGGCAGAAAGGACTTCCTGGATGAAATGTGAGTACTGAAAAGTTTTAAATGTGAAGTGACTGAATTATTAAGCATCAGTCTAATTGACATTTTATTCTAGTAGGTATGGAAATATTAATTTCTTGATGTCCATTTGGTGAATATGGCTTTGTTCACTTAAATATTTTAGCTGAAGAATGAATGTACTTTTGAAAGTAAACTCTAGGTTTTCCAGAGTTGCTAAGTGGATTGCCTTTAGTGGAAGCCATGCAGGAAGATGAGCTCCAGTGCAACTGATAGCTGCATTTACATTCTATCCTCAGAGCTAGCCTTGAGGGTACAACTGCTGAAGGACAGGTAGCAACGAGCTCTGATATTCTCTTAATAGACCTTGATTTTTGCAGGTAACAGTTAGTCTCTGATTAGACTATACATTTAGGAAAAAATGCCAGAGTAGGTTTTTTGGAAAGCTTCTGCCTTTCCTTTCTTTTTGAGGTGAGATTTTTAAATTTATTTTAAGCCAGTTCTACCTATACGGTTACCTACAATTGTATTTCTAGAGATCTCTTTCTGTTACTGTGTTGTAACATTGTTTTTGCTCTCCTGGGCTTCTGTCTGTCCTGGGCTGCTGCAGCCCTGGCCAGCTTCCTCAGGTTGGCTGCATGCTGTGGATGGGGCAGTTGGCTGGCAAAGATGCTGGTGAGACCTGTGACTTTGGATGACACATAATGGCTTTAAAATGTCACAGGTTGGACTGTGAAAGAACTATTGATTTCAGTATAAATATTCTAAAATAACCTCTTATTTTTTTTTATTGATTTTATGAGAATTTTGGAGAGTTGGTGCAGATGAAGATATTTTGTAACCTGACTGAGGAGAAAAGAAATTGCTTTGGGACAGTCTGTTAAAGCTAGTTTTGCCTTTTTGACCTAGGGAAAAAAGTATCATAGTCCTTGGTAAGAGCTGATAATGCTTAGTGCTCAAACTCTTTTCAGGGTTCTCTTGGTATCAGTGAGAATTGGGGGGAGAAAAGCTCTGGAGTTTTTAACTTTCAAAACATTTCATGGAATGGAGAGATTCAGTGAAAGGTAAAAGTTCTCCAAAAGCTTCTGGAAATACAAGAGACAATCTTTACAATCTTTTTGTATATTTGTATTGTCAACTCGGTAAAAAAAAAAAAAGTTCTTTTATAAACAAGAAGTAGAAGCACCATTTGAAGTGTGAGCTTTTTTAATCATTATTTTTTTCATATTGAATTGTCTTTTCTTTAGGACAAGAAGTTTTAGTCTTGGAAACAGACTTTTTTTTTCAGAGGTGAATATTTAACTGTAGTTTCTGTTGGTTTATAAAATACACATTGGATTTTCAAGAGTATTCCAGTGTTGGCTTGTTGGCTACTGTAGGCTATTGTTCCTATAGAGAATTTTTTTTTTTTTTTTGTAAAACTGGTAGACCTAATTGTGATGAGTAAATGAGAATGTGCTCGGTAAGCTGAGAGAAGTGGCAGTTCATTTGTGAAATATCAAAGCTAATTGCATGTTTGAAGAGTATAGTAGTGCTTTAGCCATTAATATTGGTTAAAGTAGAGATTTCATCATGTCTTTGAATATGGATTGGTTCATGAGTATTTGATTTTATTTGGCCAAATTATTTTTTGGCTTATTTGGGTTCATTTCTCATAGCTTAAAAGACTAACAAGCTACATTTAAATATTAGATATTATTTTTATTTTTAAAAGTGACTGATTTTTAAGTTGGTTTAGTGCATATTCTTTTGTAGACAATACTACATCGATTTTAAGTATTGGAAAAATCATTAGGTTGTTCAGAACTTGATTACAGCTTGCATCTATTTGTCTTCTGGCCTAAGGCTTTTGATGTCACATGGTCTTGAGTTAGCACTTTTATGCAGACTTGTGGAGGAGAAAACTTGATGTTCTTATGGTGGTTACATGACACTAGGAGCTGAAATGACATGAAAATGTTTTAATATCAGAAGAGATGCATTATGCAGGCAGACTCCAGAGAGGTGGCAACACTGGTTGTAAGCCAGTCTGTGTTTCATATTTATGTTTGAAGCAAAATTTATTCTTCTGCTGGGTTGAATCTTCTGCACAATTTAAGCTCAATTTAGAGGACTGAAAGGTTTTAGTAGTATTTTCTGCAAGTGGGAAAATTCATTACAGGAGCTCTAGAGTAGTGCTTTAAAATGTTCCACTCTATACAAGGAGCATAGTGTATTTGAAATTGGACTTAGCAGCTTGAAAGGTCCATTTGAAACCTCAAAACACCCAAAGGAGAACCTGGATGCTGTTTTATTATTGTAGTATTCAAAAGCCAAGCAGTTTCCTGTCAAGTCCTATTGCTGGTATTCGCAAAGGGGTTGTCCTCTGCACCGTGCATCTAATGCTCTGAGTTTAGGTGGTAAGGAGTGACAGGAGAGAAGGGGGTTATAAAGTATTGGTTTGGTCATGTGTCTGCAAAGCCACCTGATGATGAGAATGAGCAGAAGTCTTCATTAACAACAGCTTCCTGCTCATTAGTTGAAGTTACTAAGGAAGTGTGGCTTGCAAATCCTTTAAAGCAGTTGCCATTTTAAAAGAACTGCAGGCAGTTAAAACTAGCATAAGCAGATAATAAAAGAATTTTAAAGTCTCCATTTTGAATGAAACAAAAATTTAGCTGCAGCACATTGAGGGGTTTGTTTGAAAGAATCGACAATTAAAATGATGGAATGAAAATTTAAAAGGAGGGAATCTATGCAGTTTGGTATGCAGAATTTATGTGGTGCACACTGGATATACACAGACTGATGAACATGCTTTTTGCATAGCTTTTTTTCTTTTTTTTTAGTACCTAAATTCACACTGACTCTAAAGAATAAGGTTACTTTTAGAGTCTAGGAAGGTTCCCAGCGAAACATATGCTTGTTGATGGTACTATTTTTAGCTTCTTTGAACAACACGTGTTCTCCCCAGATATTTATTTGTGAATGTTGTATTCTGTTCTTAAAAGGAAAATCTCCATCTAGGTTCTTTTTCTGTAACCAAGAAAGGAAAGAATCAGGGTTCTTGTCAGTGCTTTACTCATTTGAAATCCTAGGAGACGGGGCAAATTAATTAAATTTAAAATGGGCCCATCTGGTAGTGTTAGCAGTGCCAGGGGAGAACAGGTGAAAGAATCTGAGCCAGAATAAACATACAACGCATTATGTAACTTGTAATGTAATTTGTATGTAACTTGTAGCACATCACAAACAAAAGAATAATCCACATTAGATTATTTACTGTTTGTTTAGAGCATCATTTATATGTCAAAGACTTCATGCGATATTGCATTTTAAAAACTTGTTTCTGTTGTACTGCTAATAAACTTGATGTTTTTTGCTGTCAATAAGACGCACACAATTCATCCTATAAAAAGTATACAACTGCCTGTATGTGTTTGCTTGAAAATTAATGGATTGAAATATTTGAACTGAAAAAGGGTCACTATTTCAATATATAATAGTGTAACCGTTTAGAAGGAAAACTATTATCCTTAATTAAAATGATCAAAGGTATGCTATTAATCAGTTTTGCTCTGAAACTGGTATTTCTGTAAGAAGAATACAAAATCTCTGCAGACGTTCTTGTTGCCCAAATTACCTTGTTCTTTAAGTACTTTGCACTACATTCAATGCAGTTATAGTATCACTGGGAATTGAAATGTAAAAATAACTGTAAAAATTGAATTGTGTTACCTGAGTTGGGAGGCATGCAAAAGGTAAACGGTGTAAACACTGGAAAGAACTGAATTAGATTAGAAAGGAAATGGCAGGGAAGAGATTAAAGGATTGTATCTGTCTGTAGTTTGGCAAAGTTCCTTAATGCACATGCCGTTTCTGTAATGGCACAAGTTAGGCATGATTTCTGTGTCATTGGCTGTGTTATGGAGCATATGTTTTATAGGAGACTTCTAATGCGCAGTGTTTGTGGAAATGTTTCATGAGGACTGAGCAAGTGCTTGGGCCTTTTGGCATTAGAGTCTAAAAGAAATGGAGGGAATAGGGTATAGAGCTTTTCTGAACACTAGAAGCTGATTGGTTAGATATTTATCCAGCTTAAAGAAATGTCATTACCTGTCTTTAAATGAAATTTCACCCTCATTCATAGTAGTTTTTTTTCTCTGCTTTTGTTGAGCTTTTATTTCTTACTGTGTAATTTTCACCTTTTTGGAACCACAACACAAAAGCCTGATGATAATTTCATATGAATTTGTTTCTCATTTTACTTGAATTTCCAGTCCTTAGAGTGAGAGATTTGAAATTCTTTGGTAGATTACATAAATCTTGGCTGACTTTTCATAGTGGAGAGAATTGAATTTCATTTTTAATAAATAATGTAGTTCTGCCAAAATTGGAATGCTTACAGAACTGTCAGTTCAACTGCATTTTATTTACTGAGGAAAGGAAAAAGTTGAATTTATAAAAATCTTCTTTTCTGACAGGATATAAATATTTAACTTCTTAAAAGTATTTATTTTCTATTTTGTTTCTTTACTGTAAAATAAAATAACTGAAGCAAATTAAAAGCTTGATTCACATTCTTATTTCAAATTTAGTATCTTAACGTGTCCTTACAGTTGCAAGGAGATCTTTATGAGTAATAAGTAAATTTGTTGAACTTGAAGTTCTATGCAAAATTTAAATTCTGCTTTCAGCCTAGCTGTTTTCTGTGAATGTTTCAATTCCTAGGACATAGCTGTATCTTGTATTTATAAAAGACATACATTTATGTATGTCTAAATCTGTTATTAACAGTTACACCAAAGTTAGGAGTTTTTGTATTATGCTGCTCTATCAGGATAAATGAACTCGATGCTCATTTTTATGTCTAAAATAAATTGCAGGAAGCATGCGAGAGTGAGTAATTTGATATGTTTCTTGCTTTGTGGAGATAAATTCTACAATTCTCCTCAAATCAATTAGATAATAAGGAAGGATTTAGCGTCCAAATGACTATAAAAGCTGTGGGCTGTTTAATGTGTTGCATTGGTTTTCAATAATTCTTTTATTTTCTTACTATTGTAGATTTGTTAAGAACTTCGTGGTTTATTTGTTGAAATAGCTGTTATAGCAGAGACATAAATGTTGTAACAGGCAAACTTCACAGAAACATGGAGTGGCTTGGATTGAAAGAGACCTTAATGCCCATCCAGTTCCAACGCCCTGCCATGGGCAGGGCTGCCACCTACCAGGTCAGGCTACCCAGGGCCCCATCTGACCTGACCTTGAAAACCTTCAGTGATGGAGCACCCACAGCTTCTTTGGGCAGTCTATGGCAGTGACTCAACACATTGAGCAAAGAATTTCCTGCTCCCATCTTACCTAAATATCCCATCTGTTAGTTTAAAATATTTCACTCTTGTCCTATTCCTATCAGTCTATGTAAAAAGATTGTTTCCTTCTTTTTCATTAGCTTCCTTTATGTACTAGAAGCCTGCAATGAGGTCTCCCAAGAGCCTTCTATTTTCCATACTGATCAAGCCCAACTCCCTCTGCCTTTCTTTATAGTAGAGGTGCTCCAGCCCTCTGTGTGTTTTCATGGCCCTCCTTTGGACCCACTCAAACAACTCCATGTCCTTGTGCTGGTGGCCCCAGACCTGGATACAGTACTCCAGAAGGGGCTTCATGAAGGCAGAGCAGAGGGAAGCAATTGTGCTATTTGCCTCACTGGCCACCCTTCTTTTGAGGCAACCCAGGATGCAGTTGATCTTCCTAGCTTGAAGTGCTCACTGTGAACTGTGTCAAGATTTTCATTCACAAAAAGGGACTCCCAAGTCCATCTTTGCAAGTGCACTCTCGTTGAGTTCTTCCCCAGTCTGTACAGATATCTGAGACTGCCCTGACCCAAGTGCAACACCTCATATGCTTACTGAATGATGAGCCCTTGGGAAATTTTAACACAGCTTCTCAAGACTGGAGTGAAAGAAAGGGAAGTGGTAAGATGAGAGGAATATGTGTTACAGTAGGAGCTGGTCTGTTAAAAGAAGATGTTATTACATATTTTTTAAGATTCCTTGGTGCATCTGTGCCTTTCTAGGCCGTTTCTTCACTCATCTTTGGAGTCTGTATAGCTCACTTGATTCTCCTGTGCAGTGTTTGTGGATTTAGCTCTGTAATGCTGTTTTCTTTCATCCTGTCTGAAGTTGCTGCTTCCCACACAGAACAGCAATAAATTACATAGGAATTAGCACTCCATGTTTGGATATTGCATTGTTTCTTTTTTTTTCCCAGAGGTGAACATCAGAACATGGAGGCCTGTTGCCTCCAGAGTGTATTTTATATTTCCTCACTAGTGGCAGAATTTTGGCAAGACAGATTACAGACAGGGTTTAATGCTGTTTATGTATGTTTATATGAGAAGCAGATTGATGATACCCCAGAATACTTCACATTTTAAAGAGGTCTGAAATAGTTATTTATAATATATACGGGAGGCTAATACTTATTATGTTAAACAAATCTTTGTTATTCCACAGTGTTGTCTAGTGAAGTTGGAAAATGTGTAATGCATGGTTGTTATATTATGATGTGGCAATTTGACATTTAAGATAGGCATCTTCATGTTGTTCTCACTCCCACCCCCCCCCCAGGAAAATAAAATAACTTTTCCCTTCCAGCCCGCACCCCTATTTAAGCTTCAGGAGTGCTATTTTGAGCTGAGGTTAGGAGTGGATTTAGGCCAGGAGGGCTTACAGCTGATTGATCAGCCCTGTAGTACTCTGTTGTTTAAAGGTGCTCTGAAGTATTTGGCTTTCAAATGCACCAAAATATCTATAGCCTAACCTCTATTGAAGCTATGATTGCTCAGTACTGGTGAGGTATCTCACCCTAACAAGTGATTTCCAATTTATCCAGTGACTTTCTGATTACCTTGGTGCTGTACAATAGGGTCTTCATCTTCCAGACAGAATAAGGTCTCTTGCTAGAGAGCTTAATGTCAGGAAGTAGTCATTAATGATTTAAATATAGCTTAATTACCAAATAATGGCAAAAGCGTTCTACTCCATCCTTTCATGATGAGGTTAAAATAAAAACAAATTTTATAATCTAATAGTGATAGTTTCAGCGAAGAGTAAAACCTGATGTTTTCTCTCAAAACTGGTGAAATTGATTTTTAGAAGCTATCAGCAAATAGGTTCTGGTCATTGCTAATAAAGCAGTAATTTAATAAGGTTCTTAAAACTCCTACGTGTGGTTACATACCTGAAAAAGTGTACTATGCTACTGCTGTCCCCTAATGATACTTCCTGAGTAGGTACTTCACAAGTAGTTCTTGGAAATGGATGTCTTCGTCAATCCAAAATATCTGTACAGAGACCTTAAGAAAAGTTACTGTGCTGAAAGATGCCTTCCAAAAGGTTATGCTGGATTGCTTTTGTTCATCAATTCTTAGCAGTTTTATTTTTCCAGTTCAGTTACTAACCAGTTTTTTTTTTTTTTCCCCAACCATTTTTCAATGAAATACTCCTATCTCACAGATGATCCCCACTGCTCAGCCAAACATTGGTTAGGTTACCCACTCTTCTCTTCACCTTGCTGTGCCTCATTCTGTTTGGAGAGGTTAATACACGACATCTTCTGTGAAAAGAAATAACATTCTCTATGTTCAGAGGTGTTATCCAAGTATATATATATTTTAAAGCATGTAGAAAGTAGTCTTAGTCAAGTGAAATCATTTTCTCCTTCTTCATAAAGTCCTGAGAACTTTCAGTTTTTACTGAAATCACTGATAGCTGAGTTTCTTAAATCAGTATGGAATTCTTAACTGCATAATTTATTACTGTTACGGATAAGAATGGGTGAGTGCCAAAGCCTGAAATACAAATACAGAGATTTAGAATCCAGTCCAAGAATCCAGCCTAAGCTCAGCAAATCCTGGGCTGGAACTGGCGGCCTTCTATCATAAGCAGTTCAGGTCCAAAGCCATTCATTGCCATCTTAGTTAAATTCCAGCATTTGAAAAGGTCAACTGTTTAATTCTTTAAGTATTTAAAGTCTTCTGATAACAGTTGTAAGGAGTTTATCAAGTTTGCAAATATGAGAATGACAGGTTTTTGTGATATCCTGGATAGTCTGTATCCAGAGATGAAATCTTCCCTTCAGACACTTGCAGACTGCCTGAAATTTGTCACTGGGGTGAATAACTTAAGAAGAAAAAAACAAGCAAAATACTAAATAAACCTTGCAGGGTCTGGTTTTGAATAGCAGCAGTAATATTGTAACCTGGTGTTTTATTTCTGGCAACAAAGATCCCAGAGGGCTAATGGAGCGTTATGTGGTATGGGAATCCTTTTTATTTTTGAGATTTTATATGGAGATCTGATCGTTTCATGTTTTTCTTAATTTTTCATTAAAAAGCATTCTTACTGAAACAAGAGAAACGTCCATGTATGTATGTATGTATTCATTGTTTAGGAGTGACCTTGTTAAGAAATGTAAAATAAATGCATGTTCAGTTAGGCATTCCAGGATCATTATAAAGCATGGGTGTAAAACATGCAAATGCAATGCAGTGGCAGCCACTGAAATTTCAGTGAACTTTATAGAATAGGAAGCTGGGGAAAGAGCTGAGC
Organism: Phasianus colchicus; assembly: GCF_987193195.1. Taxonomy (NCBI): domain Eukaryota; kingdom Metazoa; phylum Chordata; class Aves; order Galliformes; family Phasianidae; genus Phasianus; species Phasianus colchicus. The sequence continues at coordinate 13,758,245 of NC_143443.1, forward strand.
AACAACGGATCTCAGTAAAAATGTGTATGGGTGTCAAGAACATCAGTCATCAGTGAAGTAGAGCATAGCAGCTGTGTAAGAACATATGGAAGCACTCCAGAAAGAAAAAGGAGCGAGGAATACTTTCATCAATGTAATTTTGGCTTCAGGTATTCATAGCTATTCAATGAAATTTCACAAGAAGTTCAATTAAAATAAATATAAATACACTGCATATGATTAGAAAAAAATTTTTGAATGACTCCAGGAAATCCAGATTTGATAGAATGTTGAGTTTCCCAGTAAGAAGTTGGGAGATCTCTGACTATTTAAGAATCTTCAAAGCACTCTTCATTTCTGCATGCTTGTATCTTTCTCTGGTCTGTGTCCCATGTACTCTACTCCACTTCATCCTTGACTGACATAACATGAGTAAGATCACATTTTCTTTTAACTGTTGTGTCTGCTTTTCTGAATGTATTATGCTACTTTCTTCAAGAGAAGAGAATGGTGACAACAAAAAAAACTGCTTACAGAAAATGGAGTGCCAGGAAGTTAAGCTTTAAAAGAGTATAAAATCAGCCAGTCAGAGAATGTGTTTGTTCCATGCCCCAGAAAATTGAAAGATGCAGCAATTGCATGGGAGGGTGAACTCTCCAGCATTGTAAAAGGAGGGCAGAATACTGAATGGACACAGGGAATGGCCTAAAAGCATTCTTCAGGCATCAGTAAACCCAACAATTCTAGGAATAATATTGTGTTCACCACCCTGCTTTATAGAAAGAAGAACTGTGCTATGCAAAGAAAATTAATGTGTGTCATTCTTGTTGCCAGTGCTAGGAGAAGATCAAAAATTTCAGTATAAAAGGAATGAAGAATAGCTGTTGTGAATCTTCACAAGGTGAAATGTTTTCATTTAAGGGTGGATATTTTAAAAGCTGAAGAGCAGGGTGAAGGGAAAAAAACAACAGGTACTGCATCATTTGGGATGATGAATGGCAGCAAAGAGGGTAGGAGACTTGGATAGTCTACAGGAAGTTGTGGCTAGAAAAAAATACTTTTTACATTTACTTGGTTAGTGTTCACTGGCTTCTTTTTATCCAGTATAAATAGGAAAAGATTGTGGTACGTCATTATTGGTCTCAGTTTATCATCCAAACACTCTTTTCACCGACTTCAGTGGGAATATTGTATTCTATCCAAAGTCAAAATATTTCTTCTCGGTGTTTAAAAAACAACAAAACGGTTCCTTAAATAGATTGCCAGTTATATTTCTTTAAAGCATTTGGAGACCAGTGAACTGTTGTGAAAGTTCTCTCTTCTTGAGGCAGGCTTGGGATTCTAAGGAAACAACAAACCTCACAATAAAATGAGGATAATTCACCTTCACCATAGGAACCAGAAACCAGATTCTTAAATATGAGCTACCTATGATAATTCCAAAGTGCAAGTATGAAGAAAATTCCTTTGTTTTGTTCAAACTTTAGAGAATTAAGGAATCAGCAAAGTTAGAAAAGACCTTCAAGATCATCCAGTCCAGCTTTCCACTTACCTCCAATACGCCACCAATTAAGCCTTAGTCTCTTTAGTACAAATCTAAATGTTTCTTGAACATCTCCAGGGATGGTGACTCAACCATCTCCCTGAACAGTTCATTCCAGTGCCTGAAGAGAAGTAGTTAAGAATACAGTAGCGTGATATGGAAAGAAGAGAAACCTATATGATGCCTGTATAAATTGATGCACGTACTCACAGCTGTCTCAGCTTTATGAGGTGATTGGAGTTTTAATTGAAGCAGATAATGTTGGCACAGCTGTGATCCCCTGCTAAAGTAAGTGTCATAATGCAAAAAAAAAAAAAAAAAATTGACATTTACTTTGAAGGTAATTAGGAAACCTGGTATGCCTGTTGATTCAACTATTGCATTTCTATGCAATTGGTCAATTGAAGAGCTATGTAACCTAAAATATTGTCTGTGCAAGATATGTCTCTTTATATGGATCTAATGCTAGTATCACTTAGAATGATTGGAACTTTGATTGCTAATTGGGTATGCGGATCAAATCTTTGAAGCACTGATATCTAAGAGATAAAAGGTAGATAATATACTTAGAAAAAAATATGTTTCCGATGCAATGGAAAAAATCATAAGTGAAAGAGTGACCATCATAATATCTGCATCGTGGAGTCTTACCACCTGGAAATTGTTGGATCACAATGTGGAGGCAGCTACAGAAGGGTGTAAAGTACGTGAGATTCATGCCTCTATACTGAGTGGTGAAATGACAGAAATGCTCCTAAGTAGTTTTTAAGTCTCTAAGCATGCAAACTAAAACTTTGATTGTGGATTTGCAAGTGTCTTGAGCCTCTAGAAAGTGGGCTGTTCAGCATAGCTGTTTACCTCAGTAGTTGATGACTCTTACTCCTCCCCTTCTTTCCATAGTAGTGGTAGTATCTGCTGTTCTGCAGAGACCAAAAGATAAGATATTGGTACGTTTATCATCTGTAACATAAATTCTGGGTATGTAAGAATGTATGAACACATGAGAATGATTCCTCTATCTGTCTTTCACAGCATGGTGTGCCTTTGCAAATGAGCATTTAGAGCTTTTGGCTCTGGTTGTAGTAGGACAATAAAACTGATGTATTATTGTTTCTTGAATTATTAACGTGTGGGAGATAAGCAGATTTTAACTTTACAGTTCATGTAATAGTTTATTGTAACATGAAAAAATCATACTGAGTGTGAGCCAGAGCTAAGTTGTGGCATTCACAGTATAGCTCTGTTTCTCCAGAGAAATGAGAATAGACTCGCCAGACTCACCTTCAGTGGGGCTGAAATGAAGCTGCAGTAGCTGACATGGAAATCTGATGTTGTTTAAGTGAGTGAGGGAGAATACAGGTCTAATTGGAGGAGGTGTTCACACTAAATCATTGAGTCAGATCAAATTGAGAACTTGTCCTGAGGCATTTAGCCACTTTTTCCCCCTTCTTCTGACCTAATGAGAAGACAAGAAGTGCATTTTAATGAGTGAAGCTGTGAGACCACACATGGGTTATACTGAGAAAACAAGGACATCTGAGGTCTGAATGGGCAGACTGATCTTGAATTTGTTCAAAACAAATTTGCCTCAAATATGAATCTGGTAAGCACATTTTGACCACAGTCTGCTGGTAACTGACATTCATCACTGCAGGAAATTTCCACTTCTGCAGTTGTATCGTTGTAATTAAGGAAGCCCAAAGGTATGATGAAACTTGCCTACCAGAATGGTCCCATGTGGTCCAGCATGGAGAAAACCAAAAATAATTCAGACCCACATCTAGGTTTATGCTTGACTGCAAGATGATAGTTGAAGGCCTGAGAACTGCAGAGGTGTTTTATCACTGGCGCCTCTGAAACTGAGAATGTCTTTATTTATAAACTGTCCAATATTTATTCACTTTAGAAAAACATTACACATGAAAGAGTATGCATTCAAAGACTTCTCTTGTTATAGTGTAGCTATTTGTTAGTGGCTGACCTTAGAGTTAAGTCATAATATATTTACCTAGGAAAGAACAGTCTGTTGAAGATTTCAGGGTGTGGTTTCAGCTATAATGCAGAAATCTTATTTGTTGTGCAATAGGATGTCTGATAATGTAAACCAGAAAATTGCATCTAATTGAGTGCATGCTTGATGATCTAAGATGTGTAAATACTTTGTGGTCTAATTATCATATTTTGATTTCTGTTTTAAAATGGAATTCAAATGATAATTCTGACATGATCATTACATTTATTCTGTCTCATCTTCCATTTTTCAGCTATTTTTCAATTTCTTGTTTTTCTGATGGATATGTCTTTATAATTCTTATTGAAAAGCTAGTAAACATGTTGAATATTGCTTTTCATTCTGATAAACCTGGTTACAAAGGAGAGCTTCTTTCTGACTCTCAAGAGACACAAGCATTACCTTTCTCAACCAAGATTATAAAATAGGTCTGTAAAGTCTTTTCTTATTGGCATTATTCAATATTCCCTTCTGTATTTTTAATAGCATTTATTTTTACTAGCTTTATATAGGAAGCTAGCTGTTTGAGAGATAAGTGACTAGTAATTGAAATGTGGTGTTATTTGTTTACCTTCTTATGTTGTCAGAAATCCAGGCTTGTGATTCCCTGCGGGAACCTGGGAGAGTGTTTCTTGGCTCTGAACCCCATAACTCCTCATAACTAATAATGGGGATGAAGCGCAATGGGTGAATGTCAAGATGAGCTGTGAAAAGCTGGCTTGCTTGCAATTGGCATTTTAATTCAATGACTTACACCACGTGTTAAGTTCATGTCAATGCTAATGTGAAATGCTTGCAGCCTGCAGGCTCACACGAGTCTCTCTGCTTCCGGATCTTTTAGATATTTAAATGCTATGTGAATGCTTGTCTACTGAGCTCTGCTTCTTAACTATGAATTGCTTAGAATGAAATGAAAACTTTCCAGCCCTATTTTACATATTTTCTCGGATATATTTTTCAAGACTTAAAAAGCTCCCTCTTATAGCAGTTGGTGAAATAACCATATTTGCTCTATCTAAGCCATCTTCTCTATGCTAGGCAGACACTACATCTTTTCCAAGTTTGTTTAAAAGGACTTAGTTTAAAAATTGAAAATACTTTTTTTCTATCTACCTAAATGTTATGAAAATGTTTATAAGCACATGTACACTGATGTGCTGTGAAGAGAGAGCTTGTCTTTGAATACAGGCAAGCCCAGAACAGTGCATTTTGACTGCATAATCAACTGTAGTACATAACCATTTTTTCTTTGCAAGTCCTTTTTTAAAGTTTTATTCTTTCACTTAGATGTTTTATAAACTTCTAGTATAATTTGAGTGAATTGAAAGTGAATTTCAGGGGGAAGTTTTAAAAAATCTAAAGCTACGTGGGTCAAAATATCACAGATGAGCAAGCTAAAGGCTGCTATGTCTCTTTCTATTATCATCATATATAATCTATCACTGTTTGTTATCTTTTATTATCAAAGATGCTTATGAGCACAGAGACTTAATTTACAGGACAAGTTCAGTAAAGTATATATTTTGCCCAGTAGGACTGAACTTACTTAATCAGTGAAGTATAAGGATAATTACTGGACCAAATATTCTCTGGCATACTATGTATCTTGAGATTGAAGCATATTCTGTTTAGTAATGTTATAGGCAAACAGAATTGTGAAGCACGGCATGTAAGCACAAGTAGCTTAAAAAGATATGAAGAATTAGAAAAGGTAAGTAGCAGATTAGTAACAGTGGGAAAAAGAAATAGTGGTTTGTACTTTTGGTTTGAATCTTTACTTCCCTGCTCCTGAGGCAAGTGTTTACACTGTGAAGGAGAGCTGAGTCAGAGGTTTGCACTGACGAGTGTGTCAATACAATTTCACATTCACTTTGCAGAAGTTTCAGCTAATAGAGAATGGCATTTCCTGTTGGAGTAATCAGAGGAATGGCAGAGTGCAGGATTTACACAGCTGCCTAATGAATATTCCAAAACATTCTGAGTTACTTTAAAATGTGGCTAGGACATTCCCTGTTTGGTCTATGCAGTTGGGAGGAAATAAATGCAACTGCCTATAAAGCAGGCCAACGCAATGAAAAGTTGCGTTTATAAATTGTTATTACAGTGTGTTACTCTATCAGAGCCTCTGCATAAAGAGATTGAGTAACTGTTACTTACTTGAAGGTTGCTCTCCTCTCTGTCCCATCTCTTAGTTTTATGCTCTAAAACTCTTTCCATTTTATCCTTCCATCTCCTGAAATACTCTGGTTTCTTCTGTTGCTAAGTCTAGAATTCAGAACACATAATTCTACCAGGGAACTGCCAAGCTGTTGCCAGTTTGTATGACTTTATAACAGCTCAGTAATTAAAGGCAATTACAGGACCTGTATGAGGACAGCACGTTGATATATGATAAGGGGAGTGTGATCAACCTAGTCTTCTCTGCTGATTTGAGAGAAAAAAGAGTCACTGGATAGATTTGGTGAGGAAGGGCAGGAATGACACTGGGGATGCAGGCTGGTACTGGAAGTGACAGGTCAGTGTCAGCCTGATTCTGAGGAAGAGTGGAAAAAATAACTGCTAACATCCTGGCTAATGTGGAAGGAAGGTTCTTCAGAGCTTGCCAGTGTAGCAGGGTGTGTATAAATGGATGTGTGCAAAAGGCAAAGAAATATATAAAGCTGGGCAGAGAGAAGAGGTTTGAATAATGGGGTGATTTTGCAGCTGTCATAACAAAAGATAGGCTGGGTAATGCTAAGAAAACAAAGTAATGGGTGATGCCTGACTTTTTTTTTTGTAGTGTCTATATGACTTGGTTCATTGTGTACTAAGTGTAAAATAAATGTATTCTTCATGGAGACCCTTCCTTAATTCAGATTAAGGGATTCTGGCCTAGAATGCTGCTCCAAGTATGAAAACAAATAAATAACTATATGGCATGATGCTCATTTTAGCTTTTTTCTTCAATGGGCAAGCATTTAAAATAAGTATTTAAATGTACATATTTTAAAATTAATTGTTCTAGCATTTGTAATTACAGGAACAGAAGTTAAAATTATGTACAAGTTTGATTTACACAAAATAAATCACCAGTAGGACTATTTAGCTGCATTTGAGTATTAACACATGAAAATAATATTTATCTTTAACTGTATTCTTCTTTGTCTCCTTTTGCTTTCAAAATGTAATCTCAGAGAAGTTGCAGAAGTAATAATTAAACATTTTTTTTTAACATGTCAATGCAAATCTAGTAGGTTTCATTATGAGTTGTGTTTATGGAAGCTGAGTAATTGTGTAGTAGGGGAAACAGACGCTGAACACCTTGGATTTGTTGCTTTGCGGAATATATGTGTGCTACAGTGTATAATTGTATCTGAGTTTTCCCTGTAAGTATACAGATACTATAGACTGAAGTAGTATTCTTTCTTTTTGTCTGTTTGGCTCTAGAATGTATGCAGTTGAAACATAGCTTTCATAGTAATGTCTGGGGACAAATTTGTAGTGTTCTGAGGGTTTGCTTGTTTTTCTGTCAGAGCTCCCGAGGGCTGAATTTGGTTGTATGCAGTGTTGCAACTGTCTAGGGCTTTGTAATTTCTTTTGCTGTCAAAGCATTAGGTGTTCAGATTCTTTCAGGTGATGGACAGCCTTAGATAATAGCTGACTTTCAGGGGTGAAGTTTCTGAGCTGTTTAGTAGCCACTGATGGAATACATAGCTTCAGATTTGCCTTTGGTGATCAAAGAAAAATGAAAGATGTCAGTAATAAATGTCCCCATACTATAGCTTTTTGGGGGTGTTGGTTCCTGTGCTAAGTTTATTAGGATTAATACATGAAGGAAGTATTAACATATTGAAAGATCTTGTGCTTTTATAAACACATGGATATTGATTTTGATGTGTTGATGTCTAATGTCAGTGTAGAATATCCCTCAATAATTACATGTGTCTGGGAGAGGTAATCTGGGGCCTTTGAGGGACCCATGCCTTTTGGAACACCATTTTCTGGGTTGTGAGCACTCACTGCTGTACTGGAAGATTTCACTTTCTTTCCTTTGATGTGGGTTGCCAGTGTGCCTGCTAGTTGCAGGAGAATTAAAGAGTGTCTCAACAGGTGAAGCCATGCTGCCTTCAACTCTGCCTAGATTCAGTCATCCCAAATCTTTTCTGTATGATAGCAGCCTATTGAGTCCTTCATGTATCTAAACATAAACAAAATATATTTGTATGAGACAGACTAGTGGCATTGGTGGCTTACTCATCACCACAACTGGAGAACATCCTCTCTGTCATGGGGTTGGCACAAGCTAAGATGTGCTGTATAGTTTCACATCCTGGTGAGGTTTATGAGTAATGGACAGAATTCGTAGCCTTCTTCCTTTTTTACCCAAGAGGTGGGTACTTGTGTTCATCCTTTTCCATTAGATTTCAGTTTGAGTCAGAGGGTGTGCACAGAAATATTTGCTGTAATCTTTTTTTTTTAGAGACAAAGTGGGATGTACAAGTTCCTGTTCAGTATACCCTATGAGCTATTTTTGAGTATTTTTCTGGCTAAACTCTATTACAGCTAGAGGGTTGTTATTTTGTGTGTGTATGTGAAATGTAACTATGCATATTTATGGTCATGCTGCTGACAGCTGTTCTACTGTCTGGGTAGCCAAGCTGTTGATCCATTCAGCCTTCAAGGTGTGATGATTGGCTCTAAAGGTATGGAAGAGCAATGCTGGACACAGGGCTTTATGCTATAGAAATCAACATGATCACCAAATACGAAATAAACAAACACACAGAAAATCTTCCCTTCCTATAAGGCCTACTAATTTTCCTTTCTCAGAGTGATATGATAACTTGCAGCATAAAGCATTTTTCTGCTGTTAGGCCTTAATTTTTCTTTGTAGGTGAGTAATGTTCAATATGTAGGCATGAACTTATTCAATTACTATTAAATGAACTATTTCTTTCTGAAAGTCACAGATCTGAGAATTTTTGAAAACAGCATTTAATTTTAACTACTTGCTGGGCTGGCCTACTTACAAACAAACTGGAAGCTTTTAAGAGGAAGTTGCATCATTTTGGACTAGTAAAGGAGATCTGTTGAGATGTACACATGCATGAATGGAAGTAACAGCTAATCTAAGATATGAATGATTGACAGAAGAGGGAGAAGAAATGATACTAAGGAACTATACAAATATTGTAATTTCACACTAAAGGATGCAAGTTGGACTGCAACCAAAGCTGTGTGATGTAACTATTTTCTGGGGACTTCTATTCAGTGCACACCAAGGACATAAGTCTTCATCATTGATAGGAGCATGGAATCTGCTATGTGTTTAGATGCATGTTTCAATGAATAAAGTTGCAGGAAGAACTCTGGTGCTTGTAATCTGAAGTACCATGGCACATGCGGTTATAAGATTTAATGTAGAGTGTTACATTTGAGATAAAAGAGAATAATAGTATCATAGATAAACAAAAGCAATTAAAAAAAAAAACATTTTAAAAAGTAGCGAATTACTGTGTGTTCAAAATCTTCTTTGTGAAAGGCATTTGGAAAAACATAGGGCAAGGAGGAAACTTATGATGGGAAAGTGAGGAGGAAGTAAAATCTACCAATAATTTTGAGTCCTAAAAATCTTCTGTGCACGTATTATATAGTTCTTGACACTTTATTTTCAGTTCATTGGGCAAAAAACAAGGGCTGCTCTGAAAGTCATGTCTCTTATTTTATTGTGTTGGCCCACATCAAAGTAGATGTCAGTTGTATGGCAATAGAGACTGAACCTTTCTGCCAGTATTCCATTCCGTTCTGTTGCTTCGTGACAGATGGCAGCAGAGGGGCAGTCTGACACAATGGCATCTGACATAGAAGTGCGTATGAAGCAAAGGTGTGGAATTGAGTTCTTCCATAAGGGAAAAATGGCATTCATTGACATTAACTGATGCCTGCTGAATGTTTGTGGATGTGAGCATAGAGAGGCAGTGGATGGTGTGTTTCAGCAGTGGTGACGGTGGGTTGGATCCACTGGTGCAAATTTCTACAAGCGCAACATACAAGCTCTTTTTCATTGCTGGTGACAATGCATACCTCATAGTGGTGACTATTGAAAAATGGTGTTTAGTAGGTGAGAATTTTCTCTATCAAATAGTGTTATTGTGTTCTTTGTATGTGTTGTGTTTTTGATGGAAATAAATAGGAGACATTCCTTCTGGAGCAACTTGCAAATGAGCAGTCAGAAACTAGGGAACAGGGGAAAACCATCCTCTGTGCTAACGGCAGTGTTAGTTATAAACAGCATAATTATTGTTATATGCATGTCCATATGGACTAATATGCCACGACTGACAGCGTGTTCTGATTCTGAACATTTTTCAGGTACCTGTGTATATCCTGTATTTCTGCACATTCAGAGTTATCCCTGATTTTAATCTTCAGGATTTTTTTTTATTCTTAAGGAAGTAGTAATTCCTGGGCTCTAGCTTAACATTGCTTTATATTGTTTTATGATAGGTATTCCCTTGTAGATAAAAAAGAAATGATCTGTGCTTGGGATAAATCTATGGCTAGCGAGCATGAAATGTGTGCCGCTGGATTTCTGGTTAGCATCATAAACTTTGTAATGTTGTAGCTAAGATATTCTTTTTGTGGTGGTGGGATTCAGTATGATGTGCAACAGGCTGGGCTGTCTGGAAGAGGTTTCATGGGGCTGTTGATCTTCTGAAGAGTTCCTTTAGTTAGTTGTCTGCAGTTACCTGGTCATATGGGAAATGAGATGGAATACCAAGGTGAGCTGTTCTAGTAGCTCCCACAAATAGAACAAATCAAAATTAAGAAACACTGCTGTCCTGGGAAAGCTTGTTGAACAGCTCTGCCTTTGGAGCTCAACTGCTTAAGATGTGGACAGTTAGAGAGCACTGTTTATTCATGTAACTAGCAGTAGTCACAGTGTAGTCATTTGGCAAACTTCTTGAATTGAAGTGACTAGCTGTGCATTAATGAATCACCAACCAGGGGACCACGGTGATGGGGAAGAAAGTGCATTGGAAGTGAGTCACAAGAGCTCCACCAACAAATGCTTCTGGCTGGAAAGTATGTATGTAGTGGTGAATCATCAAAAGCTCCACCAAAATCTGTGTTTGCCCATTGGTATTTGTGGAATAAGTATTGGCAATGAAGACTTCGGCCAGTATAAATAACCTTTGTTCTGTAGAAGAAGCTGTAAGGTTCTGGGCCAGTGTTTTGAACCTGGTGGTATTATTCTGTTCAGCTACAATATTGTAAGAAGTATAGGGTTTAGTTCTTTAATTTTTAGACCTCTTTTGAAGAGGTGCACTTTGTTTTAAGTACTTGCCAGGTTCCTGCCTGCAGAAGACTTTCCTGCCAGGTGGATGTCATTTGACAGCGCGTTAAAGCAACTTGAGATCTATGGTATATGTAAGGTACTGTAGAAATGTAAAAGGATATGTCAAGATGGAAGGTCTTGAATGTGATAAACGTCAAGTATGTCTTGTAATAAATTATGATTACATGATTAGAAAATATTACACAAAAATATGCATACTGTATAATATTTGTCATGAAGAGAGACAGAAATTGTCCTTAAAATAAGGAATTTTTTTTTAGCAAATCTTCAGCAAGAAAGTCTTATAAAGCTTTGCTTACATGTCAATGTATTATTTTACTACTTAAAAGGGGGGGAAAAAAAGAAGAAAAAGAACTGCTACAATTTCTGGGGTACATTGCAAGGACCAAGACGAAGCTCCTTTCAAAAGCAATATATTTATTATTGAAGATGAAATTCTTATGATCTCAGGGAGCGTTTTTGGAGTGTAGTGGAGTAGGCCAGGATTTTAGGAATATGCAGGAAGGAAAGATGTAGGTTTTCTTTGGATTATGAAGTAAAACACTCCAATGTATATTTTAAGACAAGTGGCTCTGGTAGTGAAGAGTTTGTGCTGTTACACATAAAGATTTTGGATAATCTTAGATACTCTTAAAGGTGACATTTGGTCAGTTGGTGCATATGTCCTGCCTGCCCAAAGGAAATCACAGAATGGCCAGAGTTGGAAAGGACCTCAAGGATCATGAATCTTCAATCTCCCTGCCACATACAGAGCCACTAACCTATGCATTTAATACTAGACCAGGCTGCCCAGGGCTCCATCCATTCTGGCCTTGAACACCTCCGGGGATGGGGCATCCACAACCTCTCTGTGCAGCCTGTTCCAGCATCTCACTACTCTCTCTGTAAAGAACTTCCCCCTGACATCCAACCTAAATCTTCCCTCCCTCAACTTAAAACCATTTCCCCTTGTCCTGCAGTTAGTTACCCTTTCAAAGAGTTGATACAAAGAGTTGAAGTTCTGTGTTAGGATCTTTTGGCTTTAGCTTTTTTTGTGTGAAGTCTGTCATGAGTGCAGGCTGTTGTATTTTTAGCTGTGGGGAACTGGGAAGATACATTCATTAAGTATGCTGCATCTTAGCCAGACATATGGCATATGTTCTAATAAAAGTAAGCTCAATACCTAGATGACAGTAGTGATGATTCTTTTGTATAGCTGCAACGTGCCAAGTAGTACATTGCATCACTTGAATGGAAACCCCTTTCATTTTAGAAGTAACCTGTTGTCAGGTAATGCTTCCAGCTCTTTCAGCACCATGATCTTGTGTAAGCTGCTTCTGGTTAGACAGCCAAAGTTATTAGGAGAGAGTTTCTGGCTCTTCTCATGTCTGGCAAGTGGATTATGTTTTAGAACACATTGACCTGCTCTCCCTGCCACAGTAACAGTTAGTAGCAATATGAGACAAGGGGAGACTAACAATATCTTACTATATCTTTACTTAAAATGATTTTGGAAATGGGGAGCTTCTTTTTTTTTTTTTTTCCACTTGTTTTTAATAATTGAGTAGGTATTGTTAAATAAGTGTTTTTATATGAAGGTAATTATATGAGCTAGCATGTATCATACTGCACACTTATGTATGTGCTCACTGTATATATGTGTGGTTACACATATACGTTGACTTTATACCTGTACCTGTATATGGGCATGTTATATGCTTTATTTACAATAAGAAATAAAGTATCTGGACTGTTCCTTTTTTGTACAGGTAAGAGCCAATTCTATTAAGTTCCCTCAGTTTCATCTGAGATGTGGTTTTGTGACACCATGTCTAAACATCTTCTGACTTTTTTTTTGCAGGGAGAGAGGGTAAGAAGAGAGATGGCTGATTAAGGTCCAGAATATTTTTTTAAAGTGTAGTTCTACAGAATAAAGATAATAGCATCTTAAAAAAAACCAAACTCACAAGTGAAGTCACAAATGCCTCTTTCCCTTTGATTCTTCTTTTTGATGATCACAGCTCAATTTTTTTTTTTGAAATTTTAATGTACTTTGTTTAAAATACCTGCTGCTTTTTCAAGTCTGATGTTGAATTGAATTTTATCTCAGTCCAGCAGTATTCCGTTTTGTCCTTTTAACTCTGATAGTTTAATTCACTTTTATTCAAAGTGCAACCTGACTAATTATATCCCCTAAATCCTACTTTAGGGTGCTAAAAATAGGATGTTTGCCACTAGTGCAAATGCCATTCCTGTCTTTTCACACTACTAATTTTGTTCTTGAGGGTACTGTGCAACCTGGGACACAGAAGCTTCTCCCAAGTCCTCATTATTTGTAATTTTCCTCCTAAAGACTGAGAATTGGTGATTCTAAACCTTACCAAAAGCTTAGAGGGTGAGGGGGGGAAAAAAGCCCTTATAAAACAAGCTACTTAAATGATTTAGCACGTCCTCACTGGACAAGCTGAACTAGTAAGGAGTAGTCACTGTAATTTCACTGCATTCAAGACAGTTTAGGAAACTGCATATCAGATGAGACTGGTTGCCTTTGAATGCTATGAGAAAGTTGGGTACAAACAAAAGAGCCCTTCTGTTTCATTCTGGATACTGTTTCTCCTGGTGTATCATGGCACTGGAGTTTAAGTCGTTAATCAAAGTACATTTACTTGGAAGACTTCTATTCATCCCTAGAACACAACAGTATTTAATAGAACTACCTTAAGAAAGCCTTTGGAGATATTCAGGTGTATGGGAACTGTTAAATCATGGCCTGAACCAGTGATTGAGCACCTGGTGAAGGGGTGTAGCCAGTTCTTGGAGAACAGGTGGAAACAATTTACCTGTGGGAGGGGAAGGGCTGGACCCAGGGTTCATCCCTTTCTAACCTCTTTTAAGGAGTGGCAGTAGCAAGGAAAGCATCTCCTTTGGAGTGTTCAGTGGGCCCTGATCATTGGAAAGGGGTAAGTAACTCCTCCTTTGTTACTGGATTGTGACTGCTGCCTTTTTTGGGTGATCTGAAACTGGCTTAATATCTGCTGCCTCCAATACTTACAAGTTTTCTCCATTGGTCCCACTCTTATCAGCATAGCTCATATTTCAACATGGGATATAATGAAAGCAGTGAAAAGGAATGAAGAAATAATTCAGAATGAGTAAACTACCTACCAACCCAACAGAAGTCACAGAATGAAGCGTGTATCCACATTGCAACTGTCCTATGCGTGTGTCCTTTAAAAAATTAGAAGAATTAATAGGTCTAAGAAGCTGGCTGGATTGCATGCACTTAACACAATACAAACAGGGTGATGCAACTATCCATAGCCTGTGTGGCAGGAGTATGCCTTGTAGACTCAAAACATTGTAAAGTATCAAATAGACAATTTGTATTTGTGACGTTCTATCCTGAGAATGCTTAAAAAACAAAAAAACAGGTATGAATGTGATTTACCTGTGAAACGTGTACCTACTAAATGAGATTTAATCAGTATTTAATTACATCAACATTAATAATTTAAAATTAATTTTAAAAAGTTAATGTTTTTAGGGAAAATGAAGTGGTGTTTGTGTAATGGCTGTGCTGTTAGGAGTCTTGGTATTGGATTATTGTATGATTGTAGCAGTGATAACTGCCATTCTTTGAAGTGATGAGTCTAAAACATGATTAATTTCTTGTTTAACTCTATGAATCGGACTCTGTTAATATTACCTAGCTGACTTTCTGCAAGTTATCTTGAAGGAGAGTGTGGGAATATTGATAACTGTTTCTCCAAACCACCAGGGTACATCTTAATTTCTCTGGCTAACATTTCACATGTTTAAGTCTCTCAGGTTTTTTTGCTCTGATCAGCAAAGGATCAGATCTTAGTTATTTCTGAAGTAAAACATCTGAGCAGCTAACCTGAGAGGCATATATAAAAATCTTCTGAATTGTCACTGGAAGTTATTTATATAATATTTTACTCTCCCAAGAATAGGACAGATGCTGTCCTTAATTGGTCTTTTCCACATGACTTTTGATAGCAGGCATACTTGACTATAAATCTGGCCTGTGTCGTGCATTTGTATTTGTTAGAAGAGCAGCATTTTTACAGTCCGTCAAACTTGTTCTGTTTTGTTGTGTTTTGAGAGTTAGTCTCCATCATAGGAACTGGTGCTTGCTCTAAGCTCAGTTCCCTGAAATAGCTGTCTGTCAATCAAAATCTGCTTTGGCAGCTTTTGCGCTTTCCTGAGCAGGCAGGCACCACTGAGTATTTCAGTCAGTATTGTCTGTCCCATATATAACATATGGAAGTACAGCAACACCCAGATATTCTCAAATTATATTTTTAGAAGTGTACATCATTAATAAATATTTAGTAAGGGTTAGCATACTGTTTTGTCTTGGAATCAGCTAATATGTTGTAATAGTAGGAGCGCTGGATAAATAACAAAGGCAGATTTATAAAAATCTAGCCAGCCTTAGCATAACACAAGCAGAGCAGCCATGCCAGCCTTCTCATGAGCACCAGCAGCCTCTAGCACAAGTACACTTAAATGCTAATGCCTGAATATCAGCGGACTATTAATGAAGTCAGAAATGCCATTCTTGAGAAGATTGCTTCCAGGGGCCTATTCTTTGCACCTCTTATGATTCATTACCACTTGAACTGAAAGGTAAGATTATGGAGAAGTGGGAAGGCTGATCGGAACAGAGAAAGAAATTTGGACAATTAAATGTGCTGCTATTAAGAAAATTTAAACGTGTACCTATTGTTTCATAGCATTTAATGTAAAATAAAAAAATATAAATATTTGCATGAAATCGAGTAATAGCAGTGTTGTAAGTGGTGGTCTAATCAATGCACAAAACCTTAATGTTATATAACTATCTGCCCTCAGGGACTTGCAGACTAATTGTAATGGTCAGACGAAACATAGACAAAAAGCTGTAATGTGGAGAGAGGAATTGCAGGCAAGTGATGTGTTACTGCCATTCATTTTTGAAGTGGATTTTTTTTTGGACAGAATAAAGTAAGGGGCAAGGAAAAAGATCAAATTGAAAGGAAAACATCTGAGACTATGCTTAAGAAGACTCCTGGCATTCTGATGCTGGGATTCCAGACTTCTGCTTGCCTTCTCAGGGATGGATGGGGATAGACATTGGGCAGGGCTCTCTGGCATGCACTGTGGATGTGGAGAGGCTGGCACTGCTGCTGTTGGCAACAAAAGGAAGGTTTAATCAGTAGCTAGTTCTTGGCTGGTCTCAACAGTAGCTGAACTTGGACCTCTCTGTACAACAGTGGACAGCAATAGTGGGTGGATTTTTAAGGGCTCAGGTGTGGACAGAGCAGTTAGGACTGTTTTTCTTCTCCCACGTTTACTGTCCAGCAGTTCGTTTACTCTGCCCATGTCTAAAATTGGCTCTTGTGGAGGAGGTTTCAGTCCAAATAAAGTTATATTACCAGAAGCTCATAGACAGTGAAAGGTTGAAGTTTCTTCTGAAAGAGTGTATATCTTCCTCTTTAAGAAGCCATAGAGCAGTTATCAATTTTTGCCAGGATTTCTCATTTTTAGAGTGTTTAGTATGGATGATGTGTAGTTGCTGCTGCTGGCATTTGAGCATTGAGTACTGATGGTGTTGTGACTGACTGAAAAGACATCAACATTTAAGAAGTATTAAAAAAAAAAAAAAAAGGCTAAGAACAGGACTTAGATGAATTTCTTGAATTCAAAATAGAAAGGTTTTTAAAAAGCAGTTTGGTATATAAGTTACTGTTTCTCCCTCTGGGTGCCACTTTCAGACCATTTTGGGAATTGTACTTTTATGACAAGCTGAGAAGTTCTGTTCTGGCAAAGTTTTATATACGTGTGTGTGTCTATGTGTGTATATATATATATATATATAGAATATCTAGACGTGCTGAGTGAAAAGCAGTAATATATTTTCTGCCATCTCAAGGTCTGCTCTGTGATGCTGAGCATGGCATAATGAACCTGAGCTGAGAATGCAGTACTGTATCTTCTCTCGCTTGAATCTGCAAGAGATTATATTGCCTTTTTTGTTCCTAGTTTGCCATCTGTATCATATTCTTACCTATTGAGAAAGCATCCTTGACTAACAAGGTGAGTGCTCACACTGTACAGCAAACTCATGGCAGTTTGATTCTTATGCACGTTATCCCTAATCTTTGGTGTCCTTATACAGGTCACCTAAAACAGAAGTATTATCAGTCTGGCGGGAGACCAGCTGAAACTATAAAATGTATCATCAGATACTTACATAATACTGCCACTACAATAGCCAAGTTTTTTTTATTGTTATCTGACCTACCTCCTTGCATGGCATATAGATAAGTTTTATCTGCAGCATGTGAAATTAAAAATAACAAAAAGTAGCTTATCAATTAATGTTCTGCAAAGGAAGAAATAAAAACTGTGTAAATATTGGCTATGTTTCAGTATCCTGTACTAAAAACATGTAATGTAAACCTGCACAGGGAAAGTGATCAGGGGTTTGTATGTTTACTAAGGGTCTGAAGGAAGAAGTATTGCCCTGGAGTGCCAGCTGCAGGGAACATCCCTCCCTGCTAGTGCTATGCAGCATCCTGTTTGGTCTGTACTTTCCTTCTCTTTTTATAGGTTTCGAACTTTATAATGATCAGAAACCCAGCTCTGCATTTTGAGAAATAATTCCATCTTGATTTCTTGTTTAAAATATTAATGTCCTCTCCTTCAGTAGTCTTTAGAGAGTATAAATGTTCACTAGAAAGGAGTTTGTAGGCAGGATTTGGACTTTTTTTTAGATTCAACATCTGTGTATAAAATTACTAGTTAGTGAACTGAGGAGTTTGTTTTAACAGTGTCCTAGCCTGTTATTTGGTTCACCTAATAGATTCTTGCATTGTTGGCGATGGTGTTTCCGAGAGCTGCTAGTAGCTGTCTGGGTCTCTGCAGTTTGTGCATTGCATTAGTACAGCAAGTGATGCCTCTGAACATGTGGATCTAATCCAGTCTATGCCATTACATAATTGTGAAGTGACTGCTAGTAATTTTTATCCCAGTAAATTTTCATCCTGTGTAAATACGTGGGGTGCTTTGAAATATGGCAAGTCCTTCAATATCCTTAACACCTGCTGGAAGACTCTTAAAAAAAAACCAAAACAACACAACAGAAAAACAAACAAACAAAAAACCGTTTGCAAAAGCGAAGACCTTAAACCTTTTCTGAAGACTGGTGGAATTAATAACATGAAAAATGAGCTAAACTTACGGACCAGATCTTTCTTTAAATGGAAGTTACAGGTGGAAGTAGAAGACAAATAACCCTGGGCCTGACCTAGTTACTTTACATTACAGAAGATGAGATGAAGATAACTTCCTTTTTTTTTTTTGTCTGTTGGGAATGAAACGTGTTTGGGGGGAAAGAAATAAAATCCATCACAATTTCTAGTTATTTTGTAAATTTGTCATTCTTGAGCATTTTCCTCATTGTTTGGAAGTAAGTCTAAATGTAGATATGTCTTTTTCAATTTGACTGTTGCTTTTTTGTGGTAGGAGTTAAAATGAGTCGGTTTACTCCTTGGGATTTCATCATGCCAAACCACTTCTATTTATATGTGAACACCACCTTTAGAAAATCAGTAGGGCGTTTTTAGGAAATGCCTGCTGCTTTGGCAGCAGGGTGGGAAGGAAAGGAGGAACTGAATTCTCTATTTCTGTAGACCCTGTGAAAAATTACTTCTTGTTGGTGACCTGTGTGTTTTGGGTAATCAGACTGCATGTCTCCACGGCAGTCAAAGGTGGGACAGGAACTTAAGGGGACAGGCTGCTGTTAAATTTAATCTAGGTAGGTAGTTTGGGTAAAAACAATGGTGTAGTTATGGCAACACAAAGCCCTACTTGGCCTAGCCACTTTAGGCAAGTGGTGAAGCTTGGGTTATACTTCAAGGAGGTTGTAGTTTTCATCTCAAGATTCAGCAGAGCCTGTTTCAGGATAGCTAAAAGTAGATCCATGTGTGGGGCAACTGGACCTTCTCTAGCCAGAGAATGTAGGATTCCTCTGACAAAAGAAAGTAATAATGCTCATTTCTAGATGTGTTTCTCTGAGATATTTTTCAGTATGAATACTTCATTATTCAGGCTAAAATATTTGGCCTTATTGGAAAAGCTAAATTAAAAAAAATTAAATAATTAGAAACTGCAGGTAGTTTCTCAACTGTTGTTACCATTACTTAACACATGAAGAGTTGATAGAACTAAGACTGCTCAACTGGCAACAGAAACTTAAGTATATTTGGTTATAGATTATAGAATGGCTTAGATTGGAGGAGGTTGTAAAGATCCTCTAGTTTCAACACCCCTGCCATAGGCAAGGCTGTCAGCCGTGAAATCAGGATGCCTAAGGGCTTCATCGACCCTGGCCTTGAATGCCTCCAGGTGTGGAGTACTCATAACTTCTCTGGGCATCCTCTTCCATTATATCTGTTTACAACTTTTATATTTTATAGATTGCTGGAGTGGGTATTACAAGAAGATGGGCTGTGCTGTCTATCCTGGGACGGTCTGGGTCCTGTCAAACACACCCCAGCCCCAGGGAAAAGGGAAATGCTTCTCCTTGGGGAGCAGTGAGCTTGGTTAGTTAGGAAAGCCTCTGGAGGGGAAAGGCAGAAAGATGGCAGCTGGAGAAGTAGGAATTAGGGATGCTGATGGCAGGAAGATCTATCAGGAGAAGTTGTGTTGAGAAGGACTTTGTTGCTCTTAAGAAGCAGACTCAGAGGTAATTATAAGGCACTTTACTGGATATGTGGAGACTTGATTAAGTTTGAGAAATGAGCAGAGATTGGCTAGAAAATGAGGTAGCCTAACAGGTTGTGTCCTTTTTACTGTCTGAGGCAGCAAATTTCATCCAGCCATTTTACAGGTTTACATTCTTCCAGCTAATTTCTTTTTCATTACCTTGATATGTTCTTTTGATTTAATTCTCTTTAACAACTTCCAGCAGGTTCATTTGCAGGCAGCTAGATCCCAACTCAGAATTGTCTCAGCTGTGAAATCCTGTTTAAAAACAAGGAAGAAAGTATATAAGATCAGCATTTGGAAGTCCACTTGTGATTTCTTAGGGAACTGGAGTTCCTTGAATAGCGTCACCAAAAGCCTTTGCTGTGACTGAAGTGATTCTGGGTCTTGAGTTGTCTGCAGAGTTACAGTTTTAAACAAGGAACACAAAGATGTGATAATTCCTGAATTACTCCTTTTGACTTTACGTGCTAAGATGGGATTTCCCTAGCATATTAATATTTTAATTTTATTGCATCTTTTAAGGAGGTGCATACATAAACTGTTTTACTTTTCCAGCCCAGCTGGGAAAAGAACATCTCATTACTCATTCAATTAAATTAGTTTCTATAAATAAATCAAGAATAATTGTCTTTATATGGGACAAAATTTCCTCAAGGGAATGTTAACAGGCAAGTTACTTTAAAATGTATTTTAGAAATCAATGGTGGTTCTTTCAAGCTTCTCATTGATGTGAGTGTGGATGGCTGTAGTGGAACACTTTGTCAGATTTATAAAAAGTGTTGCAATCAATCAAAGAAATACTGCTAGTCTAGTTCAGCAAATAACAAGCATGGTGAGCTTGAGTCCCTTGCACTGCTTAGGTTGCTCTTTAGTGCTTCTGACACTCATATATTTTTTTTTTCTTTGCTATTTTTATTCTTTCTCAATCATTCTTATTCTTATTTGTGCTGTTGGTGGGATTTTCCTCCAGTAGACTCTTCTGCACAGTAAGTGAAACTGAACTCATCTGAAGCCAAATGAGTTAGTTCAGATAGCTTCCCTTATGTGGAATAAGCCTACTTTTAAAATGACTATAGCACAGAACTGAAGGGGTGTGTGTATATGTATACATATGCATACGTGTATATATATAAACTGAAATCCTAATCTTTGTCCAGAATGTTTAGGTTCTTTGATACTGATACTTAAGATTTTTACACTGAGGAGAAGCTGTGTGTTTGGAATTTATTTTATCCGATCCTACTGTTGTAGGATGTACTGTATGTATGTACTGTAACATATTAAAAATACAAGGCAAAAATTGAGTTAAACCATTTGATTATTACCAGTTTTTGGGACAGAAAACATGAATTAGAATCAACTTCAGCTTTCAGATTGATTCACGAGGTTTGCACTGATGTCAGTGAGAGGCACATACATATTCACAAATCCAGAATTTGGCTCTCTGCCCGAGGCTTTAGTAGAGCAACATTCACTGAAGGCTCTGAGGTAGATCATTTCTTATTTACTACAGATAAGTAAAATCAAAATTTCATTTCATTGATGCTTTGTTACCAAAATGCTTTAATCTGGCAGAGTGAAAATGATCTTCCAATTTAAAAAAATTAAATTAAAACTTAGAATACTTTGTAAAATGGCAAGGTATGAGACATTTTTAAGCTGCAAGAAGATGAAAGAGGGATAAAATGTTTGCCTGGACTTGCAATCCAATGTACTTGGAGTTGCACTGGACTATGTACCTATGTCACAGGTGTGGCTGTTTTCCTCTTGTAAAACCTGAGCTCCTAGCAGCTGGCTGCTTCACAAATGCCACTTGGAATAGGAATCTTTTAAAATAAATAAGTTTCATACTTTCCTCATGGTGAGGAACACTTCTCACCATGTGAGCTATTTGGATCATTGGGCTGACCAGAATGGCAAAAGCCTTCTGGTGAGGTGTGTGGAACTGCCCTTGCGGGTCTTGGAAGCAGCACCCGGCCTGCAGGCAGCAAGCAGTGTCTGAGTCCTGCTGCTGTTCTCCACTGCCAGCATGTGTTGGAGCTGCAAGCTGATCAGGGGCTGTGCCCACCGTCAGGGAGATCATAAAATCGTCTGTGTGCATGAAGCAGTCTGTGAGAGGCTAAGGATTTATTTTCCAATAAAATGGTATGTAGAAACATTTTTCCCTTTGCACTGGATTTTAGCATCTTTTCTAGAAAAACAAATGGCAACAGAGAGAGCAGTAGGGGTTGACCTGGGAAAGAAAATGTGTGTTTTGCTGTCACATCACAGAGTCTCTTTAATGATTACTTTTAAAATAAGCTGTTGATCACTGAATAAAATCTTCAGAACTGTTTTTCGCCTTGTGCCAGCCCCAGTTTAAAGAGATTTGTTCTCCCTTCTGGCAGGTATGCTTGTGCCAGATATATTTTGTGTAATCTTGAGAACTGGAGCAATATTTCATCATGCAGTACTGGGGCCATGTTATCCAAATAGATGCTGCATCATGTATAGTTGCACTCCAGATAATATTACACTCCATGCTACCACTGCAGTCAAATTACATCATGATGTCACTGTGTAAATATAGCGAGTTTGGTATGATGGGTAAATCTGTAAGAGCAAATGACTGCTTCCAGCTCTTATGCAGGTAATTGAGTTATTTTTCTACAAAGCGCATTGTCGTCTTGCTAAAATATGAAATCGTTTAATGCTGAATGACTTCAGTCTTCACTCAGTTTTCATTTAAGGAATTTCCCTCTTGCCTGTGTGCTGGATAGAACAATGCCCTAGAAATTAAAAATAGAAGTAGTGCCCCAAAGGCAGCGCTTCTCTGCCAGCAGTATGTATGACTGGTTTGGTGACAAGTGTTTCAGAATGATATGAGCATGAACTCAAGTGGAGAAATGCAAAACCCAATCTTTTCTCCTAACATTAACATTATCCTTTCTTCATTTTTGTTTTATTTTGCTGTAGAGCTTTAGTAGTTTTAACTTTGCATCCTGTAGCAAGTGCATCTGTAGAGCTTCCTTCCCACAGTCAGGATCACTGTAGCACACCTATGCTGTCTGCCCCACAGTCACGTGTCCTGCCATGAAATTATATTACAATTCAAGTTATCCCTTTTAGATTATCCCTTTTAGATATTCTCTACAGTCCAGCTTTGAACGTCATCAAGGTATCTTGGAAACTGAAAAGAAAATGGGGAGATCTCTAGTTCCCCTGGTCCTGTCAGGATTTTAATTGAAAATTTATTCATTTTATCACAGAATGAATTTGTGACTGTAAAAAGGAGGCTTTCTTTTAAAATACTTCTCTTTGCCAAAGTATAATAATAATAAAAAAAATCTGTTGCGGAATTTCGGTTAATTGAAAATGTCTTCCATTTTCCTTTTTATGATAAATGTTGATTTAGAAAAAAAATTTTCAGTATTCCACATTCACTTGCACCCATACATAGAACCACTTAAATGGAAAAAAGCCCATAAGGTCATTGAATGTGACACTGTCATGTCCACTGCTGAACCATGTCCCTAAGCATGCACATGCCTTTCAAGGCATTTTGAGGACACCTAACTTGGTATGGATGGAGAAGAAATAACGTTGCATACCAGATGTATAATCTTTTGTGTCCCTCATTAGATTAGTGGCTGAATCCAAACCTTTCTAGGAAGTGACAGCTATTGAGAAGACAATGCAAGGCAATGGTAGTAATGAATATCTTCGGTCTTCAGTGTACCAGATTTCAGGTCATGTCTTGTATTATTTTTTAATGCTTCAGCTAGGACTTTTACAGAAACAGGCATGTTAGTCTAAACTTATTTACTCGATGACAATTTATTTCCAAAGTAAAGATTGGAGTAATGACAGGTAAGCTAAAATATAAGCTAACTGCTCAGAGGGAATTAGTAATGCTGAAGTGAATCTTTCCTTTTTCAAATGTAGTACTTACTACATCACAGAAGCTTAACAAATGATTTAAATTCAAATGTAGTCTTAGTTTAGTCACTGCTGCTGAAATGACGCGTTTTGAAATTAAAAATTAAAACTGGAGACTTGAAAGACTGCTTCTCACCCCCTTCTTCATCTGTCCTTTTCTCATTTCAGTGTCAACTGAAGAGATCAGGTATCCATTACAATTCAGGCTATCAATGGCTAATGCATTGTGTATGCACAAAACACTTCCATCTCTCAAAGAAATCTTGTATTGAAGAGATTTGCTTGTACGGGGAACTGTACATGAAACCATTCATTTCTTAGTCTCCTTACACTTTAATAATGTATCACTTCTTTCAAGTTAAATCTATACCAAAGCTAAATATCAAGCAATGACAAGAATCTGTCCTGGGTGTTTTCTTTGTTAAAGATTGTGATTTTCGCCATCCTAGAGGAGAAAAATTAAAATTCCTGAGAATTTAAAATAGCATCATGACAGCTTATGTTTAACAGCCAAATGATGTGATGAAAACAGAATAAATACAGAAAGAGGACTTGTTTACCTACAATAGAATGTTATATACATAACAGTAGATAATGCGCCAGACAATATATTGCGTTCTGCTGTTCTTAGCTGTGAGCATGATCAATAATACCATGTTATTGCTTTTTCTGTTTTTCTCCTGACTATCTAAAATGAAGTACTGTTTTCACATACCTATTTGAAAATATCTCTTTGAATTCTGAGAGTAGTGGAAAAGCTTTCAGTAGTTAATTTAGGCTAAAGCCAGTAGCTTCACTTGCATGAGGGTTTAAGAGTTAAACATCCTCAAGTGATACTTCAAAATAAAACCTGTGAAGTTTACCTACACCTTGGTGTATCAGTTAAAAACAAAACAAAAACCTGCAGAAAAACCCATAAAAACTTTCCTGTGAAGCTAAAACTATGCAGTTGTATACTAGGATCTGTGTGGGCATTGCATGTGTAATGAATGCCTGTAAAGCATTGAAGTTAAAAGCTTGCAACTAAATGAGTTGTTAGAATTATTAAGTCTACAAACTAAAGCTTTACACAGGCGGTTGTGTGTGTTATTGCATTTCACAGGTAACCTATTCATGTTTAGTGGAATGCTGGACAGCATACATCTCGATGCTACTTTAAAATCTGAGTTTGCCAAATGTGAGAAATGTTGCACGGCAGGGGATTAAATGACAAACTGGAGATCCGGAAAGATGTGGGTCGTATTTTATTCATTTGAAATGTTTTCCTTCGGGCAGGGCTGATTGAACCACAAAAGGAAAGGAGAGGCTCAGAAGAGCTGCCGAGATCTTGGCTTCAGCTTTCTGGCAGAGAAGCTGTGCGTTCAACCCTGCTTTATGGATTATTGATTGGAGAGGAGATGAAGGGAAGCTCCTGTTCTCAAGCCAAGCGGCTGCCTTACAGAGTGCAGCTTCACTTTCTTTCTTAATTAGCGTGGAATACATAATGCTTGTGGAAAAAAGGAGGGCTCATTAACAGGTCGGAAGAAGTTAGGTTAGCTTTCATATTACTTGTCCCAGTGATAGCAAAAAAACATGAAAATGTAACTAGCTTTTTTTCCTAATTTGCTTTGTCAGAAGCTTATGTTCATGAACTGCAGGTATAAGCTATGTATTGAGATCTATAACCTTATGTACATTATATTTAAAATTATATAATGCATATAATACAAATATGTGTTTTCTATAGCGTAGAATCCTATAAATATACATAACAAATGGTATTTAGCACTATGTAAGTTAACAGATAACTTCTCTAACAATAAAATATACATGCAAATATTCAGTCTGCAGCCTCATTAGGTTTAAAAATGAGGATTTTATTGCAGAAGTCTAAATTCATTTCAACAGAGATAGTAGAAGAATTGAAATATCCTAACCGGAACTTGTAATCATAAACCTGTTTGGTTTGTAACCAAACAAGAAAGACACTAAAAAACCCACAAAACTATATATATGAAAAATAAGTGACCTAACATTTTGAATTTTAGTCATTTAGGCAATGCATCAACTAAATTGTTTTCATTAACAAAAGACAATGTATATAATCCTATTCCTCATTAAGCCCTTTAAATGTTTAAGTCTTGTGATTATTGAACAAAGGCCTGTTTGCTTATTTAGTATGTAATGCTTTACATGGATTTTTCTTTCTGTGGCAACATATGGGCTTTCAAATCAGTCTACACTCAGTTTTCATACGTCGTTGGCAAGGAATCTTGGCATAAATGGAATCAGAGGGCTCTACTGGCTTGTGTCTGTGCTGATGTAGGGGCTGGTACCTGCCAGAGCTCATCAGGGTTGCCTTCCAAACCACCTTCGTTTTTTCCCTTGCTGTTGCATAAGGGATATGTTTTCATGGTTTTGCTAACCTGTAGCATGCTAAACAGGCCTGTTTGTTTACTGTCATTAAGATTTCAGAACCCAGCAGGTATCAGCTTCTATGAATTAGGGAGGTTTAATTAGTTGTGCTTCTGTAGGAAAGGAAGATTCTTGAGCATAGGAAATGACATAAATAGATTGCTGGCTAAAGTGCCAAGGTGCAAAACAAGAAGATGCAACAAAATACCTTGTATTTGCAGTGAGAAATATGTGAGAGCTTGATTAGTAGAGAATCTGTATCAAAAAAAAAAAGGGGGGGGGGAATTAAATATGAGAACTTTCTTGGATAAAACTGCAGTAAGAGAGGGAGAATGACATCAACATAAGAAATATAGTGTAGTCAGGATGAAATTATTATAACATACATGACTTCAAAATTTGCATTCATTGTGGGAGTGCTGCAACCCTGCCTATGCAATGACTTCTAATCAAAGAAGTCAAACAAACATCTTTCCTTTACTTGCTTCTAGTCATTTTTAATTTATGAAAATTGTCAGAAAATATAGTGACTTTATATTGCAATATCTTGTTTTCAAACTGATTAGAAACAACTGTAGATGATTTGACGCCTGTAGGCTACCACTCTGGAGAAATCTGTGGAAAAGCTGACAGGTATATTTGGTGTTAGGTACAAGGGCAGATACTAAGCTCTGGTGTAAACCTAATTTTAGTATAACGTTAGGAATGATTTTCCTAAAATTTAAAGATCTATAGGAATGTACAAATATGGTATATGATAGCTGATCATGTATGTTAGCCTTCCTCCCCTTCCAAACCAACAGAAAGTAGTCTTAGTTGTTGCTCTGTGCCAGTCTGAGTCACCAAGGTAGACTTGGATGGAGTTGGTTAGCCTTCTGGTGATTTACTCTGTGAAAAATGTACTCTGTGAAAAATTGACTCTGGTGAAAAATGTAGCAATTGCACTTCATGGGAGGCTGCAGGAATTCCTGTGTGATATGCTTATGAGGAAGATGGTAAAACACTTGTCCTTTACCAAAAAGGTGGTAGTGGCTTCAGTGTGAGCGCTTGTGCTCTTTGTAATATTCACAAGTGTTATCTGATCATCTAGTAGTGCTTACTGGGAGAAAGCTGACAGGGTTGTTATTTCTGAACAAGCAAGGTCCCAGCTCCATACAAGTTGTATGGTTCTTGTTTTTCAGCATGAGTTATAGACAGTCATACCTTGAACACATATTTTTTGTTATAACATACTAATCTATCAAAACTGAAACCAGTCTGTCTTGACAAACTTTCCCCAGAAACACATGTTGATTTTGGAAAGCTACCTTGTTTGTTGTTAGCTTGCAGTTTCCAACACCTGTTTCTTCAGACCTCATCCTGCCCATCTCCCTCTGAGCACTTGGAAATGCCAGGGCCGGTAGGTCTTCATCCCAGCTGTGCATTAGCTTCTGTCCCATGCTTGGTGCAAAACAAAATTGTCTTTGAAAAAATAAAGATGCATGTTTTGGGGAGAATAGAAATTCACAGTACAGTTTGTCTGATCTAGTCTGTGGTCAGTGTACTCAGTCTATGTATTAATAGAGGCTTTAAAATCTTTACTATTAATATCTTTACTGGAGTAACCCTCTGTTCTTTCTGCAGTGATTGTGTAGGCAGTACTTTCTGTAACCTCAATAATACACGCTGATCCTTCTGCATAGCAATATGGAGAAGCAGCTCCTGGGTTGAAGTTCAGAATAGGAGGTTCTGCTGTACAATAGTGGGGAAAAATATTTTCCACACTATGTCTAATTTTTAAATACACTTGTATTAAGAAAGTGTACAGCCTGAGATATCTTAAGAGTTTAGATTAAGAGTAGGTCTGAAATATCAGTAACCCAGGTAATGTTGTGTAATGAGTCTGGAAACAAGTGCTTTTAATGAGTGCTGAAGAATATGTAATTAATGAATTACCTATTAGTCTAAAGCTCTTTATAGAAAATTTGACCTGGATTGAATGAATTCTAGCTTTTGAAGCAGTTTTGCCCTGTCTTATTTTGGTCTTAGCCTGTTTTATCCTTCTATAGATGCATGCTTACATCTAGAGTTATTGCCTCTGCATGACTAATGGAGTGATAGTCAGCAGAATACACTGTTTTGAAATCTCTTTTGTAAAGTTAAACTGTATCGCTGATGAGGACTGGCAGCTGCTGAGAATACAGTAATGATGATTGTACTCCTCCTGTGTCTGCAAATTTATCACTGAAGTTTATCTTATCATTTACCTGTCGAACTGTTTGCCTTTGCTGTGCCCTTGTGACCCACTGCTGCCATCCACTACTATTCGGACAGTGTTGCATTGTGTAGTTTATATTAATATAAAAATACACGGTCTGTACAGGATACTGTGGTTGTAAGGCAGAAATGTAACAGAGGTTTGTCTTAACAGTAACCAATCACGTTGTCTGTTCTGCTGTGTTTTCCATTTGTAGATATGGCCTATGGAATGTGGTCCAAAAAGGTCTGGCGTGTATTCTTCATTGGTGGTTATTCATCATACCTCCAGCATACAACATTTTTTTTCTCGTCACTGATACATTTGTTGTAGAGAGGCATCAGTAACTAGTGCTAATGAACAGGAGAATGGTTCAAATCTAAATTATTTGGCTGAGACCTGTACAGATCAAGGGGAAGCAGGTTGAAGGACAGCAATTCTAATGTGGCTGCTCAGATCTGTAACTTCTTCACCTGTAATTTTTGTAAATTAAAAGTTGCAACTTAAAGAAAAAAATATATATAATATAAATATATATATAAAACTTTAAGAGTATTAGAATCCACAGTAGAATGTGTTGCCCACAGTTGGAAATGGCTGTAGGAAATATGTTTTTCTGACAATAAATACAAGTCCTGTCTGTACCTAACACAAGGATACGCAGCAGTTTCCCTTATGTTTTTGTTAGTGCTATATACAAAAACGCTATTTCATTTGCCAAGTACTTCAAAGTCCCATCCATAAGAATCCCTGATAAAGTATTCTGAGAAATGAACAACAACGAAAGGTTCAAATTGGGCTTAAGTGAAAGCCTGATTTTTAAATAAGAAAACAAATTGATCTCTGAGGGCCTTTGTCTAGCTATGTGGAAAACTGAAGGTGGGGGAGAAATTGAATTTTTTTTTTTTTGTGACAAGAAAGTGAGCCAGGAAGTTTGGTGCCTGACATTATGTTAGTATTTTTTCTTTCTTTGAGAAGACATTTTGTCATACTGTAGCCACTACTGAGCATGTGAAATACAGCTGAGAACAAATAATCAAAATAAAATATAAACAATCAAGCTTTTCTGACAGCTGAAAGCATTCTTATTTTTGTGATGCCCTGAAGGCTATAGCAAATAGTAGGGCTTTCCAGTGCTGTATGAAATGTGGACTTTTGGTTCCTTTTTTTTCTGGGAGGTGTTATTTACTAAAATGATTCCTCTTATTCAGTTATAATTAATTTTGTGTAGGTACAGGAAAATCTTAAGAATGTATTTCAACTAAATTGAATGAGAAATCTCAGAACTGTTTTTCCAAACTCATTAGAGTTTTTTCATACTCAATAAAGAGGTTTCTTCAAATCACTTGTCATTTTAAAACCATGTATGTATATGCATATAATACATATAATTACATATGTAGATACATATGTATGTATGTATGTATATATGTACATATATATCAAGCAACATCACAGTGCTCCTAAAATATGATGACTAAACATACAAAATATTATCAGAAACATCAAGATCAAGAACAGTGTTGTTAGGAACATCTTTAGTTTCCTTAAATGTTATAAAAAAATTCCCACCTCCTTGCTCTACTGTAACAACTGGGCTTATGAAAAAACAAGGTTTGAATCCAGTGGGATTAAAGAGGGGTCTACAAACATTTTTTCTGATGCCATACTCTGATCTGTAGTTTACAGTGCTTTCCTAAGAAGTATCCTAGATGTGTGTGTTCCTCTGGTCTAACAGAATGACCGTGAATTAACTCATTTTTTTCAAGTACTTCATAAACTTTATGAAGGCTTCCAGAGCACTCTATTACTGCAAAGGTACAAACAATAACTCTGAGAAGAGCATTGTGAAGGTCAGTGCTGGTTTTCTAGAGGTGGAAGGCTGTCATCCATGCATTTTCTCATTTCCTGGTTGTTAATGCCATTGACACTCTGACTAAGCAATGATGTGCAAAGCCAGCTTCCTTTTCTCTTCCTGTGCTCTTGGCTGTTTATTTTAATGAATAGGTTGTAGTATACAACATAGAAAACAGATATTATATTGCTTGAGTCATCTATCTTAACATAAAGCTTCCTGTATTCTTCTTTAGCACGTATTATGAAGATTTTTGTCTCTGTCCAGAATCCTCCTGTGAGGCTGTATGCACTGTTGCCTGAGTTGTTGTTGTAAATGTGATTCAGATAATTAAGGAACATAGAGCAAAAACTGTAATGACACATACAGACTTCTGGAAAGGAGGAGGTGAACACATTCATAGAGAAGCAAAGCCTTATTTAGTGGGTATACTCCACAAAGTAAACGAGTCATAAGAAGAAAACATGGTGAAAGGAAATTAGTCCTGAAAGGGAACCTGGAGTCATCTTGACTTGTCACTCAGCTACACTTGCTGATTGGGCTTTTGGTTGTTTTTAGCTCTCTTCCCTTCCCCTTCCCCTTCCCCTTCCCCTTCCCCTTCCCCTTCCCCTTCCCCTTCCCCTTCCCCTTCCCCTTCCCCTTCCCCTTCCCCTTCCCCTTCCCCTTCCCCTTCCCCTTCCCCTTCCCCTTCCCCTTCCCCTTCCCCTTCCCCTTCCCCTTCCCCTTCCCCTTCCCTCTCTGTCATCAGGAATATTTTTTTTGTGATTTTGATCCTCAAATATAGGAAAAAAATTCAAGTAACCCACCTTCCAAAAATAACTATAAAGGACTATCAGTGAAAACCTGAAACTTATAATAAAAGTAATACAACATAAATAATATACACAGAAAACATCATTTTAAAACATCTTACAGCTAAGATGAAAAGTTCGGAAAGCTTTTATTAAAGTATGC
The DNA here is from genome assembly GCF_987193195.1 of Phasianus colchicus. Taxonomy (NCBI): domain Eukaryota; kingdom Metazoa; phylum Chordata; class Aves; order Galliformes; family Phasianidae; genus Phasianus; species Phasianus colchicus. The sequence continues at coordinate 13,789,231 of NC_143443.1, forward strand.
TAGTACGCTGGAATTGACACAAATAAAGCTAAGCTTTCACACTTGAAAACTAAATTCAAATTTAGTTTTCAAGTGTGAAAGCTTAGCTTTATTTGTGTCAATTCCAGCTTGCTTCGGTAAATATGTTTGTTATAAAACATTCCAGTGCCTACCTAAAATTCTTTAGACCCTACCACCAAGAATGAGATGGCCTGATAGAATTCATTAAATAAACCCGCATTGACTCATCATTTCTAACTCAGCTTCTCTCAGAAACATAGTGAGTTTAGTGATGGTTTTCCTTTTAGACTAAGTGGTATGCTTCAGAGGTGTTTGTAGTGATGTTTGGTTCCTCCTTAGAAGTCTTAGATCACACTGGTGTTTATTTTGTAGACTGGAAGCAGAGGTGCTGCAAGAAAAATTGATGCTAACCTCAGGAGAAGATATCTCATCCCATCTACTAAATAATAAACCATAACTATGGTAGTGAGTGAATACTGAATGTTTTTTCCTCTTGAAGTTGCATCTCTACCTAACAAGCTGTCTTACTGGAGTACTTGATTTTTTCTAGAAGAATAAAGCTATCTTCATGTGATTTGGAATAGATTTACAAACGCCACACAGATAGTATGAATAAGAATTAGGAGTTTTGTTTTCATACTCTGTTTCATTGAATGATAATTTAATGCTTATTAAACCCTTGTTAAGACAAAATATGTTAAATGAAACTGTTCAGGGAGTGAGATATTACTTAGTATGGCCAAAGGTGACATAATCCAGCCCAAGTGTCTGTTTCTAGTCTGCATCAGCTGAGCAGTAATAAAAATGAAATAGCTTAATTGCTACGTTTGGGATTTGCTGAAAATATGCTGCAGAGGGATAGATTGAACTGTGTAGTAACACAAGTATTTTTTCTGTCAAATTAAATTTTGCTGTTGTCTCTTGTTCTCGTTCTCTCTCTCTCTCATTCTTGTTCTCTTCCTCTTTTTTTTTCTTTTTCTCATGACTTCTCTTTCTGAAACTGTATTTGGGTTTCTTATCTCATATCTAAATAATACCAGTGGGAAGCATGTACTTTATCATGGCAAATACTGTTTAGCATGACGTGACATTTTTTCAGGGAGATAATGTACCCAGGAGTGTCTCCTTCCTGGCCCAATGACTCAGAAAGCTCTGAAAATATACCACAGTGTGGGAAACTTCAGAACCGTTGCAGGAGGAATTGCTGGTGACTAATTCAGTGACACAAACGGTGGGCATAAATGCATTTTGTGCATGGTGTTCATCTTCTTTTTAACTTACTAGATTTTTGTTGTATATTTCTAATGGACCTTAGTGCGAATTGGAATAGGTATTACACCTCTTTATAGCTGTGATCTCAAAGAACAATCCTGATATTTATCTAATATTCATTAAAGAGGTGGAGAAGTAAAGAGAGAAGGGTCTGAAGTTCATAGTGTAAACAGCTGTTATTCAGATCTGGTAGACAGGGAAATTTGAATTGCAACTAGTGTGCATTGAGCATATTATTTATCTTTTCCTATGTATGTACACATGCAAACAAAAAGCATTCTTGCCTGGCTTAAAAAAAGGCAATTGACCTTGAGGCTTACATATCTAAACAGTACACATCTAAGCCTGACCCTTCAGACTTTATACTATTATTTTATTAAAAAGTACAATTGATTAGAAACAAAAACAAAACTTTATTCAAAGAATGCTTTTTGAAAATGCATGAGTATAATTCTGAAAACAATTTTATACATCTTCTGATTAATGTTAAAACTTATGAAAAAGTATTTGTTGTACAAAGGTGTTTTACTAGTATGAATGAGATTTTGTTACACAGAAAATGGAGTGTAAAATAGAAGAGTGATTGATTGGAGTTTGTTGGTACAGTATATTGAACTTCTGTCAGAGGTCAGTTGTTATTTTCTGATTGTTTGAATGGGTATACATGGAAAAGGGGATTTTAAAGAGTTAAAATTACTCTCTAGGTTTCTGTATTTGAATAACACATTTGAAAGATCCCAGGAAGCAACAGTATTTTTCATGGGCAGATATTAATAAGCAACTTCTGGTGCAGAGGTTGGAACCAGATTCTGGGAAAAATTGTTAGAATTAATTTAAGGCAACGTGCTTCCTTATTTCATTCTCTAATGTATTGATGAGTATTTCTGTGAGAACCACTTTAATCTCTTTTGTGTTACGTAGTGTCTATTTGCAAAATGAAGATAAGGCTGACCTATTTTTGCAAATAATCATCAGGTGCAGAAAAGGTGTGAAACTTGCCGATGTCTATTGAAGCTTAATGTTAAGAGTGGAAGAGTTTCAAAAAAAGAAAAGAAGAAAACTATCATCAAAATAATATAGTACAATAACCATTTATTGCATTTATTTATTAAATTTATAGATAAAACATCAATTACTCAGAATTCTTCCATTACATTTGAACATTTTCAAGACTTTAACAGAGATAATAAAACCACCTGTTACCAGTGTTATGGGTAAACAATATGAGAAAAACTACAAAGTAACTGTTGTTTAAAAGAAATAGAATATAATCCTAGAATAATTAAATGTTCATCGGTAATGTCAAAGACACAGTGAAAATTAAAACGTTATTCAGTAAACGTTGATATGACTTCAAAGCCCCAGTTGAAAAGCAGTGAAGATTGGTCATCAAATCAAATTAAAATGAAGTAAGAATTGCAATTAAATCTGATTGTGTCAGGAAGTGTACTGTTAACCAATGACAGACAAATAATGCGTTATTTAGCAGGCACAAAATATTGAGTATTGATGGTATTCACTCCAAACGTATGGATTTTCTCTAGAGGAAGCTTTCAAAACATACAAGTTTCAAAATGAAAACCTAAGTCGATTTTTTAGTGCATTAATATCTGTTTACTACCTAAATACTTATTTTTAGCTAAATATTTAAGAATCTTAAAAAACTATAAAAATTTATTTAAAGTGGGAAAAAACATTTCAGAAAACATTGTTTTCTGCATGATAATGGAAGGAAAAGCTGTTGGTATATTTATTCTTACACTTAGTACTGTACTTTCCCTTCACCTGCTACTATTGAGAACCTTTCTGAGAAACTTCTTTCACTTGCATTTTTATTGCTGCCTGAAGACAAAAGTCAAGTCATGAATGCCAGTGTACTAATATGTGTATGGAAACTCATGAATGTGTTATTTTCTTCTGTCCTTTCTGTCTCCAACTTCTTACTGAATATACATGGTCTTGAAGTGTTTGTCCTCAGTTAGCTTCTAGTTATTCTGAATTTTTCTGAAGTTAGTAAGCAATTATTCTGAAAATCCCTGTTACTATTGCTACAGGAAAATGTTTGAATGCATTCCTTTAAATGCCTTTTTCCTTGTAAAAGGAAGTAGCCCCATTCACCACTACTTTGAAGCTGATGCTTCTGCCCAGTCTAATATGACCTATTTTGTCCTTGTCATATGCAATTTTGGTTCTGTAAGTTATAGTAAATGCTGATAGATTGATTTTACTTTATTCCTTTTAAACTTAAATTATTTCTTTGGCACTGGACCAATTTTGACAATCTTGAGAATGCTGACTCTCCTGGTTCATCCAGTAGTAATCTTCTTGCACCCAGTTACATATTCATGCTCTTCAAAGTGCATATTTTAAGTTTCTGAACAATTTCCATGGGTTTCTCTGCAGCTTTCAGCTGTGATTGCAGTTTCAGCACTATTTTGTTTATCTATTCAGAATAAAGCTAATTTTGAACTTGTCTTATGACCTGGTCAGGATTTGTACTGGCTGCTTTCAGGGAGCAGACTTTGAAACATTGCTAAATCGTGGAGATGGCTTTGCTCCTTAATAGTCAGCATACCAGTTATTTTTGTTATATATTTTGTTTTCTGTGTGTTAGTTGCTATGGTTTGGGACATCAATTTTCATCCTTGATCTAGTTTTCATCATTATTTCAGCCTTTGCTTTAACTTCCTAGGTATTCCTAGCTAACTAGTAAACTACTAAGAAAGATTTTGTAGGCTTTGCTGTATGAGGTATCTAAGGCAAATAGAACACAGCTGTCTAGTAATGCCATCTGGGGAATAAAAAAGTGGGTAATAAAAAAGATTTAGTCTTTTCCAATGTCCTGGAGACTTAGCATGCCACTTCAGTAAATTGCAGGTCTGGCACAGAGGAATAAACTTTTGCCAGTTTTGCACTGCTGCCAGAAGTCTATGTATGGTAATGGACTACATAGAATAAACGTTGAGCAATAAAAAATGAGATTTTTAAAAATGAGGAAAAAAAAAATTATTGGAATTCTTAGTAACTGCACTTAGTGCCCAGCAGTGTAGGTGCCACAAACAATTCTGAATTTAGCTCCTGCTAGAGCTAGTTTATCTATAAGAAGAACACAAATAACTCCAAAGACAATATTTTTTCTGGCTTCTTTTTTGACTTAGCCAGGTGTCAGAGACTGACCTATTTTTATATGATGGATGAATACAATAATCAAACAATATTTTTTTTTTCCACATTGTAGGCTGTTCTACCTCATCTGTGTGATTATGAAGTTTGGACATCTACAGTCACAATCTGCCTGATTTTGAAATCTTTTAAATATAACAAGTAATTTATTTTGGGGCGATTGGGTTTCTAGAGCAATTCTTGCAGAATTGTTTTGATTTCTGTTGGTTTTATTATCTGGGAGTACTTTAAGGCATCTTGCAGACGTTGTTAAATGCTTTTTTTGGTCTCTTTTTCTCTTTACCTTGCTTATAGGCAAGGTTTGAGTGACAGGCTATATAGCTCTAGAGATACTTGGCTTTAAGTTAGATGTTTCAGCACACTTTAGCCTCAAATTGCAGTACAATTATACTTCTGTTTCAATAAATTATACCGCAGCAATCCAGATGCTAAATTATAACAGTAAAATGTAGTTTTGCTGTCAAGAAGATGAGAGGGAAAAAGGGAAGAGGCAAAAACACAGCTGCCGCAGTGGCCCAATGAAAGGTAAATTAGTAGAAGACAATGGGGCTGATGCTGAAAATGGAAGAAAGAGAATATGGTACCACATGGAATAGAAGAAAATTCCAGGCAGGCCGGAACAGGATAAAGCATGGGGATTTATACAAAAGGGCTCGTTTTGAAGTTGACTGAAAGAATAGCAAATCTGGAGGTCTTTGGCTTTCTTCCCATGCATATATAAAAGGCAGGCTAAAAACTTGGGAAGAGTATTTCAGTGGAGTATAATAACTTAAGCCCTGGTTACTTCTCCTGCACTGTATGGAGAATTTGCTGCTTGTTGGAGTTGCGTATTAAGGCTTAAGTTCTTCATGAATTGCCTGTCTGCTATTCTGCAATAGAAAATAACATTACAAGAATTCTTCCTTTATATTGTGTGTGTGTACAAGTATATGTGTGTGTGTGTGTGTATATATATATATATATATATATATATATATACACACCCCGCCCATATATATATATATAAATATATTTATACTGGTGTGTGTATATGTGTATGTATGTATATATATACCCCCCCCAGTGTGTGTGTGTCTGTATGTATATATATTCAGACTTTAACTCCCAGCAATTAGGATTTCCAGCTCTTTATTGAGATAATAGTGAAAATAAACTTTTTAGCAGTGAGGATGAAATCTTCATTGGCTTTCATATTTAAATAATAATTATCCTCTTTATTTGTTTCTCAGCTTTTAACCATGAGCAAAGGTTTTAGTATGTATAGTTAGCATACCATATGGAGTTTTCTGCGCACTGTCTTGGCTATAGACAACAACTCCATCAACTATTCATTAACTGTTGCTTTTTCTGAGGAAGCCTTTTGCTTAGCATTTACAAGAATTAGGTGCTTCGCTTGTCAGTGTCCTGAAGGAAGAACAGGTTTCTAAATGCAGTAAGCTTCTCATTATTGATTTTTTACTTGCTAAGAAAAAATCTAACTTGGATTGGTACTGTCTGCAGAGCTTTAGCAGGTGTTTGATATTTTTCTTCCACTTTTCCTCATGAAACAAGAGATGGCTACGGAAGATACAGCTGATAAGATGTGATGCATGTTTAATGTGTAACAGAAGTACTCTGCAAAACTGGAGGATATGTTAGTAGTTAGAAATCAAGTGTGATTTTGTATAACCAGTCATCTTGTAATCAGTCAGGCAGAGATTAGCTCAAAATTAAAATAAATAAATAAATAAATAATAAGAAGAAAATGCCATGATTCTTCCTCTCTAACTTAAAACCCCTGTTGAGAGAAGGATGGAGAAAGGATGGATAGATTTTTAGAGGTGAGAGGAAGAACAGTAGTGTGAACAGACTGGCTCCTGCCTGCAGTGGCAGAGAGGCTGCAGGGCTTTGGGCTCCTGCCTGGTCTGAATGAAGGGCTCGCAGCCCTGGGCAACTGGCAAAGCAACAGCTATCACTTGGTTCCCCTTTTGATTCTCCTCCAATTAACTGCACTTTGGGAGGGCAGGGTGCGCTTCACCTAATCCTCAAGGAAAGGGGAGAGTTTCTCCTGAGAGCTGTATTCCAGATTACTAAACTGCTGTCGCTTTTCTAGGCACAAGAGCAAATGATAGCTTAAAGGGCTGTTCTTTGCCAAGACCAGATCTCCCCCCAAATCAATATAAGTAGCTGATACTTATTTCAAAGGGAAACCTGTACACATCCAAGGCCAGAAGCTGGCTTTTTGCCTGTCCTTGGGTTTAACATCTGTAGTAATGCACTGAAATGTTCAGTTACTTATTAATGCTTATTCTTTTATTATCATTATTGAAAAATTATTTGCCAAAATGTTAGTTATTGACTAAGCTGTCATTCCTCACCTGGGTAATTCCACTGAATTCAGTTGGAACAGGAAACTTCATACTAAAATGTTAGATCTTACCACACAGGTGAATTACATGTAGCATGCTGAACAACAGAATATTAACATTTATCAAAAACTAAGGTGAGGTTGATAACATCTTTTTCAGGCTTATATTAGTGTATATATAGAGAGTATATTTTGCTTCATTAACTGAAGGTGTTAGAACTTTGTTTTGTTTCATCTTTGTTGTACAGTAACAAAACCTTTGCAGGGAAAAAGTACGTCTAACCCCTTTAGGCAGATTTGCCTTGCAATTAAAAATGTTAATTGTCAGTTATTACAGCTATTATGATTGGCTTCTTTTCCCCTTTGGTTCTATTTTTCTCTCCTGTGTAGTTAGTTCCCAGTAGTTATAAAGGGTCTTCTCATGTTCCCTTGTTTTAATACATCTTTTAAGCATTGTAAACAGGCTTTTGAGTCTAGTTTTTTTGTGCTCAGAGATGAAGCTTATCAGATGCACCAATCTTTCTTTTGCTGTTCCTTGTGAATATAACCTATTTCCAGTTGGAACAGCAGTGGAAGGATTCCTGACGAGTTAGTTTATCATGCACTGTTTCCTTCTTTACTTTGAGAGAACTACTTTAAGACTCAGACCTCTCCACAGAGTATTTCACACATCCAAGTGAATGACATGGGCTGTTGGTCTGCATAACTATGTGTGGCTGGGAGATGTGAAGTCTGCGCTTATACTTTCCTTCTCTGTTGGCTCTTGGTTATTTTTCACTACTAGCTTGGAGACCGAAATGTGAAGGAGCTTGTATTAAAGGCCTGATTTTGATTTAAGGAGGGTAAAAACTTGTGTTTTGTTGAAGAGATCTTGCCCTGGCTTGCCTTTTCAGTCAGGCAGTGATATGTTACTCTTTCCCTTTTCATTCCTTCCCTTATACTTAATAAATAAATAAAGGAGAAATCAGAACTGAAAAAGTAATAGAATTATTAGGTCACTCAGGCAAGGTCATGCCTAGACCTGGTGTGCCAGCACCTGCACAGCTATCTGCAGGTTTCTGCATTGTGCTGGCTATAGGGAGAGAGGATAACATAAATTTTTCACTCTGGGCTCCACAGCTGGGAAGACTGCAGGGAATAACACCTTTGTCTAGTGTTATGCAAAGCACAGAAATCACCTGAAAATGTATTGGAGTATTAAGTAAAGGGAGAGAAATAAATGGGTAGAGAAAAATTACAGGCAGCTTTGCTATCTCAAGTTGCCTAGGAAAATGTTGAATGATTAGAGTTTTTTAGTTGCTGACTTGTTTTAACTAACTCTAAATAACTTTGTATCTGCTCTGTGACTGAGAATAGAAGGCAATTACAGATGTCTATGGGCTCTGCAGTTAGTGTTCGTGAGCAGTAGACTGTGTCATGAGCCTGTCCCAGCAGGAAATATCATCTTGTTTTTATGGCATTGTGGTATAGCTCTTGAGGTCAAATAGCTTCCTCTCCTCTCCTCTCCTCTCCTCTCCTCTCCTCTCCTCTCCTCTCCTCTCCTCTCCTCTCCTCTCCTCTCCTCTCCTCTCCTCTCCTCTCCTCTCCTCTCCTCTCCTCTCCTCTCCTCTCCTCTCCTCTCCTCTCCTCTCCTCTCCTCTCCTCTCCTCTCCTCTCCTCTCCTCTCCTCTCCTCTCCTCTCCTCTCCTCTCCTCTCCTCTCCGGCAAGCTGTTGGGGATACAGGTGGTGAGATACTGCACACTGATTACTTTTTCAGTGTAGACTGCAGTTAAAGAGACATTAAAGAGAAACAAGAAGTCATTTTTAGCTTGGTTGTAAGTGCACAGTAGAGTATGCACATGTACTTTTACATCTATATATGAAATGAAATTCAAAATTGAGAATCATGGCTTAGAGAAAAGACAGTGATGTTAAGCACACAGTTCAGCAAGCCACTGTCATCACTATAACATGAAGCGTTAGCAGGTAAGGGACAGGAGAAAGAAGGCAAGGAGAACTCATCAGAAGGCATGTTTTCTCCTTAGTGAAACAGGCATTCTCTATTGTTAAAGGATAAATGTAGCTGAACTGGCTTTACTTTTATACTAAATTTAATTTACTAAATAATTACCTTTACAGGGGTAAAGTACCAGCCTCTCCATAGCTTTTATTATGGGGGAACAGCTATTTTGCACAGGCGAAGGCAGGCATCTAACCTAGCTTAGTTTACCGCAAAGTTTGTGAAAGCACTAGAAAACCTGGCAGCAGTCCTATGAATGTATTTTGTCATACTGACAATGTCTGCATGAAAAGATTTCTGTATGTTATGTATGTCACACCAGCAGCAGAAATGCTTTAGGCTTCTAGGATATTGGGTACAAGTTACTGACAGGATGATAGCAAGGCAGCTGCTGCTGCTCCTGCACTGCACAGTCATGTCCTGTGCTGCCCACAGGTTGTGCTTCCACACCATGCTGGGATTCTGCTTTTTTTTTTTCCACATAGTGAACCAGCGCTTTCCTCTACTCAGCGCTGTGAGCTGTTGTCCTGTTAAAGAGACTCAGTATTTCTAATTGGTTAAACTAATGTTTCTCACCAAAACTGGGTAGGAAGAGTCACATTTAGATGTTTCTGAGAAGGGAAAATAAAATTATAAGTTTGGAAGTATAGAGAGTAAATCATGAAAAGGTAAGGAGGGCAGGATGCTTACCAGAAAAGTGCTGGCCAAGAGACTGAGATATTTTGTTTCTCCAGCATAATGCAGAATTCTTTTAAAACTTTTTGAGGATAGTAATGTTTTTAAATAGAGATGGAACCATATGCTAATGGCATTAAATTAGTAGTTTCTGCTTCCAGAAAGTCAGATGGCTACTTTGAAAGTGTTGAATGTTAGATATACTGAAATACTTCCGGTACTTTAAAAAATAAATTAAAAAAAAAATCTCCATCTCTGTTTTGCTTAGTGATTTCTATATTCTGCAAAGATACCACCTACAGAAATAGCTATGTGGTAGAAAATCTGAAATCTTACCAAATTTGGAGCAATGTTAGTTCTATCCTGCACCTTTCATATCTGCACAGAGTTCGCCTCTCTGTAGGAGCTATCCTGCATATAAGGCAGGAGGTGAATGCCTTAATACGTGGATTTTAAAAGAAGTGCTTCGCCGTCAGCAGTTGGCTAGGGATTTTGTGTGCAGTGAATGCAGAGTACATCTTCAGACCAAAGAGGCAGGAGCAGGTAATATGAATGTCTGCGGCAAAATGTTGCATTGCTGCTGAGGCTCTTGTATTGGGTGCTCTGGAGCTGGTCCACTTTCTGCCTGCAGAGTGACTAAAGATGAGAATGGGTAGAACTCTGCAGGCACCATCTGTGTCTCACAGCCATTTCATGGTGTGCTTGTTGTAATGTGGGAGTATACTCGAGCTGGCAATTTTGTATGTAAAGGGGGCTGCAATATGAGGGCTAATGTAGAATGTTGAGTCAGTTCAGCTGCATAACAACAAATGGCATCCATAATTACTGGTTGTATCAGAAGAGGGTGGTTTCTGCTTTATTCTCTGTTTTATTACATTACGCATCTTAAATGTTTTAAGTTCAGTCTAGAACTGAATAAATTAATTACAAATTTTAATGATTTAGAAAATTGGTGAAGGATTTTTCTCTGAAAGTATCCCTTTTGGTTTAACCTAGTTTCCTTCTGTATAGTTTTGCTTTGAATGTCTGAACCTATAGTGCTTTTAAGCATTATGAGGGACTTTAGATGAAAAGTTCTTTTAAGTCTTGTAGAAGTTTGTTCTGGTGGTGGCCTCCCTGAGTCTGTGGTGTCATTTATCATCTTCAGTATCCAATGGTCCACAAGATACCTGATCTGTTGTTGACAACTCCTCTCTCAACTTTACATGCAGATTTCTCTCTTAGAGTTGTTAATACTGAAGCTCTGTGTCAGAATAATGGGCCATCATCATTCAGAATAAGCTTATGTTCTATGTTTAATATAGACATGAAATTAATAAATAACCACATTTATTTATTTTGAGGGACACTCATTCCCCTTGTGTATTTGGTGCTGATTTCCCTTGCAGAAATGACTCAATCAGACTGTGGGATGACCTGGGAGATGCTTGGAACTATAAACTCTGGTTCACTGAGTCCTTGTTAGGGGTGCTCTTATCTCAGAAGCCAACACTGAGTGACATTAACACTCTTGCTCACTTTGCAGCTAGACAGGATACATGAAGCTTACTTGCATGGCCCCTAGATTCCTCAAACCTCATTTTTGGTTGTTGTGCCATCAAGGAATTGCTCAACACCACGCTTCATCTGATTTTGTTTTCACTGGGGAGCATTGGTTATGTGCTTTGTATACTATCTTCACTTAATTCAATCTCAGAAATGCTTAAAAGTTAAAGCTGAAGCAAAAGATTATTTTGCAAATCTTTGTATGAATTATATGAAACTGAAATCAGGACTGCAGTATAAAATGCAACATCATGCTACAGTATATCTCAGATTATTTTTGTAATTGTTAGGATTCTTGGAAACTGTGAGAATGACCTGACAGCAAAATGCTGCTTCTGACAAATCATAAAATCAGACAAGAAAGAAAAAGGCTGTAATTCATTTTTCACTATAAACTAGTTTTTAAAGGTAATTAAGAAGGTTGATGCATCCAGTGATGAGAAATCAGCTAAGAAATTCAGAGTATGAGTAATGTACAGGTGGTCTTCCACTTACAGGAAGGAGAATGGTTTGAAAGTAGGGATAGTTCAGTGACTGGTAACACTACCTATCAAGTTGTTTTAGAACAAGTATTTACGATTTTAGAGATAATAGGAGTATGGTATATATTTAAAATGAGTGTGAAAGGATTGAACTGATAAGCTGCTGAACATTTGGATCATTTTGTGCTGAAGTTTAAGAACAATTTGCTTTTTTACTCTGAGATATACTAGTAAAAAATGTGATGAAAAATCTATGAAGCTGAACAACTCACATCTGAACTGGATGGCTTTGAATAAAATATCTACAGTGATAATGGTCTTAACTGGGGGGATGCTTACCCTAGATAGTAATTCAGAGTTATTTCTGTCACAGCCAGCTGAATGGCAGTATAATTTTTAGTGAAGTGATTGTAATTCAAACAAGTCCACGTGTACTGAAAAAAAGGATGAAAATGCATATCTGTTTTTGACACAAGGTTGAATAAAAGATGACAAAAGCATGGGAGAGGAGTACTTCAGAAAATGTTAGTTACTGAAAATGTAATGAGTTGAGATGGATTTAATTTTTACTTATTGTGAGCACTAACTCCTGTTAAAGAATGTAATGCATTTCTCCAAAATTTATTACACAATTTTGAGTAAAGACACTTTTTTTTTTCTGAGAATTTCTAGTTGTGTTTTTTGAGATGAAAGCTTTACTCAATAAGTATTTTGAAAATGTTTTCTGCAATCTTTCCTTTTGCTTCTATTTTGCTTATAAACATTTACTTCTTTCATACATCCCTGTCAATTGAAATTTGCTGCCTGAATTAAAACTTTATTTCAAGAAATCAGATAAAATTTAGTGAAAACTCCAGTGAAATCTCTTATAATATGAAAGGTAAGAAAAAAGACATTTGCATCTCTTCCTTTCTCAGTACAGAATCATTAGCATTTATTTTATTAACTATTTCATTTGGGGAAAATTTCCTCCTGTAAAGTTAATTTTTGCCCTTCTCTTGTGTGGTCCACGCATTATGCAAAAAGTCAGATTTTATTTTTATCCAGCTTTCTGATCTAGTTCACTCATTTCTTCTTGATTTATTCTTTAAACAGCAGTGTTCTCTTAGTACCTACCCCAAGCAGATTTGTGAATTCTTAATCGCGTCTGACTTACCCCTCTACTTCGTTCTCTTGAGATCCCACTTAGAGCACTGTGTTCAGCTCCAGGGCCCCCAACATGAGAAAGACTGTTGAATTGAAGGAGAAGGTCATGAGGATGATCAGAGGGTTGCAGCACGTCTCATTTAAAGATAGGCTGAGGTTGTTTAGCCTGAAGAAAGAAGGCTCTATGGATACCTTATAGCAGCCTTCCTGTACTAAAGGGGACCCACAACAAAACTTTTTATCAGGTAATGTAATGATGGGACAAGGGCTAATAATGGCTTTAAAATAAAGAAGGTAGATTTATATTAGGTGTTAGGACAAAATTATTTAGTTATGACGGTGATGTGGCAGGGGAATAGGTTGCCTAGAGAAGTTGTGGATGTCTGTTCCCTGGAAGTGTTCAAGACCAGGTTTGATGGGGCTTTGGGCAACCTGGTATGGTGTTACCAGTAAACAAAGTGCATGCATAAAATAGATCATCAAATACATCTGTAGGTATATATATGTGACCTAACTTTTGAGAGAATCACCTTCTGTGAAGCATAAGTATCTGTCATAATGATGAATTCTCTTTGATAATAAAAGAGAAGAGTTAGTATTTCTTTGATTATACTTAAAGGCCTAACTATTGAGCAGAAAAAGGCAAGAAAAGAAAGGGAGAAAGCCTTGCTTATTGGGAGCTCAATATATTTTTTTTTCCTAGCATTCTCCATTGAGTTAAAGGAGAACAAGAAGATGGCCTATCTTGAAAAATCAGAAGCAATATCTTTGTGATAGATACCCTTGCTACTGTATATGTAGTTAGGCAACTACTTCTATCATGCTCTTTCTTATTTTTCAGGCACCTTTTTACAAAGGCAAGCTGGGAAATTTGACAATGCTGCAATGATCAGTGCCTATATTAAAGTCTGGCAAAATTACATGTGTTTGATTAACACAGAAGGCTGCTTACGGTTTCCCTCTTTCTCTTTCTTTATTCCTGTGTTAATGTAGGCACATTATGTGAATTTTAAGATGTGCCTGCATTTGAAAGATTTTGGGGATTGAAACAGTTGGGGACAAGAATACACGTTACTGTTCTTCGCAAGTGTTCTTGGAAAAGCTGTCAAGGACAAAGCGTAGTTCCTTCTGGTGTCTGGCTTCTGTGGGGAAGATTTAATTTAAACCATTCAAGAGCTTGCAGCTTTAGTGAGCAGTTTGGATTTTTACTGATGGCATTATAATTTGGTACGCATAAGTGGGATGTTTTAAGTGGGATCAGTGTTAAGTTTCCTTGCTGGCTCATGACCGGTTGTTGCTAAGAGATGTTCACACGTATTTGCTGTGTGAGGGAGTTCATCTCTGTTATGCAGATTTTGATAGCACGATCCAGAAAATATGAATATGCTAATGATTGAACAGTACAGAATGGGGGAAAATCATGGAGCTAGAAGCTCTGGATTTTTTTAAATTGGATTTTATGATTTTGTGTTGTAATGGCAGCTATTTGCTCAAATACTTCTTTGATCTTCTGAAGCAGAGCTTTCCAAACAATGAGTGAAACTGAGAGCAAACAGAAAAGACATTATGAGAAGATGGCATCTAGAATGTCTGACATTGTGAGCCTTCAGGTCTGATGTGAACTGGGTCATCGCAACAAATATAATACCAAGAATGGTTAACAGCCAAGTATTTTGATAGAAATTGTTAAGTAGTTTTGTTTAACAACTGGATGTGCCTTTCAGTAACTGAAGCTCTGCAGACAATTGCTGCAACCAGGTGTTATCTGTTGGAATTTCTACAGACTTCTGCAGAACATCCATAATAATCCTCTTGATATTTTAGCACCACCTCTTCTGTTTCTAACCAAAGGCCTAAGCCTATAAAACAAACAAGCAAACAAACAAACAAACTACAGAACCTCTCAAAAATGTTTTTGTTCAATGTCTGGGGAGAGGCATAGCTTGGCCTACCGTAAAGAAAATACTATCAGTTCTAAAGTTCATCTGAATCCCCAAAGTTTCAGTGAGCTTTACCTATTGAATTGCATGTCATTAGTCATCTTGTTGGTGAGTACTATTGGACAATTTTAGTGTGATTCATTAACTTTTTTTTTTTAACTTTAGACATAACACAGTGAACATCATGATGCTGAATTGAAAATTTCAGCAGCAATTTATGCAACTCTAGGAATTCATATCATTTTTCCACATTCAAAAAGGAGTTGAAATGGTTTATTTGAATTGTAACTACCCTTTCTGAAAATTGTATTGTGGATGATTTTTCATAGGAGTAGGTGTTGTTGTAGTCATTTCACTTCTGATTGCTTAAGAAAGTAAATTCTGTGTCCAGCAAATTGAAAAGAGGATCTCCTGGAGTACCCTTACTAACTTATTCTTAACTTCTTTTTCTTCCTCTATATCATCAAAATACCTTTTAACTTCTCTTCTTATATTTTTTTTCTTTTGATTAAAGCAGCATGAAAGCATTTCTGATATAACTTTCAGTTCCAGCAGCATAGCAATGTACTCTATTTTGTCTGTTGGTTTCAGATTGAGAAAATACTTTCTGATTGAAGAAGCAGTTTTCAAATTTAAGTTCGCAAGAACTCATCGCAAACTGTACAGATATTGTTCTAATTAGGAAATATTACCTTGACTATGTCCTTAATTATTCTTAAAATATCACAAAGGTAATGAACAATTTAATACAGGCATAAAAATAACTTTACACTTCACTGGTTTGACTTTGAAATAATCCTTAAATACTTTGACTCTGGAAATGTTCCTTAGTCTATAGCTCTAGGTAAAAGGAGTCACTGAATAGCTATTCAATAAGCAATAACTGAGGAAGTGACATGGAAAAAATGATGATTTACTTAGCTAAGAAAACGTTATGGTATTACTTAAAAGCTGGACAGTGTATTTAAAAAAAACAAGAATATAAACTATCTCTTCCTATTTTAATTGTGCTAGAATTCTAAAGAAATTTAATGAAATTGTCTTATTTTCTTGTGAAATATTATTAGAGTACAATAGATTTTTGTTGCTAAATAAACTGTGGACCCGTCAGTTAAGCATCTCTGATACTGCTTCCTGATGAGAATTTTCAAGTAATGTTTTGACTATGTTTGGTCTATCTGTAAGCAATACAGAAAAAACATTTGAAATGTTTTTTTGTCCCCCATCAAACCTGGTGACACTTAAGCATCAGTTTTATTCTGAGAGAAGGCTGTATTCTGCAGATGAGCTTTGTTGGACAATGTACAGTTTCTGTTTTTCTATATCTAGGCTGGTATAAGTAATTGGCTTTTTACATAGTCATTTAACAATAAGTACACAAGTCCTTTTGAGCAGAGCTTGAATGGGGGAAGCTTGGATTTCAGTCCTACAATTCTCTGCAATTAACCATGACGTTCAAGTGGTTATAAGGTAATAGTGCACTGAGAGGGAGTCTCATCTGCTGCAGTTAATCATACTGTTTTTGATCTCGGGATTCTTCAAAATGTCTGCTATAGTTCATGTTTAGTATTAATTTCAAGCCCTTTAAGGCCATAAATATTTTAAACAATTATATTGGATGACCTGATGATATCTCAAGCTTTCATTTTTTTTTTCCCCCTGGGTAATTTTTGTACATAAGTGTCTATGACAATTCATGTCTATCAGCTCTTTTTTTTTTCTTTTTCAAGCACCAGAGAATATGGGTTGCTTGAGCTTCCATGAGAAGTAAAATAGATTATCTGATAAATCTCTAGGTAGTACTGAGGAATGGAGTGCTTAGGCTCCATAATCTTGTTGATCATATTACATAAGTGATGAGTAGCAACAACATATTTAAAAGTAGTTAAAGGCCCACCTTAAGTTGTGAAGGACTCTAATGTCTAGACTCCTAGAAGACAATTCCTAGTGTTTATTTTGGTGTGTGAAGTAGATTTGAATGATCATTTGTATGGAATATCAGTGTCAGACTGGATCAGGTAGCATTCTTGTGCAGTAATGAAGCTTTCTTCAAGGATACAAAAGAAATATTCTTATGAAATAAACATAATTAAAAACAGCTTAAGTGAATTTTCTTCAAAAAAAAAAAAAAAAAAGACTAAAGAATGAGAAACATTTTCTGAAAATGCTAATCATATCCAGTGTATTAATCTGTATTTCTCTGGAAAGGTAAACATTGAGTCTGTCAATCCAGTGGTGTTATGGTATTCAGTGTATGAAATACTAACTCATCCCTGGTTTGCTCCTGAAGCTGGAGTCTCCATCTATGCTTACAATATGATGACTACAAGATGCATTATTTCTTAATTGTAGATTTCCTCCTATAGTTGGTAACATTGTTTGGTATTGACAATATTAACTAGATATGTTATCTAGCTAGGAGAATAATAACCAGACCAGTGAGAAGGTTAGTGAAGACAGGGTAATATAGAATCATAGAATTGCTCAGCTTGGAAAAGACCTTAAAGATCATCGAGTCCAACCACAACCTAACCATACTACCCTAACTAATGACCCTCTGCTAAATCATGCCCCTGAGCACAACATCCAACCTTTCCAAAGGTGGGTTACTTTCCTTCCACTACATCTCTGTCTATGGTTAGTATAGAATTTGAAAGCTCAGTATGGTAAAAGATCCAATTTATGTCATGGTAGAAAGGTCTCACATTGGAAGTCCATGATCAGACCTGATTTTTGTATTTATGCTCTGAGGTGCTTTGGTATTCATTCTCGTGCTTGCATTTATTTTCTTGCTGTATTTAGTTGCCTATTCTACTGTCTCTCTATCCTACCTTTTCAGCTACACTACTAGAAGTAATCATCCAAAGTCATTGCAGGGCTGTAGCCATTCATTATCAAGAGTAAATTATGCATTTAATTACTTTGTCACCTCCAAATCACCAGCAGCGCAATTATCTTCCTGAAAGCTAATCTTAAGTTTTCTTATCTTTGCTTGAAATGTTACAAACCTCCACCTCTAAAAATTACAATAGCAAATGTGTCTCTTAGTTCAGTATATCAGCAAGACTTGCTGTTTTCTTAAACATTATTTCTTCCTTGTGTTTTTTTTTTTTCCCTCTCTACTCCTCCTTTAAACAGATTGAAGGCATTAAGAGCAGCTTATGGCATTACGCTTTTAATCTGCTTTTGCTGCTTTAACGCCTTAGATAATTTTATGTTTCTCTTACTTCCCTTGCTCCATAAAATAAAGCACTTTCTGACCCCAAAACCAAGTGCACAGTTTGGAGGGGAAAAACAAGGATGCATGTTAATAGATTGTAATAATAAGAGAAAACTAATAAGAGAAAACTTTTTATTCTATTTTATTTTTGTGACTTATTCTTTTTCTAAAGGATGTGCACCTTGGTATTGCATTTAATTGGTCTGTATTTTACTGACAAATTCAGATCTCCAGATCTCCTTAGAAAATAAGTGCTTTATTTAATTGATTTTAAGAAAAAGCTTGAAGCACCTTAAAGTAACCTTCTTTTGTAGAAAGTTGTTATAAAAGAAACAAAACAAACAAACAAACAAAAAAACCCAACCAACTATTATTACAGTGGTAGTTATGTAAAGGGAATCAATAAGTATGTACATTAGAAAAATATTTTGTACTTTCTTGAGAGCCCTCTGCGCTTGTAGTTTTGATTGGCAGTTAGGAAATAGCTAGAACTGTTTATAGCCTCCTGAGATCTGGGGATAATATTTAGGTCCTGCTAAAGTAAAGATACAAATACTTTTAGATCAAAACTGTGGCAGCAATTAACTTTTCTTTCTCCTGATGCAAGAATATGTACGTATGTGTAGGAGGGAACAAAGTAGAAAGAGCTAACTGCTTAATTCTCTTGCCATATCCTTGATGCCCTCTGAAAATAAGGAAGGTGGAATGAAGTCACTGTGCATCACAACTCTTAAAGCAGTTATAGATCATCTGGACATTCTTACTAAAAATGTGTTAATATTTCCATCTGAGGACATGTTACCAGTCAACTGCTGTCTTCAAAGTATTATGTGAATATGGGATTTATGCTTACAAAAAAGTTATCCTTTCACTATTCAGCTGGTTCAATCTTTTAAAAAAAAATAAAAACTAGTCGGTAAGCAAATAGTTTCTTGAATGCTAAGGTACAGTAGCTTGCTAATGGCCATTGTAGTAGACTGGAGCGGCATTGAGAAATTCTTCATCTGTGTTTCCATGTTCATTCTCCCTCCCTTTTCTCACTTCAAATGAGAAAATGGTGTAGAGAGACAGTATTTATATTTTATTCTCCATAAGTAAAAAACAAAAAACAAAAAAACAACAAACAAACCTTTTTTTGTTGTTGTTCTTAACCAAACAACCTGAACAGTCTTTGGGATTTAGATCTTGTTCTTCCATCAGTGGTTGATATTTTAATTAGAGATTCTATAACTAAGGTGAATTGCACATAGAATTTACAATTTAATCATGATTGGGAAGAAATAATAGGAATATCTTACGTGCTGAAAAAGTATGCCTGTCAGACAAAAATGTTTCTAATTTTTGCCCCAAATGCTATTCAAAACTTCTCAGCTTTTGGTCTTTTTTCTGTCTCAGAATTCAAGTAGGATTGTGTATGTAGTACATTGATGAAAAATGTACAGGTTATCACCTTGCAAATTTCATATTAATGCAGACAAAAGTCTTTTTATAGGACACTGTTTGCAAGTGCAATATTGAAGTATCATTGATCTCTGGCTGAGATTACTTGTAGCTCCAGTTTTGTATTTACTGAGTTTTATAATCCTTTCAGTAAATAAAAGTGACTTTCTTCCTCAATAATAGGAGGAATTTCTCACCGTCATTCTGTGGTATTCGCCACAGCTCTGTGTTAAGAAGTTTCTATTTGTCTGTTATCTGGAAGCTAAGGGAATTATACAGTACAGCAGCAGTTTTGCTGTAGTTGAGTGACCCTGTTTTGGATTTTTATTATGAATGAATTAAAGACAGTGAGTCAAAGATGACTGCTTCAAAAATTCATTAAGGAAGATTACTGTGCAAAGCCCGTAAGAATTGGGGCCATTAAACGAATGGTGCAATTAGTCAAACTGTCAATAAATAGCTTAAATTTTTGATAATCGCTAGTCTGTTTAGCAGTTCTAACTGCTAGAAGTAAGCTGCTCCCCTCCTCCTTCATTTTTCTCAGTATTTGCAGCAGCAAGTTTTCTGGTCTTTTGAGTTCCAGATATATAAATACTGTGATCTAAAGTTCATGTTACATCACAGTTGAGTAAATGACAGTGATTCACAGGAAACTGGTTTTGAATTAGTTTTCAGAAGCAGCCCATTCGATTATAGCTTGCTTAGTGTTTCTAAGTTAAGATGTGTGCATTCATATTGATAGTAAATCTCTGAGCTCTTTGATATATCTGGATCCAAGTTAAATTTGGAACTTTGGACTGTCTTTCTCTGTCTCTTCTTTACTGTGACTTAGTGTGCTGAATCCTCAGGCAAAACAACTGTAATAACATCTGCATCATATCTTTTTAGCACGGTAAATATGTAATAACAGGTACCAGGCAACGAAGTAATGATGTTATAAAAGTTTGCCTTTAATATCTAATTGGGATAAGAAGAGAACTGCTGCCATAAATTACAAGAGTCCCTGGCTGGTGGTTTACTTTGTCTTCTGTGGTCATTTTTGACCTGAGAATGTCTGCAGCAACATTTTCCAGTTATGTGTTTTGGCACTTGCAAGGAGTACAGATGGATTTCTCTGGCACCTGTTATACGTTCTGCCTCAACAACATCTGAAAGAGCTGATGTAACCTACTTGAAAAAAAAGGAATGATTGACTGTGCTTTTCATCACATTTTAGCCATCCTTTCATTGCAAACCAAATGTGACTAAGACTGGTACAAGTGTAAAGCACTGGTGCCGGGAAGAACTCATGTCCCAGAAGACTGACCCTGTGTGCTGCTATGCAAACACACCCCTTAATATGTAATGGAAGGTTCCAAACTTCAGTTTATACTAGGCCCAGATATTGACTCAGAAAAGGATCTTCTGTTTCAAGCACTCGAGACCAGTTATTACCACTCTTCTAGGTATTTGGGTAAAGAATGCAGTATTTCATCTTGAGCAATCTGGTATTTTTCTTATCATTGGATAAAGAGGCAGGGGCGGTGTTTTGACTATCTGACCACGTCACTTCAGTGCTCAGTTTACCTCACAATTTCAGAACTGTGCACGTTTTACAGGCCTAATTTGATGGTATATTTTGAAAGAGTTTTTAATTCTTACAGTGGCCCAAACTGCAATGATAACTCGTAGTATTGATTTGAGGATTATGTTCTGATACAGAGACTTTTGTCTCTCTTATTTTTCCTCC
This sequence comes from Phasianus colchicus, assembly GCF_987193195.1. Taxonomy (NCBI): domain Eukaryota; kingdom Metazoa; phylum Chordata; class Aves; order Galliformes; family Phasianidae; genus Phasianus; species Phasianus colchicus. The sequence goes on from NC_143443.1 coordinate 13,810,210, forward strand.
TTTTCTTCCCCACTTTTTCCATAGAAATTACTTGGTATTTGACAGTTCTTTGGAACTTCTGACTTGCAATTCTGTATGGTGGCTCCTCCTGTCATTTTAACAACACCAGCACTTGCTTGTCTCCTTGTCCCTTGCTCAGTTCAACTAAGGGCATGCTGCTTTTGCATTTCCAACACAGTTAACCATGTTTCCTTCTCTAAGATTCCTTCAAATTCAAGACTTTTTTCAGTAAGAGAGAGCAGTGGTGTTCAATAGCTATTTATTTACCTGAAAATTGTCAGTGTTTTTTTCTGAATTTATTAGAGGATGTTTGGGGTTGATCCTTACAGTAATACTGGGCATTAGAACAGTCCTGGAGAATGAGTTTGTTGTCCTTCAGCTGCCTTTTATTTCAGAGACATCTGTCACATGCAGGACATTAAAAATAACCTAGCGGTTAATAGCTGCCTCAAAATAACAGCCAGCAAAGTATTTAGAAAAAAAGAAAAGAGAACTAAAAGTGTGTTTCTGAAAGGGGTCAGTTAATTACAGATTTATTTGAAATTCTGGAATGATTTTTGCTTGACTTTGCTGTTTTAACCTTTATCTGTTTTAGGCAGTATGTCTAAGACTGGATGTTCAGAGGACCGTAGCCCTGTAAAGTGTTGATCATGTTCTAGTGTGCAATCAAACACACTACCTACAACATGCTTTAATGGCATTTAGAATATTTTTTTGTAGACAATTGCTGCCATTTTTGTGATTATCATATTTTTGCAAACCATGGAAAATTCAATTATTTAGTATGTTATGTGTAATAAATATGCTAGGAAATCTAGTCTCTGGAGTATGAATGATGTTTAATTATATAGCATGCTTTTATTTAGGGTGTTTTTTTTTTTTTAATAGCAATATAAAGAAGAGGATTTGAAAGAGAAAAAAGTAATTTACCTACATCTGAGAGAACAAACTTTTCTTGTGGAGTTCAAACTTTTCTTTCTTAAAGGAAATAACATTAAAAAATTGGTGATTAAAAAACTAAGTGCATAGGAAAGTAACCTTCCATCCAAGACTAGAATGTAGTAAATTGGTATTCGAGTAATGTTTGACAAGTAAATCAATGATAATAAAAAAAGTAAAAAAGGACATTGAGGTGCTGGAGCAGGTCCAAAGAAGGGCAAAAAAGCTTGCGAAGGGCTTGGAGAATATGCCCTATGAGGAGCGACTGAATGAACTGCGGCTGTTTAGTCTGGGGAAGAGGAGGCTGAGGGGAGATCTTATTGCTATCTTCAAATACCTCAAAGGTGCTTACAGCGAGAGCAGGATTGTTCTCTTCTCACTGGTGACAGGATGAGGGGAAATGGCCTCCAGTTGTGCAAATAGGGGTTTAGGTTGGATATCAGGAAAAACGATCCCTGAATGTGTTTAAAAACCATTTGGATGTGGTGTGCAGGACATGATTTAGCTGTTAGGGTAGTATGGTTAGGTTGCGGTTGGACTTTATGATGATCTTTTTTAAGGTCTTTTCCAACCTCAGCAATTCTGTGATTCTATGTTCGCTGGAGTCCTGTTAAATCTCCACGTTAGGTAAAGAAAAAAAACTGAATTATGATGTTGATTGTATTTGTAATTGAAAAGATATACAGATGCGCAGTCAACTTAAATAGTAGAAAAACACAGGAGGACACTATCTTTAATTCTGTGTTCATGTTCACATAGAAAGTCAAGAGGATTTTAGCAGAACCTCTGCTTTAATTGCTCACATCTTTTGAAAGGCTAGCAAAATCAACCTGAGCAAGACCTTGGTCCATCTGAAAATAAAGTAGGCAGAATGACTATCTACACTAGCACAGCAAAGTTAGCAAAATAAACTTAGAGGGGAAAAAAACCAAAGACTTTATAGCACAGTTGGCATCCTGACTTATTCTCTAGCCATCCCTCACAATTTGCAGGGTTCTGTAACAACTGAATTAAAACTGCACCATCAGTTTCTTGAAGGATGTATACAATCTATGCTTCCGCTCATTAGCTGAAGAATTGTCTGTACTTACATTCAGGTCATAGTCGTTTAAAAGTTGATTGGAATCTTAGGTTTACATTTTTACTTTCTGACTTAAGTAATGGAACTGTTATATGGTGCACCGTTATATTTATGTGCTTTGCTAAGAGGACTATTAAACAAACTAATGAGGGAAAGTCAGGAGATAAAAGCTCATTCTGAATGTTTTCTTTGCAAGTAAGATCTGGTAACAGATCTTTTATGTTACTGATTATGGGGGCTTAAGACCTTCTGGAAAAGAAAACAAAAAATGGAAGTTTTCAGCAGTTTGATAATGTGATCCTTCTTCTGCATGTAACTCATTCTACTTCCTATCTGACCTCCCAGCTACTTGGTCTGATTAGAGGAAGATATAGCCCCTTTTGATTGTTGATATTCATTACCTGACAAGTGCAAAGCAGCCCAATCTCCAATGCTCTCTGTATTATCCCTTGTCTCTAGAATATTTAACTGCTGTGTCTTCAAAAGTGACTTATACCTGTCTGGTGTAATGTCTTCAAAGAAATAATTGCTTAGTGTTCCAAATGATGTGTACGTTCCATTTTATTTTGGAAGTATTTGTGTAAGATTTGGTGGGGGTACTTCTTAGGAATACTGCCTACCAATCATTTGCTGTACAGATTAACAGAAGTTAAATGTGTTTTACAAAATTGATTGCTTCTATCTAAGATAATTAGCTGGCAGAATGGCTCCTGTATGGCTAAGAAATGTATGCTGTGAAGACAAAAGCTACCTTACCATTCCGTTGTGAGTAGATGTAGTGGCTATGCATACCAAGCTGTACTGTTGAGATACCTCTTTAGGTTCTGTGAAGATCATTAAGGTTCTGTACCTCTAGCTCTTGGCCTTTCTATTGAGGTTTGCAGTGGAAGGGTGTAAAATTCCCTTAATTTACATTGTGGACTAAACTAATAGGTAACAGATGATTCTAAATGGATCCATGTTGATGACTGAAAGGTGGTGTCTACAAAGTAGAAGAGTTTAATTGTCCTTCAAATGACTTTTTTTTGCTTAGTTTGTTGTAGAAGATGATCTGTGTAACTAAGCTTAGAAAGCAAAACAAAACGAAACAAAATATATATATGTATATTTTCCTTCATGAACTTCATATGTATGGCCTGTTTTCTTTCATTTTCTCTGTTTTGGAGGCTTCATCTACTTTTTCACTTGCTATATAGGTAGTTTGAGCAAGGAACAGATCACTATTCTTAACTTGTAAAACTAGAAATATTTTGAAGAAATAAGCAGTTTGGAGATCAGCTGAGATATCTTCAAAGCATGTATTTACTTCACATGTATTTACTTGTTTTTAATGGATTACTTCCTTGTGCCATCTTAAAACTTGAGGATTAGTGAGGTTGTGGAATTTTGTCATATGGTATGATTTCCTTATTTTGAATTTATTTCATATTATCTCGAGGAATAAAATTATTCTCTTCATAACTGTATAATCTAAAGGTTTAAGTGTGGTGTTGATATGTATAGAGTATTTAGAGGGTTTATTCAATAGTCCTATGCTACCTTGATGTCTTTTGGGATCAAAGACGGGTAAGTTATAGAAAAATACTTACTTCTGAACAGAATCACAGAATGGCCAGGGTTGGAAGGGACCTCAAGGATCATGAATCTCCAACCCCCCTGCCACACGCAGGGCCACCAACCTCCTCATTTAATGCTAGACCAGGCTGCCCAGGGCCCCATCCAATCTGGCCTTGAACACCTCCAGGGACGGGGCATCCACAACCTCTCTGGGCAGCCTGTTCCAGCACCTTACCACTCTCTCTGTAAAGAATTTCCCCCTGACGTCCAACCTAAATCTCCCCTCCCTCAACTTAAAGCCATTTCCCCTCATCCTGCAGTTATCTATCTTTTCAAAGAGTTGATTCCCCTCCTGTTTGTAGGCTCCCTTTAGGTATTGAAATGCTACAGTGAGGTCAGCATAAGAGCATTCAGACAGCATAAAAGTATTTTTTGTTTCTTGTGTTGTTTAGATGTCCTGTAAAGGAGTTGAAGATGATTCTGTTGTCTTTTAAATCAGAGAGTCTGCGCAGGGGAAAGTAAGATAACTCCTCTCTACCTTGAAAATAAATGTCTGCAAGAGCACAAAATAGTACTGGCATAATGAATGTAGTGCCCAATAAAGCATGCTCCCATTTAAATAGCTCAAATTCCCAAGAGAGTTGGTGTTGATATATAATACTGATACCTTTTTTTTTTTTTTAGCAGATAATATGGGAAAATTTTCACATAACTATTTAAGCTATCTGTGGTGTGACTTTATGTTCTTATTATTCTAAAGCCCTTCCTGTAGCTCAATTTGTATGAAATGCTTTAAAGAACACTCTCTTTACTGTGGAGTGCTTTACTGTTTTACAAACAAAACAAAACCCAACCTCCTCAAATTCACAAACAAACAAAATAAAAAACAAGACACAAAACAAGGCAAGGGTCTTTCTCCCAAGTCTTTCAAAATATAATTCCCTTCACTGATCATTTCTCATGTTGCGTAGTCTTGAAATTAAAGTTTACTTTTTCTGCACATCACTTGTTTGGATTTAGTTATTTATTAATTTAAAGGGATACATACTTAATTGCACTTAAGTACGTGGCCTTAAAACATGAGAAATATCTAAATGATGGAAGCTGCCAACTTAGTATTTGAGATTTGATAACCATATGCAGTTTTATTGAGATTTTATTTCAATATAATTAGGAAATGCTTTAGAGTTGTGGTATGTTTATCCTAGAAAATTTAGAAGGTTTGTACACATCTAGTGTCAAAGCTGATTCTTACTTTTTGCTCAAAGTAGAAAGGGTGTGTAATAGGATTGTAAAGTAACTCAATCATATTCTTTTTAATAGCTTGCGTACCTGCTAATTTATTTGGACTTGTGTATAAAAATTATTTGTATTAGAAATGGTTTAAATGGAGGTGGGGTAAAATAACTGTAGTGACATCAGATTACACACATTTCTTTTCTCTGAGCAGTTTGAAAAATATAACTAATTTTCCTTGTTTCTTTATTTTATAGCTTTTTACTGTTGTTATTGTAAGCAACAGTTTGAGAGCATTAAAACCTTTACTTAGGGAAAATTTGAACAGAATATATCTCAGACTGGTAATTTTTAGTGTTGTTATAGTAAGTCAATGAGGAAAAAAAGCAGTTTGTTTACCACATATTTCCTACATTCTGCTGAACCAGAGACCTTTTAACTGTAAACCTGATGCTGCAGAAACGGAACTGAAAGTATGTGAACCAAGCATTGATTGTATGTGATAAGATTTTAATACAAAACGTTAGTCAGATATAGTTCTTTCTCATTAATCCATCTGTTCCTGGGTCAAAACATACTGGCACTATTTGAGACTTTCAGAAACTGGATTGCAGAGTATGGCCCAGATTCACACAGCCTAAATTCCACCTAATTCCACTAAGTCCTTTTGTCTAATGTTTCCAACTGGCTACATGCCTTTGAAAGACAGGAGCCAACCAATAGGAATCACCAGGCATGGGGCCTATTCAGGAATTATAAGGGATTAAAACTGTGTAAATCTGAGCCATTGCTACACTCTTCTTTTTTCTGGATGCACCAGTGTCAGTCTTATCTGACATGGATATGCAAACTAGAGACCATATAGCCCCAATGAAAATAGTATCAGTTCAACCGCCATTCCATAGCTTAGCTGCTCTGTCCATGCCTGAGAATATTCTTTTCTACTTTTCACGCTGGGTGTGTCAAGAAAGATTTGCTGGGATGCTTTGTGAATATAGGCAGTGTTAGGCAGTGCATTCATTGTTTAGACGTATGACTATCTGATGAAATATGCAAAGATACAGTGTGTTTATGAAATTGTAAGGAAACTTTACTAGTTATCTTCACCTTACTCATGGAATACCACCTCAGAAAAATAAATTGCAAGATAGCTTTTTCTTCATAGATATAACAAAGTGTAGTAGTTTGTGGGAATATCCTATTTTTTTTTTTTTTCAATCTTTGAGAGGGGATGAGGAAAGGATGGGGTAGGGATTTGGCCCCTTTTCTTGTTGCAGTCATGCTAAGGGAAAGATACTGTAATCCTGTATTTTAAATATGAGGACACAGTCTGTCACTCAGTGCTCTTTGTGTTCTTGGCCTTGTTCTGTACTTAATTTGGAGCATAATTTTTACAATTTTTACCATTAAATAGGTCACCTTTCCTTGGCCTGAATGAGCATGAGCTTCTGCTACTCTCCCCTGTAAACTTGTGTTTAATGATGAGATGTTCCTCAAGTATTTTCACTGTTAGTAGGAAATTCATTAAACATTAATTATTTTTAAAATGAGTTTGTATTTATCTGGTGTCACAATATCCTCTGCTTCGTAGATGGGCAGGATTGGCTAATGGTGGGCATGCTTTTCTGTTTTTGAAAGTGGAGAGTGTCACTACATGATTTCTTAAACTACAGCCGATGAAAATTGTGCCGTATGTAACTTGTCTTTTTGAATGTTTGTGCGCAAATGTTTATGTATGAAATATATAAATTTGCATAGTACAAGATGGACTAAATTTTGGTGAGAGTACTAGCTTCATATGTAGCACTTTGCTAGTGATGCTTTGGAAATAGCAGTGGCCATGTGGCTTATTAGTTTTTTATCGTTGTGGTTCTTTTTTTGTATATATAGAACATAGTCTATAGTCAGACAAATTCTGCTTCAGTACTGCAGACTATGCATTGGAGACTGGCACGTTGTATCTTTCTTGCATCGGGAAAACTGGCAAATTCCCCTTTTTTCATAAACACTCAAAAATTCTCTTCCTTTTCTCTGTTATTGTGTGAAGAATATAGAAAAAAACAGTAGTTGGTTTAGTGAGAAGGCTGTGAGGAGCCTGTGTTTTAAAAACTCTTAACAGCACAAGCCAATGAAAAACTTTTTTTTACCTCTTAATTACTAAAATGAACTCACAAGTATAAGAACTGAATAGCAAGGGGATCCTCTTGTTAGCTTATTGATTGAGACAGTGAAAAAATGATTGTGATAACTTGCCAATTTCATCAGGCAGTCAGAAGATACTGCATATTCTATTCTGTATTCTAACAAGAATTTCTGGAGATTCAGAGAAAGGGATCACCACCTGGGCGGTGATGGTGCTTGAACATATAGCATGATTGGACATGGTCCAAAGAAATCTTATTTGAATTCAGTATTGACAGCGTTTTGAGCAGCAGTTTGGATGAAGTGACCTCCAGAGATGAGTCCAGCCTGAGTCTTTCTGTGAAACTGTAAAGGTTTTGAGGGAGATGGGATGATAGTTTAAAAATTGCTTTTGATGACTCATTAACACAGAGTTCAATTTAAAAGAATGTAAATGTAAATCTCTGCTGAATATATGAATTAAAGACAAAGGACTCTTTGAGTACTTAGGCAAATTAATTAGATACATATTTGCTGAATGGAGGCTTGTGAAACTGGAAGCTCATCAGAAAATTCAGACACCTCTGCTTCCTCTTCCTGTTTCTGAATAGGAAGTTTATTTTGGAAGAAGCTGTAACAAATACCATTTTCAGGAGAAGAAATTAGACTTCGTTGAAAGAAGATTTGCTTGATATTTTTATTATTTTTTTAAATCCCATACATTCTATCAATATACTTCCATTTTTATATACTTCAATTAAATCAAGAATTGAATAAGCATTTAATGCAAAAAGATCTGGTCAATATTATACAGCATTTTCTTGATCCTCTTGGACTGACTTTGGTAGGACTAATTAAGAGAATATTTTTTGTATCTGGAACATAAGAGAAATTTTGAGGGATAGACCCTCAAATCGACTGGTTTTCCTGTGAAGAAAGCCTGATCTGTGGATTCCACTTTGATTACCCATGCTTAATTTGAAGCTTTGTGACTATTCTGATATTTAGTATTTTAAAGTAGGTGGTATTTCTTTTCAGTCTGCCCTTCGGCCCTTCAGTCTGCCTGATGACATGGGAATGGGAAAGGCAAAGACAAAGGAAAAGCAAAGGAAAGAGCTATTATACTGCAGATCATTGTTATGAAAAATTTAACTGTGGCTTATCAAAAATTTAATTCAGTCTGATGAATGAACTGTATGAATCTAAAATGAATTCTTTGCTTTGATTAAATAAAATGAAAGGACTTAAGAATTCATTTCAGTGCTATAGAATAAAATGCTTTTGGACTGTTTTAATAACCTCGGAGCTCTGTCTTTCTGATATAAGTGTATGAAGGACATACACCATCTTCCTCTTTTTTTTTAGGCCAGATTAGAGCTGTAAGGCTGTCAGGGAAGGTCATTATTTCTATTCTTGTTTCCAGCTTAATATTTGAAAAGAAGTATAGAAAATATTTAAATGATATTACATGAGGGGGTGTAACAATTTAAAATATTCTCATTTTAAAGCTTGCACTGTTGATTTATTCAGTATTTTAAAATTCAAGTACCTGTGATTCAATTGTTTCTTATATTGCTGAGTGTGTACTTTCAGACCAGTTAACAGACTGATGATTTAAATGGAGTTATTTTCCTGAAAGTGGTGCACTAATAGCTGTATCAAGAGTATAGTGAAACCTGAGACAGTGCAATGAAAAGAAGAAATTTATTACATGTTACATACACTTTAAAATGATGATACTCTTCAACATCTTTATCAATGACATAAAAAGTGAGATCAATTATACCCTCAGCATGTTTGCTGATGACACCAAATTGAGTAGTGCAGTTGATACAATACAAAAAAGGTATCTATCTAGGGATGCTATCTGGAGGGACCTGGACAGGCTTGAAAAGCAGACCCTTATCTAACGATGTTCAACAAGGCCAAGTGCTAAGTGTTGTACTTGGATCAGAGCAATCCTAGGTGTGTGTACAGACTGGAAGAAGAATTCAAGAGAAGCCATGCTAAGAAAGACTTCTGGTTTCTGATATGTGATGAGCCAGCAGTGTGTGCTTGTAGCCCAGAAGGCTAACTGTATCCTGGGCTGCATCAAAAGAGGGGTGGCAGCAGGGCAAGTGAGGGGATTATCCACTTCTATTCTGACCTCATGAGGCCTCATCTGGGGTACTGACAGTGCCCAAGCGTGGGGCCCCCAGCACAAGAAGGATTTGAAGATGTTGGAGTGGATCCAGAGGAGGGCATGAAGATGATCAGAGGGCTGTAGCACCTCTTCAGTGAAGAAAGGTTGAGGGAGTTGGGCTTGTTGAGCCTGGAGAAGAGAAGGCTCTGGGGAGAACTCATTGTGGCCTTCCAGTACTTAAAGAGAGCTTATAAACTATTATGACCTCTTGGAGAAATAGTAGCAGGACCAGGGGCAATAGTTTTACACTAAAGAGGGAAGTTTTAGATTAGATGTTGGGGAAATTTTTCTCTTAGAGGGCAGTGAGACACTGGCACAGGCTGCCCAGACAAGTTGTGGATGCCCCATCCCTGGTGGCATTCAAGGCCAAGTTGGATGGAGCCCTGGGTGGCCTGATCTTGTGGGTAGAAGCCTGCCCTGCCTATTGCAGGGGATTGGAACTGGCTGGACATTAAGATTCCTTTCAACCTAAGCCATTTTGTAATTGTTCTCTAATGAATTCAGAAAGTTAAATGTATATGTTTCAAAATGTCTTGTTTGGTGATTTCATTATTAACTTCATTTTAGCATATATACATTCAGCAAATATATTTCTAATATGTTCTTGAGGTGTCTTGTATGGAATTGTTTACTGTCATCCACTGAGTTCTTTGTAAGTGAACTTCCTTATTAAAGCCAGCAGTGTCATAACTGTGTATGTTCTTTGTTCTCAAGGAAAGGCAATGCGGTAACATGAAATAGAAATGAGAAAATAATTGCTGCTCTACGCAGGTTACGGTGCATTTGCAAATTGACAGCTAAATCTAAGTCACCCTTATTAGGCTTATTAAATAACAGTTCTTGTGATACTATGAAGTATCTAGTGCAGATATTTTGTATTGAGATAAATGGCAACAAGATGGTGTCTGGCATGTTTTATCACTATGAATTTACTTGCATTTTGTTTTACCTTGCATTCTTGCTAGGATGAAAATGCCTGAGAGAAGCAGGTTAAGGTAAAATTCCTAATTGCTTTCAAAGGAGACAGTGGATAGAGTTTAAATCTTAATGCTTTAAAAACAAGTGACATAGGTCATTGAAAGAATAGAAAACTTAGTAATAAGTTGAAAATATTATTATTAGTTTGAACATCCCAAAGCAGACAGGAAAGCCTTTTGCAGTCCTGGGGCATTCCCATCTCTGCCTATTCTGTTTTGTTTTTATATAAATGGAGATGTCTGGATGTCCGTTGCTTCTAATGAGGAAAAAAAAAGAAAAATTTCTTGTATCACTATATGGACTTTCCATGCTGAGCTGCAAAGCATACTCTTGAATTTTTGGTGACTTAGGATGCTGGTCTCCTTAGGAAGGTGAGGTCTATTAGGTGGGTGTTTATTAAGCAGATTGGCACACTCCAGTTGATAACAAGTTCAGTATGCTGGGATATGCATTTGTTCCTGCTTTTACCAGAAATCTAATTTGTTGTCCATGCTAGCAAATGGGCTTCCCACATTGCTATATGGAACTCTGATATATTGAAGTAATCTCTAGATTATTAATACACCACTGTGCTTGGGGGACAAAATTAATTTCATCAATAAATCATAGCAGATAACCATAATACAGAGGCAGATGAAAAATACCCATCAGTGCTTGGAGAGGGATAACGATCAGGGCTTCAGAAGAAAAGCTTACTCCTGAGAAATAACAGTATGTGGGGAATGAAACAGCATCACAAAAATGATTCACATGGCCCTTAGTGGTCCTGAGGCAAGAGTTTAGGATTATGGAGCAGACAAACATTGGAAGTCTAATGAGAAAAAGTCTCTGCTGGATGAGAAATGCTGATGACAACATATGAATTTCAAAAGAGCAGTCAAGTTACTTTTTCTTGAATTCTTAATGTACATTATTTTTCTACACATCACTGTACTGTTTGGCATGTGATTATATTAATGATTAAAAACTTTTTAAAATGATAACTTCTAGGGATTGTAGTATATTCTGACAGGTTTGACTGACACAGGGTAGTTTTTCTGCTGACGATAGCTGGCAGTTACCTCCTAGTGTACCTCCAGTTTCAAGAGACCCTTCTGTACAATACAAAGTGTATTTATCTTTAAAACTCATCCAATGAGCCCGTTTGCATGGCAAGAGAAAGATGATTTTTTTTTCTAGTAATGGAATATTTACATTTAGAAAGATAAAACTACTAAATTCCCATTAAACCTGTAAACTTGTAAACCACAGTTCTGCAACATTTTTGCTGTTCAAGTGCTTGGATAAAGCCTGGATAATTTTTTTATGATTTTTCCTTCCTTCCTGTAATCCTCACTCACCTCCTAAAAACATACCTCTGATGTGGATGTCTCAGTAGTCTCTAATGTGCTGCTTCTGGAATTTGCAACCACCCATTGAACTGATTTTTTTTTTTTTTTTTTTTTTCCCAGAGGTAGAAAATTTAAATGTGTTCAGCAACTTATACTGGAGAAATACAACTGTTAGAGCCTAATATGGTTACTGGATAGAAATTTTTTTTTTTTAGTAATCAAAGCCTATTAATATTGTAAATGGATGTATTTGTATAAATCACCAACATAAATTCTAGAAACATAAGTCAATTTTGACAACTACTGCAGCCGTTTCTTGAAGATATCATGCTTGGCATTCTATGTGTGTACGTGTACATGAGTTATTTGAATTCTGATCTTAACAGAATAATTCTCGTTATGTCCCCTGCCAGAGACAAATTAATTCAATGTGAAAAGAGGTACTTTGTTTGGAAGCAGTTCACTTTCCCCTTCCCCTCATACCTAAAGACACAATTTGAGACTTCTCACGTAAATTGAATTCTTAATAGCTTGTCACACTTGCTATAAATATATCTCCTTAAAGGCCAGCTAATATAATTATTTTAATTAGGAAATAGTTTTATTATGATTGCACTCCCTTGTTCTATTAATTGCTCATCACTGGCTGAACTGACTCCACTTTTCCATTGTCCTTAATATCACTTCTCTGTTTTCCTTTTCCTTCTCCATTGGGATAGCACAGATACTGTATCTTTTGAGACTGAGAGCAGTGATTTTTTTTTTTTAGCTGTTTATTTCTTACCAATTCTTACTCTTTGATCACTTCACCTCCTTGTTCTCAATTTCGATTAGAAAATAAATTTTCTTCCCTTGTCCTGAAACTGTACCTAATTTTTTTTTTCAAGTGGGCCTACTTCGTATGCTTTCCCAAAGTAAGGTTTTGTTTTGTTTTTTGTCCCGTGAACTATCTAAAATAATGGTGTATTTCTGCAGTATCATTTGTTCAGTATGTGCTGTTGCCATACCTTCAAACAGTGTCCAAACAGAATATGTCAACTAAATGTGTGGCATGTGGACTGGGACATCTGCTGGCACTTCAGAAGTGGGAACAGTGTTGTGATTACTGACTGAGGCTCCTTGTGCATAAAATATATGTACTTCAGGGCAAGGATTGTATCAAAATCTGTGTCTGTACAGTGAGCCTTCCTGATAGGGTGGAAGGGCACTAAGTAATAATACCACAATGTACAGGGTAGGGAGAGCAGCTCTGGAAAGAAGATACAATCCAAGGGCCTAGTGGACCCATCAGTGTGGATAACTTACTGCAACTTGTACAGGAACTGTCACAGTTCTGGTGGGAGATTAGGGTGCAGAATACAGCAAAAGTGAATTCTCTCCTGGGTCTGTAAGTCACTGTAGTCATCATTCAACTTTATTTATGAAGGCAATCTGTGGGGAAGTGATGGGTTTAGATAACAACATTTGTTTTCTATCTAGAAAATTCATATGGTGTTGTGTTATTCTGTATTTTTTTTTTTCCTTTCAGAAGAAGAGGCTTAGTTTCAGTCTTCTGCTTGATTCTTTTCCTCTTGATGTTTCTGGAAGCTATATTGCTGGAGTCCTTTCTCCATGTACTGCTTATTTGAATTTATTTTAAATTAAGGTAATTAATGCTAGCAAATGATGTATTTGGGGATAAAGAAAAATAAAAATAAAGTGAAGGTGACCCAATTCTGGGAAGGGAGAATCTGAAAATAGCTTCGAGGATAAAGTAGAGAAAGTTTAATTTTTTTTTTTTTTTTTTAATAATGAATGGATGTTTTTGTGCTCCAATAGTATTTCCCACAGGGCACTTACAGTTCAGGGTTTGGAGCTCTGTATCATGTGAAACAGTTATACACTTGATATGTATTTTATTTAGTACACGTGAAAAAGGAGTTTTAGTTTTGATACTTGAAAAGATGTAGAAATCTTTGGTTTTCAAGTGTATATATGGGCATGTATATGACAGAGATGGTAAGGTAAAAAGTAAAAAGCAGTTGAGTTCTGGTGTGTATTTATAAGCTGTAATTGTCATCAACTCTCTTCTGCTGTGCAATTTCTTCAGACAAGCACCAGAAGAAATGCTATGATCAACCTGTGACTGTGCCCTGAAACTTTTCACTCTGAGTGGAATTTTGAGTAAAGTTAGTACAGGTAGATGGAATCTTGTTAGAAAACAAACAATCCCCCTGCACATAAGACAGCTACCTGCATGTAAGAATTTTAAAGGATAAAACAAGAAGGTTTTTCTTTTTAAACCTGCAAGAAACTTTTAGTTTTTGTAACAGATAATTGTTGGTTTAATAATTCAAATTGAAATAAAAAATAAACTATTAAGCAAAGATGGCACTCCAAAACCTGGAAGTTGGCTCTTAATGAGAAGCATTTTTTCCTGGAAAATGATGGTGATTTTAACCACAAAACCTGCACATTCCTTGATTCAGACATGATTACAGTATTTTCCTGCTTGCTAGATTTTTCCTGCTTGCTAGAGCTTGCACAATGGGCATACTTTGAGTTTGTACTAGTTTGAGAGAAAATTGTTTGGAATAGTCCCTGCTGTTTAATATCTCTTAGGTAATAATTTCTCTTTCCCAAATCATGCATCCCTATTACACAACTTTATGTGGTTATTTTGCATGTAATATGGCTTTATTTTTATTTATTCTTGTTCAGTGCAAAACTTGTAAGAGGTGAAAGTCTCATGGTTAGAGTGCAACTTGGAACGTGGGAGACCGGAGTTAAAATCTCTGTCTTGTTCCAGGCTGCTTGGTTGGTGCTGGGGAAATCTTTATGCATCTGTTTCCCACTTGCAATTGTGGAGCTGTGATGTTATTTCAGTTCCATAAAGATACATTTTCTAAGATCTGTATTGTGAAACCATAATGGAGACAATCCTAATGCATCAAATAAATAGAATTTGACAGTTATTTAAATATATAATTGATAGTGGAAATACTGCTTCTGATTTGCTCCTGCAAGTGATGATCTGATGACAAATCCTTAAAATAAACTAATTTGCATATACTATAGATAACAAGTCTGCAGTATGGCGTGTGTGCTGTAGAATTCCTATAGCTCTGCTGTAAAATGTACTACTGAATAGTTGTTCTTGCCTATTTGTAGGAATAGATTTTCGTTTTGAAATCTTTTAGAAAAATATAGGAAAATTTAAGATGTTAACTACCCCCAGTAGACCTCTTCAGGTAGCTTTATTTGCCTGGATTAGTCTTATTATTATTATTTTTTACATTTAAATCACCGATAAGTTTTATCTGGTTTTCTGTAAGTGAAGTCTTATATTCTCCTTCTCTCTGTAACAGGCACTTAAAGGTAAGATTGATGAGTAAAATAACAGTCTTCATGTAAGCCAGTTGGTAGGGACTGCTTAAGCTGTTGGAAGCTCAAACTCAGGAAGGAACTCCACACATCTTCAACTCACTAGTCCAGTGTGACCAAATCTGATCACAACTGAATTTACTGGAGGGGGGGAAAAAGGAAAAGGAGGGTGGGGTAGGGAGAAAGGAGTTTGTATTGAGCCTTAAAGTAATGGAGTCATTGTAAATAATGTGAAGATTAAGGTTTGATTGTTTTCCTTGCATTTTTTTTCATTTCAATTCTGTAATCAACAACCAGCATGTTGAGTGGTTCTGAAATCCTCAGATGCAGGCAAGTGTTTGAAAGCTAGATCCTTGCAAGATGATGACAAATATTGATTGATTAATATATGTGATTTTGTAGTTACTTTAATTTTATCTACTGCAGAATGGGAGGGAGTAAATACTGAGGCGTGGCCTAGGAATCTTAAACTACATGGTCTTTTTATTACCAGTATACCTGCCTTTACCTACCTGTGATAGTCAAATTTTGAAGAAGGTGATTTTCGTATGCTTTTTAAGTTCTGTAGTGAAATTAGTTTCAAAACATTGAGGGAAAGCTTATTTATGTTTATTTGTTGTGTGGTTGCCCTGCAAGTCAGAATTACTGAGTTTATTTGGAGATACTACGGATCATCAGTCTTTAAGTGGTATTGCTTGAAAATGCTTACTGTTGCTAGAAAATGATTTAGCTATTTGTTGGCCATACGTACCTCTGCCTTAAGAGAAAATCTGAATGTAAATATAAAGACATTTTGAACTCTCCAGGAAATTGGTTTAGAAAACATGGGCTGTTAAGAAGTTATGTAGCATTTCAATTCCTGCATGGAGATGCCATAAAATAAATCTATTTTTATATGCAAAATGACAATATTGTGGCAATGTAAATGACAATTATGAATGTAACAGTGCTTATTTACAGCACAATTAATTTCAAATATTGCTCCATTTAGAAAGACTCAGCAGGGAGCTTATCCTGCTCCTCTTCACACTTTATTTTGTCATTCTAGTTTGTTTCATTGCTTCCTCCAAACCTTAAAATCTCTGCTGTTGTATGCTTACTCAGTTAAAAATAATTTTCAAAGTCAGTATATAATAATTTTAATTAGATACAGTTAATCTATATAAGTAAATGATGAATATAATATTTACAGTTATATGCAAATCTGTTATTTACCTACCATTCCACTGGGAGTTTAAAGCCTGCCCTGACCCTTTCCTGCGATAATGAATCAGCCCTACTACTAATCTGGTTCTGATTTAGTAAATTGTTTTCAGTTCCATATGAACTTTACGTTGTGATGAAGAAATCAAAACACTTCTTCTCTAGTACATTATCAATGACAATTATTTATTCCAGTGTAAAACAAAATCAAGACAAAAAAAAAAAGGCATATCATTCTATTTCACAGAATTGATGTAACTTCTGGGTTTCTTATTGAAATGCAAAGCACAAATATGCCAAACAAAGATTTTATTTTTCCAGAGGCAGCCATGGCACAGATGCATAATTTTGAAATGTCCACGGAATTACTCTACTCATCTCCAGCTATCACAAAGCAAATAATAGTTCACAGCATCCTGTATTGCTCTATACATGTTATCATATAAGAAATGCAGGGAGAATCTCAGGCACATGCTTTTGTAAGGCACAGAGAAGTTTACTTTTTGTACTAGTCAGGCCCTCTGTTTACTGTGACTGAAAGGATTCTTCTCCATTTAGATTAAACTTAGTTCAAATTGTTCTAATATATCTTCAGGGAGCTTGTTGTTGTAACTGAAGTTAAGTGAATAAAATGCATACACATGAAGTCAGTACATTCATACAGCTGTGTCACTGATTCTAAATTGACTTTCTGGAAAATACAGAATACCAAATTTCTGATATGCAGGTGAAACAACAACTTGCTAACTAGGTAGTATATTACAGACGTGCTCCATCTGTAAGAATTACCTGCAGATCGAATATGTGGGTTGGAAGTGAACTATAGAAGTCACACAAAAAAATTTAATCCATGAATGTCTGCATGCACTCTCAGTGGCAAGGCAATTGTCCACGTCCCACATCCTTTTTTGTTCCCCTGCAAGCAAGACAAAGAATTCTGCAAGAACCTGGAGTCATGAAATTCCTAGGTTCCATGCATAGGCTGAGGGGAGCAGGAACGTACCAGAAAAAAGCATTGAAATTTGGAGCATTTTCCATTTGACGACTACTTTCATCATTTGAATCTCTAAAAATTCACATTTCCCTGTCTTGCACCCACATTTCTCTTCGCTGGATGTTTGCCACTTTGGATTTGATTCTCTAGAATTTGCCAGTCATATCACCAGGTGCCTTTAATTGGATTAGACATTTCCTCTCGTAGTCGTTTTCTAAGGAATAATGTTTCTGGCTGCCACTTCAGTATACCGTTTCTAAGTATTTTTATATTTAGTGAGGATGAAAGCTCAGAGATACCTGAAAAGTGGAAGGGGCTTTGATCCTGCCTCACTTGAAATATTTATGTGGAAGAAAAATTGTTTTGGAGCTTCTGAATCTCATAAGCCAAGATCTCAGTAGGATGCCAATTAAATCTCTCTTGACTTGCTTTTCTATTTGCCATTTAACCTTGTTTATGTGGACAATACAGATATTCATGCTGCTTGGTGAATAAGCACTGTTATTTTATTTAATGTGGAAGATATATAATTGATACTATAGTTGGAAGTATCAGGGTGAGATGACAAGAAGCAGACTTACAAAATTTGTAATTGCATCGTTCAGGCCAAATGCAATCCTACTACTATTAATAACATTTTTTTTCCTCTGGCTTTTAATACATGAAATTAACCTTGAGTTCGAGTTTAATGACAGTGCTTAGTAATTCAGGTGTGGAATTAATTTAGCACTTTCTAGGCTTGCATAGAATATTTTTTCAAGACTTTAGGAAACTCAATTGCATTTTTAACTACTTAACCATTATAGCACGTTTACTCTGTAGATCTATTTTAGAATTTTCTTCTTTGTGGCATAGCTAATAATAAACTTTTCCATCTCTGTCATCCTGCAAAAATGTAGGAAAGTTTTTGTGTTTTGATTTTTGACATTCTATATGGCTAGTTTCAAGAGATTAATTTCTTCTCAATCATTGAGAAGAGATTTTTCATCTTAGTCACCATATCATGCTGTCAGAAAGCCCATCAAAACAGCTCAGAGATTACTTGTCTTCTTTTCTCTTTGTTACTTCTGTTTCTGTAAGCAGCAACCTTAAGTTACTTCAGATAAATAGATTGATCTTTTGTAATTAACCAGAAATATATACTGGTGGTCTTTTAATCTTGCTTCTTGAGTAATTCTTTTAACAAGCTGACAGTTTTTGAATGTTTTTGCTTGAGAGTTTTTTTTCTTTTGCCCTGAATAGGAAACATATAGGAGGTGAAACATCAGCGACTTAAAGAAAATGAAAAGCGAACTTGATGGTTAGCAATTTTCCAAGGTGCCTGAATGTTTTTTTTTCCAGAATGCAATGCTTTTTCTAATTCTGGAAAACAAGACCATTTAAGGGATTACAGATTGAAAACTTAAAAATCTTAGCGTACCTCTAATGATTAGTGTTTTGAAATCTTTGCTAACATACGGTATTATAATAGTAGAACTCTAAAACTGAACATGTCTGTGATCTCTGAAATAATTTAAAGTGTGGTTCGTTCTTCCACATGTCCTATCTGCTAGCAAAATAATCTTAGGAATCTAAGGGACGTGAACTTTTCCATTTCTTTGAAAGTGACAAAGCGTGAATGATGCTGACTGTTAGAGAACTGAGTCTGCTTCTTCAAACAGCAGATCAGAGCTGTTTATGGTCACACTTTACACCACGTCAGCTTTACTTGGCAGTGAAATAGCTG
This sequence comes from Phasianus colchicus, assembly GCF_987193195.1. Classification (NCBI taxonomy): domain Eukaryota; kingdom Metazoa; phylum Chordata; class Aves; order Galliformes; family Phasianidae; genus Phasianus; species Phasianus colchicus. The sequence continues at coordinate 13,828,921 of NC_143443.1, forward strand.
CACCTTTAAAGGTTGGTCTTCAGGCTGTTACAGCAGAAACAGCTCTGAAACACCCCACAACTTTGAAACCAAGGTCCATTTGTTACCGCAGTAAATGGTGAGAGCCTTGAAACTTGAAAATTTCTTGTATTTTTCATTATGGAAAAAGATCTATTCTTTATTTGTGTTAGTTGATGTATGGAGTAAAATCATGTTAAAGACAATGGAGCTGAGAGGATTTAAATGAGTTAACAGATTGAGGTGAAGTTGATGAGGATTTTTCTGGTAATTTTTTTTTTTTCTTCAAAATTAAAAATGGATTGTTTGAAGAGGTTCTAGTGAGTATTAGAAATCCTGAAATAATGACGTGTGCATGTATATATTTCTTCCAGTAGAGAGCACAGTATATCTGATTCACACTGAAAAGCTTGTTCTATTTTTATATATTTATTTATTAATGTATTTACTCTGGAGTATCAAGGGTAATGCATACCGTATTGATCCTTTTGTGGAGGGCAGTTGTCAAAAGCAAATGTGTTATAAGTCAAATATAAGCCTAACAGTACATGCTAAAACTTAGGCAAGCGAAGCTGGGTGATTCGTTTTTGCTATTATTGTTTTGCAAGTCTAGCATCTGCATCCAGCCTCCTTTCAGAGGATTTAATATGAAGTAATTTCAGAAAGCACTCCATAGGCTACCAAACATTGAAAAAAGAATTCAATGCAGTTTTTGTTTTGTGATGCATTCCTCTTATAATATTGTGGTTACTCTGTACTGGTACCGTTTACACAGTGCAGGTTTATTATTTTTACTTCTGAAATAAGAGATTACATGTTGCACTGCTGAACTGAATAGTAATTTGAATCTGTCTGAACTGACTATCAATACTGACAGTTTTTGCTTCTGTTGTTTTTAGTTAAATGAGTTGTGCTTCGTGGGTCCAAATGATGGAGGCAAAATAGTTGACGTTTTATTTCTATGGGATATTTGATGTTTATGTTCTTTATAAAATCTTGAAATCTCTCTAGTGACAGAAATTAGCTGTAAAAGATAATGTGCTGTAACTGTCCATCATAAGAAAGGTAGTTTCCTGCCTGCCCCTCATCACTTCAGGACCAAATTCTAAATCTTTTACTGATGGGTGCTATTCATTACCAGTCTTCTTGATGGAGTGATCCCACTATACTAAGATGTGGGAATTTGTCCTTCTTGCTCTAATCTTAGCTCTAATCCTGAGCTACTAAGTACTACTCCTAGCAGTACCTGTGTACCTCATTTTTTCTATGTTAGACTGAAATTAAATTTTGCTATGGTTGGCTAAAGACTCTATACTATGTGACTAAAAACAACAGTAACAGCACAGTCCTGAGTATTTCTTGAAATAGTGTTCCTTGGGTTCAAGGCATAAATGAATAAAAACTTGAATGGACAGAAAAAAACAGAATTGCATGAATGAAATTGCATGGCCTGACCTAGTTTTCACAGACTGTACAGGCATGAATGATTGAGGTAAAAGCATAAAAATCAATTGCAATGTAATGTGTAGATGTTACCTCATTATTTTATCTTTTTTTTCAAATATGTCAAATACAATAATTGAAATAATATTATTTACTTTTATTGCATGTTAAATATATTAATTTTTAGTATTGTAGATATATATTCATTGCTGCTTCATTGAAGAACATCTCTGTATTCTTAGTATCACCAGATTTGAAAATGATATATATCTATTGGTCAACAATGCAGACTTGATATTACTAGTGATGAATGAAATTATTATTTAATTGCCTACCTAGGCTGGCAGTATTCCAAAGGGAAAACAGCAGAAGGAAAAGGGAGGGATCTGGGGAGCTGAGACCAAGCAATAAAAGCAGTTATTTCTTGTTACTGATGTTATGAGATTAACTTTTAAAATAAAGATTATTGAAGCCAGAAGGTTTTATAGGTCTGTTGGAACTTACTTTACCCACTTGACTACTAAAGACTTTAGGCTGCTGCTGCTTGTGGTTATTCTTTATATCTTCTAAAGTGTTGTTACTCCTCATTTACGCTAACATTACCATATGCATAGCAGTGTTCTATGAGGTATATGTAATGATAGAAGCCTAGGCTGATTAAACTGAAAAGTAGGACACAGCATTTGATAGTTTCAGAATGTTTTGTCATTTTTTTATAACTGTGGAAAGAATAAACATAAGAGATAATAATTTGCTATTATAATAATACCCAAATGTACTATAGCCAACATTTTGCATTAGATGTTACTCAAATTTCTGTAAGTTAACACATAGTCACTGAGTGTCTGAGCCAAGAGAACCTTGTGTTGTAACATTAGACTACTCTGCATCGATTTGCTTTGTTAAGGCATATTTTAAATGTTAACAATATGTGTATATATGAAACTTAATATATATCTAAAATATGCTTATTTTAGACATCTGAACTTTCAGGCAGGACATTTATATGGAATCCTAAGAAGTCTGATAACATCTCAATTAAGAAAAAATTGTTCTAGCTTTCTGCCACTCTCTTGCTAGTTCAGAAAAGCAAAAGCTTGAAGAAATAATACAGGATAGTTTATGGAGAATTATTAAGGAATTAATTGTAGGCTCTGATATTTGTCTTCTGGAAGTGGGCTTTAGGCTTTATGAGCTCTCACCTGTGTGTCTATTTCATCTTTGTAAAACTAACTTCTTAGGGAACAATTATTATCTTTAATAATATGCTTTTACATTGCCTTCATTTTCAGAAGCCTTGAGTTTGGAGGTCCCAAACGCAAGTGGTATGTGTGATGTCTGATGTGTTTCCAGTTCGGGGAAGAAAAGCAAACACTGCCCACCACATAGCATGTGAAAATTTGTCTTGCCTCTGTCAACTGAAATTGTAACTGAACTTGCTTATTCTGAGTCATCTTTGGCTTCTTGACCCTTATCTCTGAATTACATTCCTATGCTGTTTTTTACAGGTCACTTTATATAAACACTGGGGAATATGCTAAATTGATACCCTTAATTATTTTAGAGAATTCTGTGGCAAAAACTAGTAAAACAATTGACCCACTGTACTGGTGGGCAGAAGCGAGCATTTAGAGGATCAAATTATACTCTCACATACCATAGATTTTTTTTTTTTTTTTGTATACATCCAGAAATTTTATGTAAGGAATAGAAATTTATTTCCTCAAACATGGCTGAATATGGCTCTTAGGCATCAATATTGGTTTCTGTGAAATAGTACTTTTGCGAAAATCATATATAAAGAACTAAAATTCCCAAAGGAGCAGCCGAAAAAAGGTATGATAACTAAACTTGTTTCTGTGAAAAACCGTACATAGTAAAGCAATTTTAAAGGTTTTTTAATAGCATTTTAAAATCTGGAAAAGAAAAAATCTGGAGTCAGTCAGTTCCTATATAGTGAAGGCTTCATGCATCACACGGATATGAAACAATCACAAGTGTCTTTATTACAAAAAAGAATTGATGGATAATTCAAAATAATTATAATATTCTTTAATAAATGATTAATTACTAAGTTCTTTTGATTCTGTTCTGTATAACCTTCTAACTACTCATATCCTTGAAATGTAGGTAATCAGAAAGAATTTAAGTACTTGCAAGACTCGGAACCCATCATTGAAACTCATTTTCCCTAAATTTAGCGTCATTGGGAATTGCCTGAAATTCCTTTTTGAGTTTCTTCAAATTAGGAATTCTCATTTACAAATGACCTTCCTCATTTCTCAGCCTCTGAGATTTTCTTGTGCTAGTTTTCATATTCACAGATGAAGAGAGTAGGGAAGACAGTTCTATGCTTTGGCTGAATCGTATTAAATGATTGGACGTAGTAACTCAGCCAGGGAAATGCTTTGTGGTAGGTTTCTGTGGATTTCTTGCTTATATGTATCATTTTGGAAAATTAATAGCTAAAGGCTGGATTTGAGTTTAGCTTTGCCTCAGGGATTTTAATCTTGTGTGTATGCAGACTATACAGTGTTAACACCTCCTTGGCTTTTTCATTATGAGAATTGCCTTCTGGTGCTTCATGGATGCTGCAGAACTTCAGCTTGCATCTATAACGAAAACATGTTTCTAGTATTTTTGGTTCTTGTATTTCAAAAAGTAAAGCACTGAACATGGAATATGATTGGAGAAGACTTGTGCAAAGAAATATGGATGTTTATCTTCAAGACAGCCCAAACAGTTTGAATCTGAACAGTCCAGTCTTCATCTCTCATATCTTTATATACTTACAGGGTGTTACTCTCACACAATACACTTACCCTTGTTTGTTGACAGAATCAGGCTTTGGATTTGGAAAAGCATTATATCTTTTTTTTAGGCTTTAAACCCATTGTCTTTATATTATCATTCTTGTAAGGGAATTTCTCTTTCAGCTAACTTTTGTACAGATTCCCAGGATAATATTATTCATTGAGTTCTTTTAGTGATTTTTATAATTAAAATACACTATGTTTATTATATTCAGTAAAGTGCCTTTTAGGCACAAGACTGTATTATTACAACTTAATCAAGTACCAGTCATGCTGTGCGTCTTATAGACAAATAATAAATGACAAACCTTTTTCCCAGGATTTAGCAATCAAAGTAAGCAAGAGAATGACAGGATGACACCAGAGACAGGGCACACAGAGATGAAATAACTTACAGCTAGTGACTAAATCCAAAATAGAATACGTATCTCATGTTCCTCTCCATTTCTATGTCTGTATAGCTTTACCAACTCTGTCTGTTATAAACTATTCTTTAAAAAAGAAGACTTTTACACATAGGTAGCTCCAAAAGTAATACTTTCTATTTATTTCCATGAAAAGTACAACAGATACAGAGAGCACAATAACACTATTTGATGGAGAAACTTCTCAGTTACAAAACAGCATTTTTCAACAGTCACTACCGTTAACTTTACATTTTTGTCAGTGATAAACAAGAACTTGTATGTTGTGTAGAAATCTTCACCGGTAGAAGTAACCCACTGTTACCACAGCTGAAACACAGCACCCACTGTCTCTCTGTGGTCACACCTGCTGTTTAGTCTCCACAGGTGTTCAGCAAGTATCAATGAATGCCAGTGGGTGTCATTTTTTCCTGGATGAGGAATTCAGTTCCACACCTTTGCATCATGCACTTCCGTGTCAGACACCATTCTGTCACACTACCCTTCTGCTGCCATCTCTCTCATGGCAACAAGATGTAGTGGAATATTAGTGGGAAAAGCTTCAACTCTTTTGCCGTACCACCACCATCTGCCTTTTACGTTGTGGGAAAATATAATAAAATAGAGGAGACATTACTCCCTCATATTTATATGAGGGAGACAGCCCTCATATTTAATCCTAGTGTTCCTAGTACTTAAATGTAAAATAAACATAAACGTGGAAGTCCCTACAGTAACATATAATTAGAATATCTAACAGCAAAAAATCTGCATTAAGCTTCTGAGATCTGTCCCATTTGTTTTTTCAAGAAAGTGATGAAGCTATATTACAGACACTTTTGTGACACAGTTAGAAAAGCAGCATGACTCCAACATAGAAAAGAAGATAGCATAGGATTAAACCTGTAAATGTGGACTAATAGTGTGTGGTTGCCTCTTAATTACACTGGAAATCATGTCTACATCTGAGCTGAGTTAGGTTCAGATGCTGAACTCGTGGCTGTGAGATGCGAGTGACATTGTTAAACCCATTGTTTGAAGTGCAGATGCATTTATTGTATGATGTGCTGAGCTGAAATATTCTTAAACATAATGGCATTCATTGAAATATAGAATGGCAAGAAGCGATATGTTCTGGATAGGACTGTATTCTTTACCTTCTGTAGTAGTACCTGGAAGCTATAATTTTTGATCAAGTACAAAATTATTTTTTTCCAACTTCTTGCAGGGAATATATAGGTTTAGAGGAAGATTTTTGGAACTTTTGGTATTTTGATTAAAGTCTGAACTTCATAGGTATCATTAATATTTATATTTGCTATACTTCTAAATATTGTGAACCTAGATACATTGTTCTTCCATAAATTTGCATTTATATTCTATGTTTTCTGTGTGCAGCATTGCAAAATGTTGCAAATATTCATATCCACTTATGGTTCCCTATGGAGATGCATAGATGCCTTAAAAAGTATGTCCAGAAGTGTATATGAGGAGTATGGATCTTAAATTAACACAGGTACTGACACTCAGTTTTCATCTCTTGGTGTTTCTTGTTGTTACATATAGTCATAAATGACCTAAGCTACTGATACTTGAAATTGTTATTATAATTTGTGGTGCAATTTCTTGAATTAATTACCATAGAATGCTTAATGTTTTTAAGTGCTGTCAAAGAACATTTTGAGAGGATCTCTTTTAAGAGGCTACAATGTCAGCATCCTTTTAGAAATACTATTCAGTGCTATTTTTTTATTTGTTTGGGTTATCCATGGCATTCAAAGAGCTGAGGGCTCCAGTATGACTCCTTACACGTGCCTTATTTTTACATATGCTCTATGTAATTTCCACAGGCATATATGTTGTCAGATGTTCGGTTACTTCATCAGACTGAACCGTAGTCTGACTTCAAAGTTTTCAGAATTGACTTAAACTGTGCAAATATCTTAAGCTTTATTTATAGCACAGCTAATCATTACTCTCTAAAGATGGTATATGATTTACAGTGCTTTATAAATTAGTACATGAATTCCAAAACCTACCCTCTTTATCCTGGCCAAAGAAATCAAGGCATGCTTTCAGTATTGGGCAGCATTAGTGGCACAAAGCTTTTCTTGTTGCCTCCAAAAACACAGAGGATTCTGACCATAGGAAGCATAAATGCTAACAGTGAAGTATACCTATATATGGGACCTTAGGAGTAGCTTGAAGAAGTGTCCTTTTCTATACTCAGAATTCTCCTCAGGTTTTCTATACTGAAATTGTCTAAATTTGGCATTCGTGAAAGAGTGAATTTTATTTTTCAAAAGTTCAAGTACCAGAGAATTGAAGGGGCAAATGAGAAGAGCTGGGATTTAAGTGATCTTCCTCACTCCTGAATCTTAGTAAAAGTAAAGCTGAAATGTTGAATTATTACAGTTTGACATAAAAATAGCTCTGGTTGCTAGGCAGTGAAGAAGATTTGTTCTGTAGAAAACCAGATTTGTGTTCCCCAGGATCTAAAATTGTATGCATGTCATGTGTGAGTGTATGTTTATTTTTATGTATATAAATGCATGCATTTATATATTTACTAAATTCACAAATAAGAACAAAGTAGAAGCTTGCATATGCTAGTGTTTTTTTTCACATCTTAGGCTTCATACTTGAATATAACAAATGCTTTTATTCATTACAAGCCCTCTCATTCTTGATGCTTCTTCAGCATCTCAGCTCTCCGAAGTTTTGTGCTTTGTTTCTCATTTCCTATTTATTGTGTGGATTTTGATCCTCTCCTTAGTTACACAAGCAGAGAAAAAAAAAAAAGAAAACCTTAATAAACATGCAAAACTCAAAAAACCAAAACCAACAAAAAAAACCTGTAACGCCAACCCCTCCCTCCCATTGTGGTGTTTTAGTAAAAATAAACGTGTTTGAATTAGACCAATAGGATTTGTCATCTTAAATTTTCTTTTCCCTTTCATCCCATTTATTCTTGATATCATAACAACACAGTTTTTACTGTTTTTCTTGTATGATCCACTATTGCGTAATTGTCTTGAATTTGATATGAAAGATAGCAGTGTTCTAGGTCTCCTTTTATTTCTTTTAAAAGTAAAACTAGAAATGTTGCTTTCTGTCAGCAGCTTCCAGTAATCCCAGGGAACAGCCAGAGCTTTAGTTATAAAGCAGCTGTCGTCTTAGGCTGGCAACACGCAGTTGTATTGTCAACTCAGCCTGCAGATCCAGGTCTGAATTAACTCACATAGCAATATCTGTGCTCCCAAATGGAATCAGAATGCCAGCTTGAATTGATATGTTCAGTTGTGCATGTAGAATTGTATGATTTCTTCAATGCTCGTGTATCCAACTGCAGGGAAATGTGTTGCTCTTATTCTCTTAAAGATTCTTCAGAAGTTTGCTGGTTGGATGTTTTATGCCAAAGCAACCAAGTAAAAAACAAAACCACACACACACACACACACAAAAAAAAAAGAACCCCAAACAAACAACAACAACAACAAACTCCACCCAAATCCACATCAAACTTAAATATACTAGTGATATAAGAGGATTTCTGTAAAAGGAAATTTAGAATTCCTCTTTTGATACGAATAAGCCAGAAGCATATATGCTGGTGTGACAACTACATGAATAAGAGCTAAATTAGTGAGGGGTTAGACTTCATAAAAGAGAAGTTTAACAATGGGTGAGGAGTGTCAAACATATTGCGAAGGGGTGGAATACATATTTATCAGCCTATTTGAACAGAGCTTCAGTTTCATCTGCTGCTATAAAGAAGCAGTATCAGAGCGTGAAATTAGCAGTCGAGTAATACATATGCCATAGCCAAAAGGAAAACAATTAGCTGTACAGATCCACTGAGTTTATCTACTGATTCTATTGCGTTTCCAGCTCCAAATTTGATGGTTTTTCATTCACTGAACAGCAAAGGCAGTAAACAAAATTCATTTGGTGAAAAAACAGAAAAGTATTTCTCTAGCCTGCAGCAGCAACCCAGCCTTGTCACAGCAGTGGGCAATATGATGCACGCAGCATCTGTAGCGAATGGTAAACATGTGGTGTTTGTGTGCTGCAGACTAAAGCACATTAGTTCCTCTGAAATTCAATTGGAACTTGGACTCCAACATGGATCTTCATTTGTGTATGTTTTAGAAAAAACCATTCAGGAATTCTGTACGTCAGACCAAAGCTCATGAGCGCTGTCTGGTGGTCTGCAGCTATTTGGTGTGAAAGGCATTGAGGTCAGGATCAGTTTGCTGCCTTGTAGATGAAAGAAAAGTATAGATTGTGATTGTTTGCACTGTTAACTAGCTACAGATGCACTCTTCTCACGTTTCGATTTTATGATGTGTCAAAATGTCATTAAAAATCAGTTTGAGTACATTTTCTTTCTGTGCTTCCTGATAAATTTCAGTTTAAAAAAAAAAAAAAAAAAAAAAGCAGTGATGAGTGTGGAAAACATTGTTATACAGCAATACTTCCAAAATTTAAATAAATGATAGCCACCAACTTAGAAGTTAGTTAGCTAACTCATGAAGCATATTCATCATCAGAACCACGTGTATAACTTGCAACTTCTGGCATAAAGCTTTGCATTTGTGTATGTCACACATAACACAGAATGACTATAATCCTTTTAGCTTTATTGATTAGCGTTTAATTTCTTTGAGGATTTGTTTGCTCTGCTTTCTTATTTTTAAGTGTGACTAAATCAAAACTAAACGTTATTTTCAATAACATCTAAGTAGATCCCTTTTATTGAGACATAATGAGCAGACTGGTATTAAAGACTAATGTAGCTTGATATTCTTTTGCAAATAGTAGCCAAAATGGATGCCTATAGATGACAGTTTAGAGAAGACAGGCATATGCAGTTATCCTTTCTGTTCTTCTCCAAACCTTCAACTTTTTTGCAGATGTTTGGTTTTTTTTTTTTCAGATTGTTTTGTTTTGTTTTGTTTTTATGAGCCCACCGAGTCTCTTTCTGAACCCAAACAAATTCATAGCATCTGCTGCATCGTGCTTCAGGAACAGGCTAACAGGCTACCCAGGGCAGTTGTCTTGGCCTTTACTTGTAGGGGTTCTAGCAGCATTTGGACAATGCTCTCTAGAGTTTGATCTTTAGGTGGTTCTGTGTGAAGACAGGAGTTGGATTTGATGATGCTTGTGAGTCAATTCCAACTCTGTTGTTGTATGACTATACATTTCTAGAGCTTGTGAATTAAAATTTCTTTTTGGAATCTTGTATTTTGTAGGCAATTAATAGATACTTGCATTTCCGTGTGTGAAAAGAAATTTTTCTTATTGCTTTTCAGACTCTGGTGATGCCATAGCTTCATCAGTGTGATATAGGATGCTTCAGACTTTCAGATTGATGTTTTCTTTACTCTAGAAATCAAATCATCAAGAGGGTGCAGTCAGACTGAGAAGAAAATTGCTTTCCTCTTGCCCTTTTCTACATACATCTGTATTCAGATATCACAGAACATCTGTTACCTGAGCAAATTAAAACTGCATAGAGCACATGGCATTGTTTCATCAATAAATTCCATCAATGAAATGCCTTTATCTTTGGGTTTTTGCTTTTGCTTTTTTAAAAATATATACTTTGTAGACGAGTACGTATCCATGTGTCTGTCATATCTTTAGTACTTTTTCAGTTAAAGTTGAAGTGAAGGTTCTTGTGATCTGCTCGTGTTCCTTTTGATGTGAATTATGAATATAATGGAAATTAGAAACATTCAGGTAGATTTTTAATCATTTATAGTTGTCAAGCTATCAGTTTACTAACTACTTTGTATCATATAGTAATTTATTTCACTTCTTGGGTCAATTTAAAGCTATTAACAAAATCATATGTGCATGCCTTACTCTAAAAATAATCTGTTCTGTGGAAGTGTGTTCACAGAGAAGTCAAGGTGTAACTAGTTATGAAGAAGGAATTTCCAAGAATGGTGGCTTTCTTTGATGTGTGTTTATTTTTTTCATAATAGGTCACCAAATTGCTTATCAGAGGGATAATTAACAGAAACACAGTCATTGCTCAATTTATTTTATAAGTTCCCAATAGCTTCATTTCTTCTTCCATTAAATAAAGAAAAAAATGCTGAAGTGTCAATATTCTCTTATTTTTATGGTCTCAGAAACATATTGTTATGTTTATGACCAATGGAGATAAATATGAAAGTGTAATATAGAAGTGCATTTTGAAAATACTAGAAAAACATAACATAATCTTTGAGAGAATTCCCCATACAGTGGAAACCTCTGGGTTTTATTTTACAGGATGAAATTCAAACACTGTCGTTTGTTGTCACAAAAATGTGATAAAAGGTCTCCTCAGTTCTTCCATATTATGAGGAATATTGCCCCCTCCCATAACATTGGAATTTTTTTTTTTTCCAACATAGCAGTCATTAAAATCAGCAGTGCTAGAGAGAGGAAATAACAACAAGAAACCAAATGAGATAAAGTCCTTTTGTTCATTAACTTTCTAAATATTGAATGAGTACAGACTGAGTTCAGTGATCTAAACCTCAGCTTCTGTAATTCAAGCTGATGTAGACGTATTGTATTCTTGACATAATTATCAGCAGAAAAAGAATTATATGAAAAATATTGAAAATATTTCAATATACCAAAGAAAGAAATTGAAAACTAACAGAGTTCTCATTGGTACAGTAGGAATCTAAAGACAACCATGATGTGCTGTTTTCAGAGGTGTTTTCTGAGGTCTGTTGACTTCTGAAAGGTGAATATCCTCAGCGGTGGAACTTCAAAGCTCAGCCTTATTTCTGTGTTTTATAAACATTATCTTACAAAAGTGTTGCTGCTAAATATTAAATTTATTGTCATCAAAGAACTGTCCCACGTAGCCTTTGAGTTGTCACTGTTAACTTAGTAGCTGCTTGGTAATGTTCAGACTCCAGAGTAATGCTTTAAATGTGCTCTAGGTGTCTTTTATGGTTTTGGTGGTTCAATACTTCTGTATTTGTTGTGTACTAGGATTGGACATACCACATTTCTGCTTATAATGTGGTGGCTAATATGCTTACCTGAGTGCAGTGCTGGCTGGTACAGCAATAGTTCAGTTAGTTGAGTGCTGCTAGCAAAGCTGACACATAAAACAAAATCTCAATATTCAGAAATTATAGCAGATGGCATCATTTAATGGTACTAATTAACTTCAGGCTAATATTCACCTCTTATTCTGTAGGCAACCAAAAAAAGAATTGAAAACTGTAAGTTGCTATAGTTTTCAGTAAGATGGTTTCCTTAAAATAATAGAGGCTGTCACCTTTCTAGACACAGCAACCCTCCAGAAAATGTGTTGCACTGTTTAATTTAGAAAGACAGGAAACCAGTCTGATTTCCAGACTAGTTTAAATTACTGAAATAGTAGATAGACATTTTACTCATCTATTTGCTTGTTAATTATTATTTTTGACTGAGAACATCTTCAAACATACTTATCCTAAAAAAAACCTAAACATCTGCTCTGGGTTGCTGGTAGTAGACACAAATTAATCAAAGAATGAAATTGGTTATCAGTTTCCATTTGGAAAACTTTACTGTAGGAATTCTTATGATAAGGCAGTGTCTTACAAACTTGCCACAGCTGGCTTAGCAAGCAGCTTTGATTATGATGAAGTTCTCTCTTTAAAGAGGGGAACAAATGAGGACATGGGCTAAATTTACTGGAAAGAAGTCTGTTTTTTAGCTCAATGGAAGCTAATTAGACTAGGAAATTGTCAAAGGACTCAGACTATCAGGAATACATTTCATGCATACACCAAGGATCATGAGATTAATTCAAAAGGATGACATCTAGGAGATGCACAAGATTTATGAGAAGTAGTTTAAAGTGTATATGGTTTGTTTTGTCAGGCAAGGGGTTCTGCTTATGTGCATCACATGAACAGGAAGGTTATTCCTTTCATTAGTGCTGTAGTTTAAAACATGTAACCAGAATTTGTATTATTGCTTTTTATTTTTCTGCACCTGCTTTTTTTTTTTTTTTTTTTTTTTTTTTTTTTTTTTTTTTTGGTTGGTTGGTTGGAAAAATGCAAAATAAGCTCTCAAAATTCTCTTTTGGTGTTAATGAACACAACTTGTCAGAATTCCATATCTTCATCCTGTCCCTCCGCCCTTTAGCTTTCTGTTCTCCAGATGTCTGTTAGTGATAGTGATAGTGATGTGGTGTTTTTGTTAGTGCAATTCTCCTGTTTTATAATACATTGTACTTAGGTTTTGTATGCATGTCAAGGAAATGTTGCACTACGTTGTTATTCTTTGGTAAGTGAAAGGAAAGTTATTTATATAAAAAATAAAATCAAGCTCCAAAGTATTTCTTGTGTTAACTTTGGTTTGAAAAGGCTGTTGTAGGAAAAAATCTAAATTTTAATATTGTTTCTTCTGTAGAGGTGTGTGGTTTGTGATGAATTAGAAAACTTTAATTTGGTCATTTGCATGATTAGCTGCAAACTCATGACAGGGATTGAATATAATTTTCCTTTTATAGAAAACTAACAGTTGAAAAACAGTAGTACTTCCTTAAGCTTATTTTATCTCTAGATGTGCTTTACCCTCCATCTTCTATTTGTAGGATGAGTGAGCATGTACAAAATTAGATAGCTTAGTACAGAATGAACTGTCCAAAGAGGTCAGAGAAATTAGTCTGCACATTTGTTAGTACGTGAATTCTGGATCTCAAGCCCACTGTTCCTATTCTAGTTAATAAAATTACAGAATCCTGTTTTTCTCATTCTTTTTGCAAAAAGTCATATGACTTGCTTAAGTAGATTTCAGTCTGTAATTTCTGCAGAAGTGTCAGCTTACTGGCAGCTGCTTACTATGCATATAGAATCCTTCTTCCAAAATTGATCATTCTTAACATCTTTCTTTTTATCTCTTAGTAGAGAATGGCAACCAATAGCAGTTGGGTGAATGGCACTCTAACAGTGTACGGAATTGATATCAGCTAGGCAGCATCACCAGTATTGATGCATGATGCAGTGTGCGTTGCTACTCTATCATTGGGGTTAAATAATTATATACATTTTTTTTTGTGTGAACTTAAGTGAACTTAGCAGACTGTTTAGGTAGAAAGACTTTTCCTAAATTTGTATTAAAGTTATTGAGATTTGATCCATTGCCTATTCTCTATATTTTATCTTGCGTTATAAGTATTTTATGCCAAGCTTGCTTTGCAAGAAACATTTCCTGTGTATTTCTCAAAGTCCTTTTTTACCCAGTAAGTAGTGATAATATCCAACCATATATACTATTGCTTGTCAGGCAATCCAGAATTAGATGTATTTACTAGCAAGATTAGACATCATTTAAAAAAAAACAAAAACAAAAACAAAACCCTGACCTCTTCCCATCTGCTTTCTGGGAACTATTACTAAAATGTTCTGTGATAATGTAAAAACCCCTACTGTATTTAAAAAAACAAAAACAAAAACACCACACAAAACAAAACAAATAAATTTTAGAAGATAGGTTGTTTATCTTTTCAATACGTTCCATACACACACTTATCATTTAATAGGGAATTGGACACTAAAGTTGTGAAAGCTCAAAATAATTTTGGGATAGACAATAGATGTAATGAAATGCTTTGATAGAATGACATTCTTGTTATTGAATAAAGTTTGCACAGTTGTTCACTCAACATAAGATAAATATACAAATACTACTCAGTAGAAAGTACACTTAGGTACTTAGGAAAGTACACTGATATTCTATGGAATATCATAATAAACAAACCCAAAAAACAACCCAATGAAACAAAGTTTGTTTATTTTTTCGATTAGTCCTCCATTGGGAAGAAACAAAGTGTGAGCAACTTGAAAAACTTACTTGATATCTGTTGGAGTATTTCTGTACATGTTTACTGGATATATATATGCATACTGGTAGTTTTGTGTTCCTGTATTGATATGCATGCATTGCTCTACTATATATTAGACTATCAATCTTTTGAGAATATTCAGTTTCTAGATAATGCTTCTCATTATAATGTGATGTATTTTACTGACTAGAGAACGTTATTCTCTTTAACTGAGACATCTTTGAGTCTGAGAATATGTCAGTGCATTTAGACTTGCATTTCTGCATGCCCATTATCAGCCTGGAGACTCTTGATTTAATATTTTTTGTTCATTATGATAAGTACATTTTATATTGGCTCCAAGCAACTTTTTCATTTGTATCTCATTTGTTTTGCTAGTGCTTGTTGATTTGTTTGCTCTGCTTGTGACTAATTGAATGAAACATCAGTCTTAAATTGTTATTTTGACTACGCCATATCTCAACTAAAATAATTTGTTCATCTCTTGTTAAAACACAAAACTCTTGTGTTTGCATGGTAAAAATAAATATAAATAGGTAAATTTTTCTTTCAGCATTGGAAAAAGAAAAAAATAAAAAGGGGTGGTAGTGAAAAACTTTTTATCCTGTTTGCAAACCTGTTAACAGGAGTGGAAACTTCTTTTGGAAGCCGTGAAATATTGCCAATGAGAGGTCATTACTAATTAAAGGCTTTTAAAGAGATGTGGAATTTTTAATTTTTTAATTTTAAAATTAATATATATGTATGGTAAAAACATATCTATTAACTTCTATAGAATAATCAGGGGTTCTCACATGTAAAATTGTGTTTGCATAATAGATAATTTGATGTTAATGTTGCAAAAGAAAAATTTGTTCTTAGGTACTGAACAATATAGTGGGCATGAAAAATGTAAAATAGCTTGTAATTTTAGATAATTGGAGGACAAAAGGGAATTCAAAGCACAACAGTCAAGATGTTAAGGGGAATTATGGGAACTATTGATGAGAAATAAACAGTTTTATTTTAAAAACTTCCTATTCTTAACTCTGCTTTTCTTTGACTCCTAAAGATGTTGATATTCTTTTGCCAATTCATTTGTACCCAAAAAGCATGCTGTGAAATGAACAGAGCATTCTTATTTTGTAAGGTGAAAAAATAAAAGAGCCAACACTGGGAAATCCCGAGAAGATTGTCATTAAATGTAGTATATATAATGGTTTTTAAGTGCACCCAGCATCAAATACTGGGTACTGATAAAAGTGCAAATTACTGATGCAATCTCCAGTTCTCACATTCAGTGTGATTGCATTAGAGATAAGAGATGGGGAGCAGTGTCTGTTGAAAGTGTTTTTAAAACACTCACATGATTTTGAATCAGAAAATAACCTTAAATTTATACCATTGTTACAGTATACAGACTTCCACTCAGAGCAGAAGGTGAAATACTTTCAGACTAGAAATAATCTGTAAAATTTAGTAGAGAAAGACAACACTTTAAATAAGGGGATATACACAGTGACTTGAAGTCTACAGCAGAAGACACCACTATCTTTGTATTTATAAGATACAAAATCTAAAGGTGAAGGGAGATTTCTCCAAGGAGTAGAGAATTCATTACTGAGTGGATTTTCAGTAGACAAAATAAAATTTTCTATATTTGAACTTTACCATGGCAGCATTCTTAACTTCCTTTCACTTGCAAAATACTTGTGGTTTTTTTTTCCCAATAATTATGAGCAGCTGGTTTTTGTCTTATATACTATCTCTGAATTCTATCTAGGATGCTGAGTTAAATGTTTCAAACTTCAGTAACATTTTAAAGGATTTGTGCACAGAGGACTTCTTTCTTCCACATGTGTTACCTTGTATTTCAGTTGATAACAAACTCTAGAATTGTGAAAGGAGGCAGCACTGCAGGAGATATCTTATTATTAATATTTCTGGAAGGTGCTTAATAGATTACTTGCAGTCTAAGCTTGCTGTGCAGAGGGATGATTTTCACTTGAAAATAATGCTCTTTAACATGGACAGAAGGCATAAAGTAATTTTCACTATTAATCTGTGTCTCAATGAATCCTACAAGAGCCAAGCTAGTTATGTTTTCCAAGGATTTACTATTTCTTTTAGCTTCCTTTTTAGTACTTACAAGTAATATTGAATTAACATCCTTGCAGAATAGAACCCTGAGTTTATTCCCAGAACAGCACTACCACACCCTAAATGTGCTACTGTTCTTGCTCTTCCTTGTTAATGTGGCTGAAGACTAACCTAGGCAGCAAAATACTGGAGCAGAAAAATATTTTCTATTTATTCCATGAGTTTTCTCCTGAGGATACCTTGATGCATTATGGGTAAAGTAGAGCAAAGGTTAATACACAGATAAAATTGTAGCCATGCAGCTAACTTAGCATTTCACCTGAGAAATTATGAGTGCAAAAAGTGTGTTGCTCTTTTATAAAATTTTGAACTGACTTCCAAGCTTGTTTTAATTATCATAGCAAAATAATATTTTTTTTTCCTTGAAAGTTAGATTTAAATTATGCATTTCTGTGCTTTATTTCCTAGATTTAAAACAAATAGACTTAATCTGAATTATATACATCTCAGAGAAATTTCTTTGAATTAAAACTTTGTGCACAAGTGTTTCTTCTTGCGTTTGAAAGAGCAAGCATAGTAGTTAACAGCTTATCCCATTTGTTTAATTGTCCTATGTCCTTTATTCTCTAATGGAATATTGTAAACTTGACAAATTAGTACATCATGGTAGCTGCATGTTCTTGATCATTTGAATTTTATGGAAGTGGGAGCATTTTTCTATTCTACATACATTCAGATATTCATTTTTTAAAATGTTTTTGAAGTTTTGTTTCATTACTTACAGGTGACATTTAATGTTTTGCTGCTTCAGCTTTGTTTATGGTCTCTATAAAAAACATTTTTTTTTTAAAAATCTTTTTAACAAGATCTTTTAACCCTTTAGGGAAGTCCACCGAATCTTCCCTCAGTGTTCTTTCCAGTTATTTTTATTTGTACTCGTAGCAATCTATGAGCCCTTGAAATGAGAAAGAACAAAGCTGCTAATTTGCATTTAATGAAAATTGGTGGTGAAACTCACCCAAGTCTTCTGTACAGTCTGTAAAGTTATTATTTTCAATATTTTAAATACACGTGCTATATTGCCATATGTAATGTGTAGCTGTCTCTAACTACATTTTCTTTTTTTTCCTTTCCGCTAGAACTGAAATCTCTCTGGTTATGGATTTAGTCACAGAATTCTTAAATTCCTTTATATAAAGCCAAAGACATCTCATTTGTATTCATCTTGCAGAAATAACAAGCTGGTTAGTAGTCATCGAACATCACTAGTTGACAACTGCAGGGATTTTTTTTTGGCAAGTAGTTGATATATTTTTGTTCCCAGACTGAATCAGTAGAACTAAGTGAGCTTACTGACTGATATATGTGGCTGTAAAACTGAGGGTGCTTACTAATATGAATTATTTTGACTGAAAGACACCTGAGAATATATGGCAATTCCCTTGTGAAATATTAAAACTGCATGTACTGAACAATGCAAGCCTTTCTCAATGGTTGGATGACAGTTTCTTTTACCTGGTGAGAGGGGGTTAAGCAGTCAGCAAGTAAATAGTATGTCTGAGTTACTTTCCACAGCATGGTTGAAGAGGTCAGAATGCAACTGTTTCTAATTCTTTGTGTGCAAAGCAGCAAGTAAATCAGGGTGCTAGTGATTTTCCCATTTCAAAGCTGAGGTGTATATTTTACCCTTGGAAATCTACAAATCTAGTGAACTCTCTGGGGGTGAGATTGTACGCTATCTTTGCTACTGAAAACTGACTACAGTCTTACTAATTTTTTGTGTAGCTTGCTAAAAAATCCTGTTCAGAATGTGCTTTTGTAAGTACTACATAGTATGCATAAGCACTATATGTTATAAGTTAGTTGGACGTGGTTCTGGAATATAATAAAATAGGCATGGTAATAAAGATAGCGTATGTTGGATCAAATACTATGTAGGTAAGGAGAAGAATTTTAAAGCCATTTGGTGTTATTTGTAGAGCAATATGTTTTGTCCTGTCCTGGAGGGAATGTGTCTTCATACTTGCTGGCCTGGTCCTTAGCTCTTCTGAATTGCTATACTATTACTGTCTAGGTCCCTGGCTCAGAATTCATTTAATTTAATAATGAGATTTCTTCTCTGTGTGTTCTAATAATAGAGATTTTACCTTTAATTAGACTACCTGGAAGTCCTCTGATGGCAGTGTTCTCTCATCACATTTTAAAGAAAGTGGGTATTTTAACAAGCTACATTTTGATTACAATGACTCATAGGACTAAAAGGAAGCATTAAGACTACTTCAGAGACATGTATGCGTGTTTTCTTGAAAGCAAAATTATTTGTTTCTTTTGGAAGTATATTTCCTCTGGGAGCTCCGAAGATTTTATAGATAGCTGAAGAAGAGTTACTAAAAGATCTAGTTATCAGAGGTAGCACTGTTTGTATGTCTGAATATATTTTAACAGAATTAGTGATAAGCTGAAGAAATTTTTTTTTTGGAGATTTTTTTTTTTTGGTCACAGCATTGAGATTGTATGTCTATATGCCAGTAGTTGGAGCGTGCCAGGTTTGGGTTCTCTTCAGGATCTCAATTCTGAGTGTCCAGTAAGTTTGTGCTAGAATCATTCTTCATCCGAGACACTGTCCTGATTCTTGGGAGGACAGTTCTTTGATATAAGTGCTCTTACCAAATCTTTTTCAGCAGGAATTCCTTCTCAAAATCAGCCAAATCATGTTTCTTCAGTCATCAGTGTGTTGTTATCAGATACAGAACTGGTGTTTTGCTGACTTTGTGCCTAATAGAAGTTACAAGGCAAGTTTTGTAGAAGTATTTACTTTTTATTGCTGTAATGGTTTATAATTTTTCATACATGAGACAGCAGCATCAATTAGGTTATCTTTTGTCAGTCTTATGTGCTTAGCAGCTAAAGTGACTGCACTTCAAAGGATGAAGGTGTTATCAAAATTATTAACATATCAGTATTTTGAAAATTATCTGTATTATAAAATACACGGAGAATGCATGTGAATGTGTGTTGAAGAATGAATTGGAAAAGCTGCCAAACAAACAACTCCAAATCCCAGTGAAGGAATGAGGGAAGAAACAATTTTATTGTGGTGTCCTGGGACTTGCACTCAAATTCTATGCAATTCTAATCTTAGTTTTTCTTTTAAGTAGTCCATTTATTTTATACTTTTCTACTGTTTTGCTCCAGTCATCTCATGAACAGCCTACCTAATAACAGTTTGAGCCTGGCTTCCTGCAGGGCTGGTATTCTCATAATTGATATGCCTTTGTGGATGAAAAATTTCCCCCACTTGGGTTCCAGCAGGACTTGCTGATTACAGTGAGTGCAGAGCACAGCAGAAAAATCATACATTTTTTAAAATGATCATTTTACTAAATATCACTGTTGCTAGACCTCTGAGTAATGAAAGCATTCTTCTGAGCTCAGTGTCTGGAGAACAGCAAGCCCCCATGATGCTACCATCGCTGGCATGCTGGGTGTGAAATATTCTAAGATGTCAGGAAGCTGATGCAAAGTTGTGTTCTAATAACCTAGAATTAATAGTGTAAGAAATTAGCTCGTTATATAATTTAATTGTATGGCCTTTGCACTAATTTGGCAACCAGGAGCAAGAGCTGTGTTCTTCTTCTCCCAAGGTAAGGTGAGTCATGGATCTCGAAATCTGTATTTAAATTTTATGACTTAGTTTACGAAGCAAAGTAAATATTTGCAGAAGTAATAGTGAAGCATTCTCCAAATAAATTCTGTACATCTGATACATCTAAATTTGAGTCTGAATAGCTTCCACAAATTCACTTTTCCCCCTAATTCTTATAAATTGTTCATCAGCAAACTGTTTAAGTGACGGATTTGTTTCAGGAATTCCTGATACTGTATCTGGTAGCTTTTATTATTCTGGTGTCCCAGTTGCACTAGCATTGCCAAGCACACTACAGAATTTAGACCTTGCCTAATGCTAAAAATGATTAAATGACAACTATATTTTTATTCTAGCAAAAAATATCTTTCTAGTTAAAGCTTTGTAACTACTTTGATAACGTGGCATGTAATCTCCCATGAAGATCTGATTTAGTTGAAGGGTGACCTCAGTGCCTGCTGTCAGTCTTGCTTTCAGTTTTTGGCTCCTTCTCTGGGTTTGGCTTTTTCACTCAGAAGGCTGTGTGTTGCTGTTGATCATCTTTTCAGTACTTGGTGCACCCACAATCAATAGGAACAGTAGAACAAGATTATCATGAAGAGAGTGGTTCTGAGCCAAATCTGCTGACATAAAAAGACAAAATATTATACAGTGACTCAATCCCACATCCCTCAGCAAAGCAAACAGTAAATTCAGAGTTAAGAAGGAAGGTATGTAGGTTGCTCCAAAAGCAATGCCTCCTACTTAGTTCTATGGTAACAGCAACAAAAAGTACAATGACAATACTTGATAGAAAAATTCTGAGCTACAAAACATCATTTTTCAACATGGTCACCACCATTAGCTATGCATTTTCACCATCAATGAACAAGAGCCTGTATACTCATAAAAATCTGACTGGAATGGGACTTGTCTTTCCTGTCATTGTGACCCTGCTGAAATGCACCACCCACTGCTCACTGTGCTCATATTGACTGTTTGGTCCCCAGAAATGTTTAGCAAGTGTTGATGAATGTCAGTGGGTGTCATTTTTTTCCTCATGGAGGAATTCAGTGACACACCTTCATGAGAGTGCTTCATCTGCATTTTCTTGTCAGACACTCAGACTGCCCCTCTGCTACCATCTGTTGCACAGTAGAAGGTTTAGCCTGTACTGCGATATCACCAGCATCTGCCTCTTGTTTTGTGGGCCAACGCAATAAAATAGGAGGCATTACTTTTGGAGCAGCCCCTGTGTATTCATATCTCCTTAATTAACTGTCTTAGTTCACAAATCTTATATTTTACCATTTTTCTTAGTCAGTTCTACTGAGCTAAATGGAAGCTCAGAGGCTTCTTTCCCATCATTCTTACTGCATTAGGATAAACATCTTAACATGGTTAGAGGTCATGAGTGTATAAAACAGAAAGATTACAGAGGTTTAAGAAACGTTACATTTAGAAAAAACAGGTTTAAAATGGAGGTGAGATTAGTCAGAAGATACAGCTTAATCTGTATACTGCCATAGGTCTGGACAGAGTGGTATCATTTTGTATTTATTATTATCTTGTGATGCTTCACAACAGTTATTTACATTAATCTATCTCTTTTGTCCAGGTTGTGCTCCCTTTAGAGGTGGTAGTACTCAGAGAAGTAGTAGAGAAAAACAGGCAACTTTCTTTTCTTTTTTTTTTTTTTTTTTTTTTTTTTTTTTTTCCATTTCTCATTAATAATAATTAAGGGATGCTTAAAAAAAAAAAAAATTAAAAAATTATGGGTGGCACCTGCATCCTTGGGAAGCTGTATGAGGTACTTATGCAGCACTGTAAACAAAGAAAGACTCAAAGGCTTCAGGCTGGTGAGTAGGTTCTGTAAAACACAGCTCGTGAACAATGTAAACTGTGACAGCCTGCTTTGATGAGCTGTTTGTAAGTCATCAACTGATCTTTATGATACTGCAGACTCTTTAACCAGAATAATTTATATAAAATTCAGAAGAAAAATAGGAATTCATGTATGTATACATGAATAAATGTAATATCAGATTGTCACTAAATTGCAAGATAAAAACAAAGGGCATAGCTGATTTCCACCTTTCAAGACTGAAATTTCTGCAGTAGAATTAACTCTATTGTAGATCATTGTCAACTTCTGTCCTACTTGATAGCTGAGCAAATTAAAACTCAGTACTCGGTGATGATTTAACAATTATTATCCTTTAATTTCTTTCCTTCTATGTTTTAATCTCAGAAAAAGCTAAATATTTAAATAGACTTACCTTCTCATCTCTGTTATCTTTCCCTGTCAGTGGACAGTAATTGCTGTGTCATGTGAAATTTATGGATAGATTGAATATTCATTGGTAATGTATTCTTATGTTATATGTAATATTTGCTGGTTTGGTAAATCTTGAAGCTAAAAACTGCAGAATCATGAGCTGAAGACATCTGCCTGTCAAGCATCTCTCCTAACCTCTGCTATTAATGTGGGGACTTTTCCTATCAATTCTCAGCTCTGAGCAACTGGCTGTTCTCATTCAGAAAAAGACCCTTCGCAATAGAAGCTTCATCTCCAGGGTCTGCAACAGACAAGTTCATTCTTGTATAAGCAGGAGGACTTAAATACAAGTCTTTCTGTTAGGAGAGTCAAAAACTGACACTATGTATCTTTATTTTCCTGTAGCCTTCTGATCGCTTACAAGGGTTCTGTTCAATGTCATGGTCAAGCATCAGCTGCAGCAGTGCGTCACGGGTACACTCATAACAGAAGGAGCTGATCTCTCTGTCAGTCAGATTAAAGTTATTCCCACTATTTAAATGACATGAAAGTTGTAAATCACAGAATGCCACCTATTCTAATAGCTTGTTAGCAATGGTTGAAAAATTACAGAGACTGAAATGCTTGCAATGAGATTTTCCACTCTTTTACAAATAGCTTTAAAATAAATTGATTAAACTGATGATAATTGGGATATGCAAATTATCTGAGGCCAGAAATATGGTTTTAATTCAGGAAAGATTTTTAGGCAATTTTACAGTACTGGGCAATAATCCTATTAAATTAAATTTTTTTAAGATCTTGACTTTCAGGTTGGATTTAGTGTAATTTAGTTTGAAATGCAACATAGACTCTGCTCTTAATGACAGTCCATTCTTGTTTTCCTATTTTTAAAAAAAAATCTGAGGTTTTTTATATACCTCATAATACTACTTTTCTTTTTCTTGAATATTCAGATCTCAGAATCATTGATTTATGCCATGTTCCTGCTAATGGTTGTTGATTGAAATGCTGGAAAGAAAGTCCCTAAAGTTCCAAATACTAAGGAAGACACTAGGGGGAAACTCCAACAAGCAATCATCTTACATTTAGAGTTTAACCAGTTCTCCAGTGCATGTCCGAAGGTGAAAACCTTACTACGTGTGAAATTTTAATCTGCCACTGCAGAACATTAATAAGTCAATTAATTTTGACTGACACTTGTGTTGCACTTTACCTTGTTTTTAGAATTAAAATATTAGACGTGATAAGTGGACACATTAAACATTTTTGTAGCAGCTACCGCAGTGATTGTTGTTACTCCTGGCCTATGTTGCTGCTCAGAAACTTGTATACATGGGTCTTATTTATTTGATGCTGCAATCCAGTCTGCTCCTTGTCACTCTCTATATCTAATTTCCCTCCTGCCATCCCCAATCAAACCTCAAAATTCAAACATTACCACCAAACAGAAAAAAAACACACAATGAAATAAGCAAAAAAAAACCCAAAAACAAACCAAGAAAACCACCCCAAAAACTTAATCAAGAATTGTTAAGTGACAGATTATGTTGGGGCCATGCCATGTCTTTGTGGAAGCAGATATTTAATATGCAGTGCTGGGTTCTGTCTCCAGCTGGTTGTCTCTTTTTTTCATTCAGTCCTTCATATTGCTTTGCTTCTGCTAGGTAGATTTAATTTTTCCTATAATGCAGCTTTCAATATAAGGTTAAGAAAGCCATAGAGAATTTACTGGGCTTGGTCTCATTCTATAGGGTTTGAATTAAAATTTATGGAGCTAGAGTATGCAAGTCAAACAAGAAGTTTTTTAGATTTGAGTCAGTGTCTGTGAATTTTCAGAAGCTATTTGTTTATTTGCATCATAAATATACTGGTTGCTGTATATGTAGTCTACAAGAAACAATTCTGGATAATTTTGATGCTGATATTTATTGTCTGAAAAGTGAAATTCACTTGAAATTTATTGAATTTGTCATCTGGAAAGTGAAATGGATTTCACTATTTTACCTAAAAGAAATTTATTAGTAAGAGTAAATTTTTGTTCTTGTAGGTTTAAAAACTTTTATCCATTTAGTTTTCTGTGTAATGTAGTCGTGAGTTTAAGACTGCACACAAATAATTTATTTAGCAGTTTATAACGAACAAGGTCATAGCAACTTGATTAAGTAATGGCACTTGTACATTTCTTAGTCTGAGATGTCCTTAGGGCAAAATGCTTACTGATTTCAAAATAACGATTTAAATTGCTGCTTTACAGCTAAATCTGCATTTTTAAATTTTTGAAAATTACAGCTCTGTACCTTTCCTCCAGTTTCCTGCCTATTTGTTTATGTGCTCTGTCTCACTCTAACTCCCATAAAGTTCTTCCAATTTGAATGCCACATTATACTCTATAATCTTTGAGGTGAAACGTGCTGTGTGATATTAAATATTTTTAATTACTTATTGGCTGACTTTCTGCTCTTCAAATATTTATATGCTACATGCTGGAACTTAATTTCCTAAGTCAGCAAAGGCTTAGATATGGTTTTATATCCTACGGAGCTGCTTTTAATTCATTTTAACCTCCTTTGTAGTTTCAATGCAATAAACATAAATATTGTATTACTACTTCTGAATCAAAAAAGTCCTTAGAGATGACTGTTTTGGCCAGTTTGCAAGGTAATTATATATTCATTTGTATTCTTCAAGTCAACATTGATCTACATGTTTAATGGTAATACCTAGTAGTTACATTTATGAGTCTCGAAGTTATTTTTGTCCCACTATCTTCTTCCTTCTTTTTTTTTTATCCTACTAGCTTTAAAATCTCTTGAAAAATCTTAAGTCTCTTTATAAAGAATATAAATACAAATAAAGTTTATTTGACTCAAGAAAGACTGCTTATACTCCCAAATAATATGCCCTATTTTTATAATAGAAACAGCGAGTGTTCATGTCCTTTCATCCCACATGAAAACATTTGATTTGAATGAAATGAGTGCCTAAGATTTCTGTGAACAATTTTTCTAGGGAGTTCTCTAGTTCATGAAAATGAGAAGTTGAATCTGTCATGCCAGGGCCAAGATACCAGCTTTGGAGTAGTCCCAGTGCCTTGTGGTTAGCAACTGTTCCTAAAGCTGTGCTATGCCTTTCTTTGACCTATCGAGTCTGTGATTTTTGAGTATCAGAAAGGGATGTTAAAGACTTGCTAGTTCTAGGTGCTCTAGTTTTCTCATCTTCTGTAATACGCAGCAGCTGGGCTCTTCGAAAATTACTCTATTGGAACATACCATTAACTGTACTGTTTCTCACTTTGATTTTGGAAAGAGAAAAGGTGAGGTAGAAAGAATTACCTTCTACAATCCAGTCTGTCACCTCATTCTTTCTTACATTTTTTGTTCCACAAAGAAGAAAGTATTGTAAAATCAGTATCATGAAAGAAAGCATACTGTTTGCTAACAGATAAAAGCATTCTCTTCTGCAGCTAAGCAGGATGGAGAAAAGCATGCTACTGGAAAGATATTGAGAAATTTAATTTCACTTGCAAAGCAGTATGACAGAATATTCTATACATTGAATTTACATGTCTGTTAATAAAATAAAACTTCTACCACTGGAGTTTTTTAATGATCTCTTCTAATTATGAACATTCCTGGTAGAAGAGGGGCTTTTCTGCAGTTTCATTATCTCCATTTATGTTCTTTCATAATTTGAATGGTATAAGGAAGATTTACTGGTAATTTGTCTTAAAATTAGGCAAAATCAAATAATTCCTTTTTTTCCATTTACTCTTCCTTTAACAGTAGTTTTAATGAAAAGGAATATGAAGGGGTGATTGAAGCAATTTTTTTTTTTTTTTTTTGGAGTTTCATATTAATGTTAACAACAACGACAAAATTTTATGAAGCTGAAATACTTCCTATAATCAAGATAAAAGATTTAGGTCATTTTTTTCTTAAGTCCTTTTTTTCTTGTGTTCAGGAAGTGCTTCCAAACTTTTGTTTTGCAGTGAGCGTAGTATCACAAAAATTAGTTATGTATGAGGACAATAAGTTTTTTTCTATTGCTTGTAAGAAATTATTGATTAATTATTGATACATCAAATATTCTAGCATCTGTGGCAGAAAGAAGTTATTGTTGGATTAAACAGTCAATGGGTTGTGAATTATTTGTTAGTGTTCATTTCATGATAATATCCTGTATCACTTATTTGCAATTTTGTTTTCTTTGATTTTGCTTCTGTTAGGGAGAAAACAAAATGGGAGGATGTAAAAAAAAAAAAAAAAAAAAAAAAAAAAAGTACACACCTTTTTTCCCTACTTTATGTTTTTCCATCAAGCAGCCAATCTCATTCTACAATTTTGATAACTCAGCCACTTCTGATATTATTTCATATATATTTTTACAAATTTAATATCTGTCATATTAAATGTTGGTAATCTGGCATGGCTACTCTGAAGTTCTTTATAAAATACACTTTCTGAACAATTGGTAGCAATATATTGCTTGAATCATGAAACAGATTGTTTAAACATAAATCCTCTGTCTTACATAGTAAGTATCTGACCTGCTTAATACATCTATTTCTATGATAATGATATGTTTCCTTTGATTTGAGCTTTGTCCCCATTAAAATGATATGCTTGTTTTGCCCTTTTCCTTGCTCCTTTATAATTGAATGGGGGCTTTAGAGAAGATTTTAATGTGATAGTTCAGTCTTACAGGAAATTAGTAAGGAATAGCCTGTTGAGTACAGAAAAGGAAAATAAATTTGTGGGTATCAGGTGGATGCTATTTTGAAAACTTGTTAAGTACTTTCAGTGAATACTTCTAGATCACTGACTTGTCTGGTTTGTTTGTTTATTGCAGACAGTAAATTGCTATGTAGATTTGTAGCAAATTTACTGTTTATTTCTATAAGCATGGTCTGATTATACAACCAGAAGTAACAAAGAGAAGCTCATAGATTTGTTTTTATGAGTAAATAGAAAGGAAACTGGTCAAAGAAACTTCTGAACCTGTTGTCAATGTTTGTATAGCTATGGCCATAAAACTTTGCTAATTTGTACTAAGCATCATAAGTTCTTAAAAACCACTCCGTTTGTCCATTTAAATGCATACAAGTTTGAAATGACTTTGTATCCTAGATTTTCAGTTGTAAAAATTGTGCTCTCCTTTCTTCAGTATCTTTCATTAATTTTTATTGTTTTAAAAACTGGTGTTAGAAGGCCATATAATGTTTAACTAGGAATTTTTGTAATTTCTTAAAAGTTTCAGATAATGTAGTTCTCTGCTGTATTTTATTATGAAGTGAGAACTATACTTAGGAACCCATAATTTGACATATTGTTACACTGTTTGTGGATCATGGCTGGAATGCTGCATCTTATTCAAGTAGTTTCCTTTGTCTCTCAGGTCAAGGTTTTAGCATTAATTCCTCTACCACAGCAATTTTTTGTCAGTCAAAACAATGAAAAGAAGATTTTAAACAAATAACGTATTGGAAATATGAAGGACGTGGAAAAAATATGTTAGGATTATTGAAAGTATGTGCTAATGCAACAAGGAAGCTTGTCACTGGAAAAAGAAAACGTTTGGCCCTGCGTCCTAGAGCTTTCACAGCAAGGGAGTTTTTGGTCAGAAAAGAAACTGAGGCTCTGGTTGTAACTAAGGACTGGAAAGGAAGTTCTGAAAAAATGAAGAAAATATAATAGTCAGAAAAATTTTGAAATCTTTTTAGGACTTAATTTTTCTTATCCTGCCAAATTTGCAAAACCCAGGTTACACGACCAGTGAATATTTTATGAGTTAAAAATGCTTGGCTATCTCATCAGTCATGTTTTCCACAGATCATTCTGTTGCCTTTTATTCAGTGAAAGGAATAATGTTTTTCTGTATATCAATTATTAATCCTTTTATACTAGCCAAGCCGTAGCTACAGTGTGATACCTGACGTCAATGCAACCTAGTATTGACTACAAACCTTACGTTCTAAGAAGTATTGTGGATAGGCCATTTTATAGAGAATACCTCTTACTTGATATTCCATTACTTTAGCCTTTGCTTTTTCATTCCTACAAGACTCACTGTTTCTGAAGAAATTTGTACATCACCTAACAGCTATTTGCTATTTATTTCTCACCTCCTTATCTGCTTTTTTTGTTGTTAATATTCTGTCATACTCCTTTGTTGGATAAACTGCAGTAGAACAGACAAACGGCTTCTTTCTGTCTTTATTTATTTATTTTGCACTGAATGAACTGGCATTTATTAACTACTTAGAATGAAAATTACAGATGGTAGCTATAACGGATTAAGAACATCTGTTGTGGTAAAGTATTCAGTTGATACCTCATGTTTTGACATGTGCGGTATGTTATACAGCTGCTGAGAACACAGCATAATATTTGGGCTTTTTAGACCCCTGTTTTAAGCTATCAACATGGCGAGATAATAATTACATGGCCTTAAATAGATTGTTTTTAAGTATCTGCTTAATTGACCATACTGCTTCAGTGTGTGTGATGCAGGCATGACTCAGTATTCCCATTACAGTGATACTTCATGAGTTTTATATCATAGTCATACTAGTTAAATTTTGGGTAATCAAGATTTTTTGTTTTATCACATTTTATCTCAGTTATTTTTACTCACATTACTTCCCTGTCTCCTATGTTTTCTAACATATTTTAAAAAATAATCAAATTTTTCTCTATACTAACACTTACTAACACAGCTTACCAGGCTCAGAGAGTTCTTACCATACTGCCTTCCTTCTTTAGGGTTCTGAGAAATGAGATAACTTAAGCATCAACTGAGAGTATTCATAATTTTTTCTTGTTTTATTTTATGTAGCTCTAAGTTGAAGGGAGTGTCTGTGTAATTCTGTTTTTGTTCAGATATTCTAGAGAGAGAGAGATAGGGAAGCAGCCAGGGACTAAATTTTTAGAAATGAAAAACTTTCATGAGTGTCTTTCTCTTTTTCAAGTCTGCTTTCTTAGGATAACTAAGTTTAGGCATCCCATTGCTTATGTAATCTAAACAAATAGTGTTGAAAATGTAAGACAAAACATTTAAGTTTCTGATCCAAGACTGTGGCAAACCACTACTAGAGCTGTGAGTCCTGCTGCCTGCATTCCTTTCCCCTCCTCATCATACATTGTGTTCTATTTTGTCACTAAATTCAGAAAAGATATATGATAAAATATACTTCTCACTTCATCTACCTGAATGTTCCTATCATCAAGTAATTAAAATAATGAGCTCTTTGTGAAACAATAGGTAAGCAGACTGCATGAAGATAGTATTGTCTTACTTGTAGCTACTGATCCTGTAAATAATTAAGCAATTACCATCACTGTCAGGTTATTGTTAAGCACCTTTTTTTCAGGTTGCAGTGTTGGTTAGTTAATGCTTTGGGGTGAAGAAATGGAGTAGGACAGAACTGTGCAGTTAATAGC
This sequence comes from Phasianus colchicus, assembly GCF_987193195.1. NCBI lineage: Eukaryota > Metazoa > Chordata > Aves > Galliformes > Phasianidae > Phasianus > Phasianus colchicus. The sequence goes on from NC_143443.1 coordinate 13,858,858, forward strand.
AGGACTGATTTATACACACTGTAAATGAAAGTGGCCTTCAAATCTCCCTTAATGAGCTCTGCCAAATTGCATAATGATTTAGGAATAAACCTTCCTTAATATTTAATTGGCATTTAAGTAAGCCACGGAGATGAAAAATATGAAAACACTCCTACTAAATATGATTATTACATGACAATAATTTGCTTGAATATTAGTCATAGCTACAGTAATGGCAGGAGTTAGGCTTGATATGTAATTGAGCATGAGACTCTTCTCCAAAGGATACTTTGCAGTGAAAGACTGAGTATGTTAATTAAGAAACAATGGGTAGAGGAGATTTTAGAGGAGGCAAAGTAAGTAGTATAAGTACATAAATACATCTCCCCCAGTGCTACAGACTTCAGTATCTTTAGATAATTATATTTTGAATAGAATTTTCACATCTTATTGCTATGTTCAATTGGCAACCACAAGTCAATGTAACTGCAAAGAGCTCTAGAGAATAAGAACGTACTGAAAATGTTACCTTTCTCCTTTAACAAAGTAATTTATTTAGTTTTATAGAGTTTTAGGAAATATTATTTTTATGTTCTTATTAATTATTATGTCTTGTAAATTATTTGATACATTGACAAGAAGGTTGTGGGTACGAAACATGTAAGCAACAATAATATTTTCCAACCTTAATATTTTAAAGTTCACTGCCATAAAATGGATTTTTCTGTTCAGACATTTTTATTTAATTTCCTATGGTTATGTGACTTTCTAGAACAAAACCCTTAATTAGGGATATTTTTCAGCAAGGTGTGTGTGCCTGTGATTTCAAATAGGAATGTTAGGAGAAAAAAAAAACAAGAAAATCTGTAGTTTCATCCTTGTTCTGCCTCTGACTTAATGGGTGACTGATTTAGGCACCAAATTACTGTCTCAGTTTCTTATACAAGAAGAAGAGCTAATTACATGTCTCCTATTATGCATTAATACCCAGTATAAGTTTGTTCAGTGTATGCAAGTGTGTAGCCAATTGGGGCCCACATGCTTCACAGAAGAGGATTGTGAAGTAAAATCTGATGTGAAAAATTTACAGGCTAAAATACAAGCTTTAACAGTCACAAAAGGCAGATAAACTGGTGGGAAGAGAGAACTAAGTAGTGTGGAGCACATGTAATTTTAACAAATCCGTGGCAGTCTGACTGCTGCAGACTTGGGCTGGCAGCCAGAGCTGCCCCAGCCAGGACAGCAGGGAGCAGCCCCTGGTGCCCAGGTGCTGCTCTTGGGCCAGGCCAAGGTGTCAGCCCAGGATAGCGAAGGTTGGGATCAGCTCCAGTGATGGACAGCTATGAGGTGGCCAGGTTAATGGGCCCTGCTTGTTGGCTTGGTAGGGCTGTGGGGAACTGAAGACCTTCGTCTGTGATGCCATGGGTAGGGTGGGGAGGCCTCAGAGAAGGGGTCAGGACCTTGGATATTGACTAAATATAAATATTCTACTTCTACTTTATTTTTCTAATATTCTGTCTAAGCAATTGCACATTTCTTTAGGTTGTACTTCATAACTGAATAAAGCTGTGGTATGTTTTCTTCAGTGCTGAGTGCAAAACATTTCATTAATTGTATCCATATTTATCAAAGAATGAGATCCAGCTTTGCAAATACAGAGTAGCTTTTATCTTTTATCTGGTTATTTGCTTAGAAAGCACTAAATTACTCTTTTAACTGTGAGAAACTTGTTATAAACAATATGACCGTATCATGCTCATTGCTAGTAAGAAGACAGAGCCTATATTTCGATTAGGAGAGTACCAGGCAAGAATCTGGCTAGATAATTACGATGCAAAACTGAGATTCTACAAAAAGAACTATTGGTCCCCATATTACATGTTTAGCGCTGCTCCACTGCCTTTTGACAGATTCAGTGTAACTGCTTTATTAGTTCAGTACTGCTTTCAAGAAATGCCACTCTGCTTTTGACCATCTGTATCCTCAAGGTCATCTCACAGCTGCAAATTATGACCTCAATAATTGTAGTATTCCTACTACAGTAATAATCACTCAACCAATGTCAAACATCTTTGCTTTTATAACAGGAGTCCCCAACAGTGTTGATGACAATATTTTTGCTTCTTAGTTGCCTATAGGAGAACGATCTCTAAGCAAGATCTTTCAGTGTTTGTCTGTGCTGAGTTATTGAAGCACTAATGTATATCCATGTGCAGTTAAAGTGCTCAGTATTACCTTAGCATGGAATTTTGCTGCCTCCCCTATGCTTTTCTTGTTTAACTCGTCTAGTATTTAGGAAGTCATTAGTATTATGCTGTCACCAAAAGCATGCTCACGGCAGTCTGGTATTTGCATATGATCTGTTTTAAATGCTGTACAATCTAACTGGCTTTTGCTGTCATTTCCCTTGATTTTTGTGCAGCATCCATGACTGTAGCACATAGTAGGCAGTTAAATCCTTGCTGCAGCATTTGTGAGAGACTGATCTGAATTCCAATGCGTGTGACTCATCAGTCAGCTTAGTGCAGCTGAGGCTCCTCTTTAATTTCTAGCTATCTGTTCTATGAGAGCCACTCAGTGTGATGTATTACACACTTTCATTGAAACACTGGTTCGATGATAGCGTGGCAGCTCCCTGCAGATTCTCGGTGGTGTATTATTGTCTTGTTACATAATGCTTCTTAGTGAAGGCTTACCCAGATAATTAATTGTAATGATAGTAATTTAAAATTGTGTGTATTTCGTGTTCACATTTAGTATACACTGTTTTGAACTAATAGATCAAACAGTCCTTCAGTATATGTCTTAAATTCTTTTACGTGTAGCTCTGTAAATGCATACAAGAGTCTTGGTGATTATGTTGCATGTAAGGAAGTAACATAGAGCATATTTGATGCCAAATATATGCATTTAGAGTTCAATGTAATGAAGAATACTGTCTGTTAGTCCAGCACTTTACTGCTGATGAGGATACGTGGCTGAGGGGGGTGCTTAATTTCATGTAGCTGAAATCCAGCATGACTATTTTGTTCATAAATTTGCTCATAGCATTTCCTAGCAATAACTCTATGTTGACTTCAGTTGTCAAACTATTAAACATTATCAAATCCAAACACTTATTTTGCAGGAGGCCCAGAAGATCAATGGTGGTGGAGATACGCAGGCAGACGGGACCTGCAAACCAACAGATGAAAAAGAGGAGAATGTGGCAGCAGAAGTGGGATGGATGACCTCTGTGAAAGACTGGGCAGGAGTCATGATATCTGCCCAGACACTAACTGGCAGAGTACTTGTAAGTTTTCTGTAATTTTCTATTCTTGTATTTTAAAGAACATTTGCTATAAAACTGTGTCCCAGAATTAGTGGAGGACTTGTGGTTGATTTGTTGCAGCAGCACTGAGTCAAGACCAATTTTCTTAAAACTAAAATAGCAGACTAATTCCCACTGCAAAGATAAGCAGAGACAACAAGTAAGGAAGGTCTTTTCTGTCATAGCTTCAGAGTGATCTCCTGCCTCTACCTGTTTCAGTATTCTGACACCATGATTCTGAGTTCTGAAGACTAAGCTTAGTAAATTCACATTCATATTATATGATAGAACTATGGACTTATTTTGTCTGGCATTTTTCTTTAGGAAATTAGAGAAATTCCATTTTGTTAGCAAAAATGGAAGCCTACTCGGAAAATAAGTGTAAGGATATGTGTAGATTGTGGTCAGAACTGTAAACCTGAGACACATTTGAACTAGACATGCAGTGGGATTTGTGGTACTTCTAAAAGACAGAAGTGAATTCATGTTCTCCTGATCTCTTCTTCTATGAACTTAACAAATATTTTTATTATGAAGCAGGTATGTATCAAGTAGAGTCACAAATAGTGATGACGTGTAATTTAAAGTTCTGGTAAAAACCTAAAAGGTTTTCACTTTATTTGAATATAATTATTTTATAGCCTTGTCAAATCATACCTAATTAAAAGAGTTTTCTGTGGAATTCACAGGAGTGTAAGATGTCTCCTGTGTAATTTTTGTTGTTGATAAAAACCAAGTATTTACTAAACAGATAGCTGAAATGTTTCAAATCCCATTTAAAATTTGTGTAATCCCAGAGGTTCTTTAACTAGATTGGGTTAAAATGAAAACAGAAATTGTGTCCATGGCTACTTTTTTTAAGACATATTTTGCTGTGAGTCAAATCTTTTCTATTAAGTATTTATGTAGTGGTGGGAAGGAAAGTGTAAGACAGGAAATAAATTATTAATTCTAATCAAGTCCTTTGTACTGAAAAGTTTAGGTGGCTTAATGGCTATTGTCTTTTTTAGTTGGGCAATTACATTATTTTCATTATTTTTTCCTAACAAAGTACGTCTGCTGATTTGCTTATGTTAAATGAGGACTTTTATCAATAGATTGAAATTGTGTTCCAGTGCCACTTTTAGCATTATATATCTCTTCAGGGTCAAACTGACGTATTGATCATCTTATGAGAAGCTGCATATTGATCATTCATGTGTTTTTCTGACATCTTCATTATTAAAAATAACAAATCTTAAAGCCGAACTTCTTTTTGCAGTTCAAGTACTATGGTTAGATCATGCAAAACCAGTCTTTTGCTTCTGGCTATGCATTCAGAAACTAGTCAATATTTTAGTGAAGTATATGTGAGCACAAATACAAACCAACTGTTAAGGCCAAAACATAAAATATAAAACACATACTACTTTGTATTTTTATTTAAGATGATGGGAGAACTTGTTCAATTCCATTTGATTGTGCTTATTTCATTTTGGTTAACATCTTATACTTACAATTTACCACTGAATTTTAAAAGGTACGTGTTTATTTCCAGTTTTATTTGCAGTCAGCTGAGCAGTCATTGAACAGATTACTTCTGAGAGTATGTATCTAAATTCTTCTCACATGTGACAGCAGCTACTGTACACTTATCAATTCAGCTAAGCAGCTGTGAAACAAGTGGCAGACTATGGGACCTACTAGTTAATTTTGGTTAGTTGAGAAAATGAGTGATATTTATTTTAATACACCGGTTTCAGGATGTGAGTTGATAGGATTTAAGTTTTGGAAGACCATTTTCAAAATGAACATTAACTGTTCACTTAAAATTTACATTATGGTTATATTTGCTGAAGATTAACAGCTTTAGTGAATGTTTGTGCTAAAGAGAGTTTTCTCATTATTTGTAGATATACCATATTGTTAAGTCAAGTTAATATATTTATCAAATGTTGTTTGAAAAGGCTATTACTTATGAATTTCTTCTAGCTTAACACAATCTGTTCCTACTGGCTATTATATTTCTGAATCAATCGTGGATTATTTTTTTCCCTTGGAGAATGAGCTAGTGGCTTTGCAGTACTATGGAATCAAAATTGTATGAGACATCTATTAAGAAATTATAGAATGTTTTTACACTATGAGATTTTAAAGTCAATCTTTACACATTTGTTACTGTTTTAGGAACTTAAACTCTATGTTTGACGTTTCAAAAACATTTTGTACATGAAGGAATATTTACAGCACTCAGGTTCATCTGAAGGGTGGGTTTTGGAAGTATCATATAGATTGGAAAAGATCACCAAGATCAGCTAGTCCAGCTGTCAACACATCATCACCATGCTCACTAAACCATCTCCCTCAGTGCCACATCTACACGTTTATTGAATGACTCCAAAGACAGTGATTTCACTACTTTCTTGGCAGCCTGTTCCAATATTTGAGCAATTTAAAGCCATTGTCTCTCACTGCTAGTTATGTGGGAGTGTTTAAACAGACTTCCATGTCAGACACCATTGTGTCAGACTGCTCCTTTGCTGCCATCTGTCTCACAGCAACAAAATTTAACAGAATATTGGTGGGAAGGTTCAGCCTCTACTGCCATACCACCAACATCTATCTCTGATGTCTTGGGCCAACAAAATAAAATAGGAGGCATTGCTTTTGGAGTAGCCTATGTAAATAAGAATTTTGTATACTTATAAAAAATGTGTCCATATTTAATTTCATAAGCAAATCATGTAAGAACACTGTAATTGAACTTATGTAGTGCTGTTTGTAGGCGATGGCATAAATCTAAGTTAGATAAAAGTAAAAATTCAGGGAGATTCTGATTTACTTTGAAGTACTACAGTATAATGTGGTAGATGATGGAAGTATCAGATAAAAATTCCTGAGGTAGGCTTCTCAAATAAGAATCAGAAACATTCATAATTAATCTGAACAATCAGGAAATTAGAGGTGTTTTTGCTTCCTGAAATTAGTTTTTTTTTTTAATCATTCAAGTAAGAAGAAAAAGACTTCCTTAATTAAGCAATTTAAAGTGCATGATATACAGGGGAAAGCTGTAAGTATACTGTTGAAGTTACTACAGATTAATCTAGGACACAGTTGAGGGCTTTCCTTTAAACCAAGAAATAAAATCATTGGTGTAATTGTGAGATATAAATGACAGAGCAAATTGCTATTTTCTTGCATTTAAACACATGACATGTAAATGCATAGCAGAGAAAGGAGCTTTATGTATCTGTCTAATGCTGAGTGCCATGTGGTGGTTTATCACGCTGCCTGGACTCACAGTAACAGAAACAGGCAAATTTGTGTTAAACTGGAATGCTTCAAGTTTTGCTTTTTTTGTTGCTATGTAATAAAGATGTCTTAAATTGGCTGCCTTGTTAGAAAAAAAAAGGAGAATAAAAGCCTTCAGAGGAAAAATAAAGGGTGAAGCATGGGCAAATAGTGGCAGTAGTATAATAATGAAGTTATTTTGTCAGAAGACTGTCTAGGTTGCTTTCTTAATGTTCTTAATTCTTAATAACTACTGTAACTACCTATAGAAGAGGAAGAGCTCACGTGAAGGTACTTTCTTGACTTGAATTAAAAAGTTTCCCAATGTGCATTCAAAATGAAACAGGAAGTTTTTATAAGACAAATTGATTGGACCAAATAGTTGTTGCTGAATTCTGTACATCAATCATAAAAGACCAGGAGTCATTTTATTTTTTATTTTATTTATTTATTCATTTATGTTCTGACCTGGCTGCCTTGTGTGCTTGTGTGTTCATAGGATGAAAAGTGCAAATCTTGCTAATATTTTGGTAAGATAGATTTGAGATGAGTAATAAAATTTGTAATGGGCTTTGCTTGGCAGAGGGTCTCATTTGGTACGGTTTAAACATCCGATTTTCTTAGAAATCAGTGTCAAAACTTTAGAATGTGATTAAAAGTCTGAATCAAAGCCCACCAGGTCAACAGAGAATGCACTATGCTTTTACTAAAATAAAAATAAATAAATAAATAAATAAAAAATCTAGATTCCTGAGTGAACTTCTGAAGAACTGTTAGAAATGTTATAAAGCCTCACTGCTTATTCAGTGGAACAGTGGTGTATTTCTGTGACTACGAAAATTTTAAACAGGTTTTGAAATTTCCTTATAACTATCATGTTTTAATATGTTTCTGAAATACAAGTAAATTTACAGCATTCTTGCTCAAGAAAGCATTATTAAACATCAGTTATTTTTCCTTCAAGAAGCATGTTTTGTCTTTAAATGCGTCATAAAGAGGATCTTTATAGAAAAAAAGATAAATAAGAGTATCCTAATCAGAGTGGGGGGGGGGGAAGCATGCATGAAGCAATGGAGTGAAAAATACATTATTTTTCTTAAATGTTTATATCAGAAGACTGGTTTGAGAGCTGTTTTTTGAGGGGAGGAAAAAAAAACAAACAAAAAAAGCAAGAGTAATTGTAGTAGACTTTCCTGGAAAAAAGTTTAAGTATGCAAAGTACTGTTTGGTTCTTTTTTTGGATGTTTTTACAGCCTGCTTCACTCTTTCTACTTCTTTTTTTTTTTTTCTGAAGAAGATTCTTTTTTTATTTTCTGCTTTAGATAAAAAAAAAACCAAAAAAACTACCTCTTGCAGAAAGTTACAGTTGCCTAGCAGCCAAAGTCAAATTTAACAGCATAGAATTTATTTGGTGTTTCTCTGTGTTTCCAAAGGCAGTTTCCAAAGACAGTATCGAGTATTATACTAGATTTGCAGAGCAGGAAGAGAAGTATTAGTTGGTATGTGACATCACAGAATTTGAAGTTCAACATACTTTCTCCATGGCAAAGAAAGTTTTTTTTATAAATTCTGGTCTTTTTCTTTCCAGCATGGGATCCTATCATTCATGAGTCCTCTTGCAACTGAACTTTTTGTGGAATTAACAGATTTATTTATTTATTTACTTATTTTGCTGGGCATCTGTAATGTTCTTATGATGTACTTGTATTCTTGGATAATAGGATTTGCTTTGCAATCTACTGATCAAGTCATGACAATTTTCCTTAGCTAAGAAAAGCTGAAGAAAGTTTAGAGCAAACTTTGCATAATTAGGCAAAAATATATAGAAAATAATTTTCATTTTCAAGGGAAATGCCACATTTCCCTCCTTTTTGTTTTTTACTTTTTATTTATTTTTTATTTTTACAAAGTACAGGCAAGGAAGCATTTTTGGCATAGGCAGGAGCCATGGGATGCCCCATGTTCTCACTGTTTTTTTCATTTGTTCATTGAACCAAGATCCGTATCAAGTCTCACTTTAATAAACTAATAAAATCATTTACAAAACCTAAAACAGAATTAGTTTTTCTTTGCATGTAGTTAAAATTTTTCAAAATGTTCAATAAAGATTTTTTACAAGGTTTACTGTCATCCTTTTTGAGGAGAGAGAACATTATTCTTTTTTCTGCTTGGTACTGTATCTATTTCCAGTTTGTAGTGTAAAACTGAGATTCAGGACTCTTGAATGTTTCAGGGGTGTGATAATAAGTGATCGGATTACATTTACCATTACTTTCCCTTTCTATGTGTCTCTGAGCATGCCAGAAAAATAAATAGATGTTAATATATATACAGCTATCTCTTAAGACCAATGACTGTATTTTATGTAAAGTAAAAACTAAAGGATATAATAATTACTTTAATGTGTGGAAATCAGTAGCGCTTCCATACCCATGGTAGCAAGTAGGTGGCAGATGAATTTCAGTGTGTGTAAATATACGGCAACGAATCAAGGAAAAAAATTCCCAAACCCCTAAAGAATGTAGACTTAGCAGGTTAGGAAGCTTTTATGAAGACTGGATACAAAACTATTGAGAATGTATCTATCTGTATTTTAGTGCAGTTGCCCAGATCTATTACTTGCAAATTTATACCACTTCTCTTATGCTCTTTAGGGATAGTTTGGATTTTGCATCTCACTATTGAGAAGTGAGTTTATCTTTTTGTTTAGTTATTTTTAATGTTTGTTAGCTCTTGGTGGCACATAAATCCAAGAGATGGCTTCTAGATTAGTTTAATCTCCTATGACAGTGATTCCTAGGTTTTCAAAGGAGGAGGTACAGTGCTTCTCCATTTGAGTTCATACTGAATGATAATGGAATAGAGTAGAAAATGTTGAGTAAGTCTTGCAGGTTTCCTTGGTAACTGCAGGTTGCTTAACTACCATTTATGCATTTTCTTGTTTTCTGAATATTTATTTATTATTGACAATACCTAGGATTGTTTTGTTGGGTTTCTACTTCAAACTGATGGATGTGCCCACAGTCCTGTGGGACTGAAAATTCTATTAGCATACATGTTTCTTTAGAGTTGGACTTCTCAAATTTGCAGTGTTAACTACAGCACTTATGGTTATCAGTACACCTTTAGATGACCACCACATTGTCTTTATTAGAAACTGTCATAATTTAAAAAAAAAAAAAAAAAAAAGGAGAGAGAAATTGGAAAAAGTGTAATGGTTGCAAATGTAGTGGTTAAACTAAATTAATTAAAACAATATGCAAATTTCTAGTATGGAACAATGTCTACAAGTTACTTTATTATTAGCTCTGACACTGTGATAAGAGTTGAAATGTGTCTAATTCCTTCCTCCATGAGCTTTTTTCAGCGTTAATCTATGCCATTCTTGATCTCTTTTTCTGTCTTCCATGGAGTATGTGGATAAATAAACATAAATAGTATTTTCTTCTCATTTTACTGATTTTAAGTAGTGCTATGTGAAGGTGGATTGGATGAGCATCAGGTAAATGCACATGTTAGAACCAAATCAAGAATAGCATATGCTTTTTGTTTATAACAAAATGATTTAAAGTGTACTGAGAACTGGACCTAAAACCATTCATTTGAATTCCTAGTTCAGAAAATGAAAAATGTAGAAACAGAAATTTAAGTGTATACATCAGATACGATTCAAAAATAAATATCTTAAAATGACTATTTGTGGTGTTCCTGTCACTTTATAACTTCTAATATGGGAGTTACCTACTGTAAAGATAACTTTGGAAACTTTGTGCTGTACTGAAGATTATTCTGTGCCTTCTAGATAGATGGCCTTGATTACAGCGACAGTTACAATACTATTATCAAGCGTAAGACTTCTTCCACAGTAGGAATAAGTAAACTCTACTGACGCTTTTGAAATTTACTGCCTTTTTTTTCTCCTAAATTAGGGTACCTGAGGGATTTTATCATTACAGTGAGGAATAGCAAACACAGTTGCAAATCATGTTGTATCAAGTATTCAATATTATTCAAAGAGAAATATTGATAGGAATTATTTTGAGAAAAAGTCAAGAATGAGGTTAGCATTTGGACTCTTAGAGCATGGCTTAGGGCTTAAAACTGGCTTAGGTAAGCTACTGCTGAAGAGGATATGTTCTGTTATGCAAGTCTTTATTGTTGAAAAGTATTGGTAATACTTTATTAATGTCAAACACAGGTTAGGAAAATTCCTTGCTAATTCTTTCTTGAGGACAGTTAAGAGGAAAGTAAAACTGGTGTAGAGTAAATTTTGCTTCTACGTATAGGACATTTAAAATAGTTGGATATTGGACAAAAAGATATGGACACATTGCAAGTGAAGCATATTCGTAAAACTCTCGAGAGACACTGTGATCTCTGATGCAAAGAGCTGCTGTAATGATGCAGCTAATAATACTGTTTAATATATTTCTTCATACATTTAGCATACTTACTAAAATTGTGCTTGTAATCAAAAATAAAACACTGATGAGATAATGAATGGTTTTGAATATGTTTCTGCTTAAGTTGTTGTGCAGCTTCACCACTAGTGTGTTGTTCTGAGGTGTGGAATCAACTGCTTAACTCTGGATATTAAAATAATCTGCATTTCAGTGTTTAGCACAAAATAGTATTTTATGTCCATACAGAGCACAGAATATCAAAGTTAGTCTCCTTTTATGTCTTACATATTCAGTATGTTCTTTGTAACTGTTGTTTGATAGTTACAATTCCCAAGAATTGTTTTCTATGTATTCTAATTGACTTCAGAAGTTCTACATGACTTCTTAAACGTGCATTACTTGGGCACAGGAGAATCCTCTCTGGTGTAATTAATGTTTAGTTCCAGTTCCAAATGCTGCAGAAAGACAACTTGACAACTTACCACTAAAGCTGCTGGAAGTCCCACTTTTCCTGTGAAGTCTAGTGTCTCTCCTGCTGCTGGAGGAATAGTATGCCAATCGATGGGATGAGTTAAAGTGCTGGATACTGGCATATAGATCTTGCTGACTTAATGTTAAACTGAATATGTGGAATGCTTGTCTGAGGTATTGCTAAGACAATTTTTATTTTATTTTATTTTATTTTATTTTTATTTTTTTACTAGTTCTCCTTATTTATAAGGTTTGGAAAGCTTGATTCAGTCTGAAGTATTAAACAGAAAACTTGTCTGTCTGTGAAGGGAGCAGAAAATCTAATGGTAGAAACTAGGTCAAAAGTGGTGAATTCTTAGCAACAAATATGAGAATATTAACCATTTGTTATGTGTACTTCAACTAGAATCTGAAAAATCTCAGAATTTAAAGAAGTCTGGAGTAAAATTCCCTGTATTTAAGGGAGAAACACGTATCTGTGCTCTGTCTGGTTCTGCTCCATTCTTCCATGTCAGAGAATCTTCATGCCATAGATATTTCCCTTTGTCTCAGGATGAAGATGAAAAAAAATGTTTAAATAGGGAAGGTGGGAGAAATTGAGAGTGTTATTATTTTCTCAAAAAAGGCAAGAACTTCTCAGAAGACTGGAGTAGTCCTGCTGCTTCTTTCTGTCTTGAGAAGATTGCTTCTCTTTCTCTACAAAGTTTTCTTCTGTTCAGCCTAGCTATCTGGGGTGATAAGGTAACGTCTGCAATGTAAATCCATGTCTTGTAGTGGGGGAGGAAGACAGTAGTTAGAGAATCACTGACTGTGATCATGGGCTGGGGTTTTCAAAACTAAATGAAGCAGAGTAAGTATAGAGTAGAAAAGGAAACATATTTGGATTCTCTGTCTCTTTGTGGAGCTTAACATTTTGATTTAAAACGTGGTGTGATTATTAGTGATTAAAATGCTGATGCCACATAAGGAATCAAAATGCAATATGGAACCTGATCTTGCTCTTCATACACTTATTCTTCACTGCATACAAACTGTGTCATCTAGTGCTGTCAGATGCCCACAGTCCTCTCACTGAAAAACATGCAACTCCTACGTACTGTTAAGAAAACAATTTATGCCTCTTAGGCTAAAATCTTGCAAAAATTTCCTCTGTAGAGATGAGTAGATTTAGTTAGCCATCTGATTGTTGTGATACACAAAATGTGATACTGTCATGAGCCTTCTGAAAAGTCAACCATTATATTTATTTGCATAACATACATTCTGAAGATACTAAACATACCTCGAGAAAAGAATAGCCATGTATCTTGGTAACAAGAAATGATATGTTGTGTACATAACGGTGTCAATGAAAAATGTTTGCAACATCTTTGTGAGCTGTTCAGTTTTATAATTTGTTCTTTTTAAACCTGCTCCTTCTGAAGAAAAAATAGGAGAAAATGAAGTCTGACCACATTAGGTTTGGCTGCCTTGTTTTTTAAATTTTAAATCTGTCCAAACCAGAGCCGTTAAGGTAAAGCCTTATCTGGAGAATTTTGAAGTGGAAGAATCTCTTAAGCTTCCCTTTGGAAAGTATCTTCTACTCAGGCTTTCTATCTGACAAATATTTCATGCATAGTGCAAAAACAAAATTGCATTAATTTAAGAAATTGCTGGAGTCTATAAATGAAAAATATGTTAAAGGAAAATGATATTTGAGTTTGCTTGTGAGTTTAATTTTACAGCTGAATCCTTACTCCATGAGAGAAAGGAAAAGAATAGTCAGGGAAGGGAGCTGGCATTTAACTTTAGACTGCTCTTTTTCATTGAAATTTACTAACAAAGAGTGACTAAGGCAGCTAATGTATGCATATTTTGAATTGTCATTAGAATGGCTGGACAGTGCTGCATGTTACCATTTAGCTGTATGCTACAATTTTGCAACCATGCATATGTAAACAGAACCTGGTACAATCAGGGTTTTTTTGTTTGTTTGTTTGTTTTGTTTTGTTTTGTTTAGCTAAATAAATCAGATATTTTTACTTGAAGCAATAGAAACAAAAAGAACTGAATTGTCATATTCTCTAGATTCTCAAATGTACAGGTTTACAGGTTAGGTATGGAAACTCATCCCAGGTACAGAAAAGTGCATTCAGCAGGACCTTTCTTGAATATAGCATCAATTTGCTATTTGCTCTTTTTCCCTTTTTCATTTTTTTTTTCCTTCATAAATTAAATCTTTTTTCCTTATCTCTAAAAGGGCCTGAGCAAATTGATGTTTATGCTTAAAAATTTGTTTCCTTGAATATGACAAAGGTGCAGTCTGTCATGAAGTCTTAAAATTTTTAAAGGATTGTTAAATATTATGAAAAGAGAGCTGCAAATCCAGTCTTTAAATTGAAGGTTGTTTGAAAATAGTACCTTGTGAGATTTCTGTTTCATGAAGTATAGCATAGCTGCTTAACAAGCTAATCTTCACTCCTTCTGAAGTACGTAAGAATTGGAAATTCTTGTTTTACAAAACAGTAACATAAATCAGCCTGTTAAATTGTTGGCATGTTGCACTAACAGAAATATGTCTGAAAATTCTATAGATACTTTTCTATCAAACACTAGAAAATTATTTCCCTCTGGATTACTTTTAAGATTGACCTTGTTTTTTCTCACATTAAACATTGCAAAGCTGTTTTGATGAGTTGATCAGAAACATCAGTATAAGGTTTTTCACTCTGCTAGAGTATGTTTGCAGGTCCAAAATATTTTTCTGGCCTGTATGGTTGCATCTGTGTAATATAAATTTCTGTCCTGTTCTTATAAATTTCTGTATCTTTCTATATATAGATAGATACTTATTATATCTCCATGTCTGAATTATATATATATATATATCTCCATGTATGAATTATTTTTATTTCCATATTTGCCAATTGAAGACGGCATATTCATGTATCAATGTATTATTCCATTGTACAGGCTCTTTTTCCTGGTGTTTTTGTTCTGCATTTCTGCTTTTTATCTTTTCTGGTCCTGATAGGTGCAGATAGATAAACAATCTGAATTTTTCCTTGCCATTCAGTCCATTAGACTCATTATGTATTCGCTTCTGGAAAGAGCCTTGGGCATCAACACTAGTTGCTCATGGTCTCTTTAGAACTGATGGCTCTTGACATGAAAGACCTATTATTTTAATGATGCAGCTCTATTGCAAATCCAGAACATCAATTTTGCTTCTACAAATGAAAAATGTGCTATGTGAGATCTTTTCTTAACAGAATATATCTTGTAGTAAAAATAACAAAACAAAAACAAGCAAAACAAGAAAAAGCAGAGTCTGTCTTTATAGTTTTTCTAAAACTTCAATTTATATTGCTAGAGAGAATTAATCATGAGTTGATTCACTGATATGAAGTTATAGAAATAAGTAGAAGCTGAAGTTTGAAAAATTTTGATTTGCCACAAAGTAAGCATTGGATTGAAACAGTCTTCTGCTTTAGCTTATCAGGTGTAGTAAATAATACTGACATGAAATGTTTCCACTTATAAGGGAATCTTCAGCATTCTAATATTTGGGGGGATGATTGAAAAAGCCTGGAAAATTAATCCTATTAATCCCACTTCTATAATTAGTATGCTAATCATTAACAACTTTACTACCTTCTATTTAGGTCTCATTTACAGGCACATGATTAAAAGCTTTGGAATCCTCTTTCCCACTGTGCTGTAGAAAAGGTTGAATATTTCATCAGCATTGACTTCACATAGATATTGGTACTGAGATTGTTGTTGAAAGATTTTTGTTTAATTATTTAGGTGTTTATATAATTTTAAAAATATGTACTATAAATATACTTTGAAAATATAATGTAGTTTCTGAAGCATCTTCACTGCAAATTAATCATCACAGTTTGATATGATTTACGAAGTTAGAATACCAAAACTAGCAACCTTTCTTAAACAGATAGTATCTCACTGAACTATTTTGAGTATCCACTTGTAAAGAAATGTGTCAATTAAAACATTAGATATAGATGTGTATAAAAAGATCAGATAGTTTTTGTCTTTGGTTACTGCCTGTATGGGAACTGCTGAATCGGCCTGAACCTCTGATTGACCACCTGAGGCGAGCAATGAGTCAGCCACGGGAGCACAGGTGAAGGCAATTCACCTGTGCTGCTGGAAGGGGTGGAGCCTGGCTCCACCTCTCCTAGACCCATTTAAGAGCTGACTACCAGTAAGAAAGGATCTCTTCTGGAGATCTCTCCTCTGGAGTTTTGTAGCGAGCCCAAGACGCAGGTAAGCTTTCTATTTATTCTTTTTGCTATTATAATCTGCTTTGCTAAACTCTCTTGTTTATTTCATAATTATAATATCTTTTTATTAATTGGCTATACACTGCCAATGTGCTCAGATTACCCCAAGGATAAACCCTTGTGACTTTCATAAACATGAACTAACATCTTGCTATGAAAATGATTCTAAAAGTCATTTAAAAGTTAACTGGGTGATTGGTCGTTAAATGATTTAAATTTTTTTTGCGTTTTTGTTTCATCGGTATTAAACTTTTTATATACTTCAGGATGGTTATTTCCTTTGTGATCCTGTAGTTGTCAAGAAAGTCCTTTTATTTTATCAGTAACACAGAAAGAAGAAACTTTTGAAGACATTGCTGATATACACCTTCTGATTTCTTTAACCTACAAAATTTTGAGACTATTGATTTGTTAAAATGAACTGTTTTCAACACTTTTCATAGTGTAATGTAATGCAGTGGAATCCATTCACACTATCTTGTTTGCCTAGAAATAAATTTAAGGGAAAGTGTAATGTAATCACTTCTGTGTGTTTTTAAAATTTTTATTCAGTGATCTCTTTGAAGCAATTAATCATCATTAATATTGCTGTTTCCAGATTTCAACGTTTCCAAGCTTTCTTTATAGACAATGACAGCCAGAATTGTGTGAGGACTGAATATGTAATTGCCTTTAAAATACAGTGCAGAGAGATTTTGGATAGGCTTTTGTCAAGGCATGTGTTTACTCTGGATGTTATTATATTTCTCTAGACTTTTATATTTTTGTTATCTTAGCATTTTGATGAGTTCATTTAGTGCTTAAGAAAGGCTAGCCTTCTATTCTTCCAGATCTTACAATCTGGTACAAATTTAAGCATAGTAATATGAACTGCTAGCTGTATCTAAGGACAGCAAAAAGTTACACTGAAGTTGCAGTTCCTTTACAAGATTTGTAACTGCTGTGCTTCTGTGTTTACTGGGAAGTAGAAACGTACAATATGTATAACTTGAGAAGCTGTAATGTTTTGCTATCCTCTCTCACTTTAAATAAAGTGAAAATAATTTAAAAAATTATTTCTCTTATAGAATCATATAATGGGTTAGGTTAGAAGGGACCTTAAAGATGATTTAATTCCAATCCCCTGCCATGGCAGGCAGAAGATTCTTTACTTTTATGGCTGCGGAAAGACATGCACATCTCTTTTTTACGAAAGTACCAAATTTCCTATTACTTCCTTCCTGTGGATGGTATAATGTTCTTCAGTTTTCCTAATGATGCATAATTATATTTGAAGAAAAATGTAATTCATAATTATATTGAAGGTTTAGACATTAAGTGACACTAGGTGCTTCCTGACAGTGTATTATGAGCCTTGGACATTGGGTTAGTTTCAGCTTTAGAAATATATAAAAATAGAGGTGATATCATTTAACGCTGTGTATGAATGAATATTGAACAACCAAAAAATTGTCCAAAACATAAGTTTCACATGGGAAACTTTGATTATACATGAATGTGTGTGGTTAGTATTTAAACCTCTTTACTTCTGTACTAGGAGCAAAATATTATTGACGGTTTATTTCCTTTATTTAGATAAGACCTCCTATGGTCACAGCAGAGGGGGACGATCCCTTCCCTCGTCCTTCCTGCTAGTTGCCCCTCTTGATACAGTCCAGGATCTGCTGGCCTACTTGGTTGCAAGAGCAATCTGCTGCCTCACGTTAAGCTTTATTCCTGGCAGAACTGCTGAATTCTTTTCTGCATGGCTGCTCTCAAGCAATTTTCTCCCGGTCTGTATGTATGTCTGGGATTCCTCCAGTCTAAATGCAGCACTTTACTTGGCCTTGTTGAGTCTCATTAGGTTCAAGTAGGCCTACTTTTCAGGCTTGTCCAGGTTCCTTTAGATGGCATCTCTTCCTCTTATATTATACTATTTAACATTTTATTGGTGATGAATCTTTTCCTTGTGGCCTTGTCCTCTTGCATTATGGTAACTAAGTTGGAGTTAGGTCTCTTGACAGAATTTTCTGGTACAAGTAAGGTGTGCATTGTTTTCACCTTACTGTAGTTTCTACTAAATTTTAAGTCATGTATATACCTGAAGGTTAAAATTTCAGAGCCCAGTTTGTGCTGGCAAAAATATGTCATGCCGTGGGGTGTAACAGTAATATAGGAATTAAAGGGCCCAGGAGAGGAAATGACTTATTTTGCATGTGTTCTCTTCAGTCTTTTTTACTAGACAAGGTACAAATGATTCCTCCTTTTCTGCAATACAAAGAACTACCACTTTTTAAAATAAGACATTACTTTGCCTAATATGTGTTTATATCTATATATCTATAAGGACACACACACACACACATATATATACCTTTGACCTATATTTGGGTACTTATAGTATAAGAAGACAGTTACAATATTGACATTGATTCATAGTCAGGAATATAGTTTCAATGTAGTTGAATATATATTTCTCATACAGTATTTTTTAACTTTAAACCATGTAACTATATCACCCTACCCTCAGTACCAGTTCACTGTTTCATTTTAAACTCTCTGCATAGAAAAGAGTGGTTGGGGTATGTCTGTTATAGTAAGAACCTAAAGTACTGTTGAAACACAGCCAAGTATTATAATAAGAACTGTTATAATACGTGTCTTTAATGCTAGGAAGAAAAAAAGAAATCCTAAACCACATAAATTTAACCAACAGAAATTTTCACACATGTTGTTTCAATTACATTTCCCTACTTCTTAGTATTAAAAAAAACCAAACAGTATGATACCTTGTGAAAATGCTTAAAAATAGGTTAGAAGAAAAAAAAAAAACAAACTAAAGAACTGTGAAGACAAATCATTTTCAAAGAGAAACTTTTCTTTTCTAGCTTCTGGGTGGAATTTGGAAAAGCCTTTTCCTTTTTAAAGGTAAACCAGACTTTCACAGAAATAGTGGGTCCTGCCCACTTTACAAGAAATTCAGTGAAAAGTGTATATGAATGTGCATATCATAAATGTAAAACTAGTAATGGGATATTCCTTTAAAGTAAGATGAATAGACTTTAGAGTTAGTAAAAGTTGCCTGCCACAACCCTCTAGGGAATTTTCTGGGCTCAAGGTCAGATGCTATTTAATAGAAATCAAGTCTTGTCAAAACTCCGCTTGTCAGGCTTTCCCCTTGGCGTGACCAGATATGCACATACATTTCATATCAAATGTTAATAGCAGTTATTTGTTGAGCAAAAAATTTGGTTGAAGCAGCTTCTTATTTTGGAGACATTCCTATTTTTTATATGGTTGTCTATAACAATTTTATGTTTTCAAGGTATCCATTCAGATTTGGAGTACCATAGCATTCTCTGACTTGCAGACTTTGTGTAGACTGACTTGCAGAGTTTGTGTAACTGACTGTATTACTTGCAAGATAGGTAACTGATGCCGGAAACTTCATTAAAAATTATTGAACTTACTGATGAGGTCTCGTCTCACCGGTTTTCCCACCATTTTTTCTTGTTAGATAACATGGAAGAAACAGTGAACTCTTCCTTATTCTGTTTTTGCTTGGTTTTGTTTTTCCTTAAGGAGGATACTGTGAACAAATAAGTTTCAGAAAAACAGAGCAACTTAATATCCTTTACAGTAAGGGTAATGGAGCACTGGAACAGATTGCCCGGAGATGTTGTGAAGTCTCCTTCTATGGAGATATTCAAGACCTGTCTGGACGTCTACCTGTGTGACCTATAGTAAGGTACTGGCTTTAGCAGGAGAGTTGGACTTGGTGATCTCTAGAGGTCCTTCCAACCTCTGCAATTCTGTGATGCTGTAGTTCTGTGGTCCTTCTTGTGAGGGTCCAAAACTGAACAGCGTATTTGAGATGTGGTCTCTATATCGTAGTTCACTAAGTAATAAAGAAATAGGAATTCATGATTTTGTGTTTTCTGTTGATTTCATTAGGAGATGGGTGTAGCCATAGTATTAGTTACTGAACTCCTACTTGTTTGCACTATTGTGAGATACAAATGTCTGCTTATAACACAGAATCTGTTTACTTCATTTTTTGATTTTGTTTCACTGAAGTTAATTAGCTCTATGTATTCAGCATTCTGTGGGAACTGTTAAAAATACCATTGAAAGTTTTGCATTAATTCATGTTTACTTTCCTAATATTACATGGCATATTTTTTATTAGTCTACAGATAAGATTTCTCAAGAGAATATTTTTAGTAGGGCTGTGTAAAGACATTTCTTCTTTTTACAGTTATCTAATACTGCAAGATCAAGTGAAGTTCTAGCAAGAAGCTTAATGATTAGGTCTTTTTCTTTCATCAGTATATTTTCTTTCTGTATTTATACAAATTTTTTTTTAATGTGACCGTTGCTTCAATGAAGTTTCATAGTATATCCCTGAATAGAAACTTAGGTAGAAGACTTTTGAGTAAGAGTCATAATTCAAATTTATTAATGGTAATTGGAAAAGCAAAATGAAAATCAAGTTTTAATTGTTTCCTGTCTACTGTCCAAAAGTTACACTGAAGCAGGTTAAGATAGTCTTCTGGAAGAGATATTACAATTTATAAGGAAAGCATTATATTACTGTCAGCAATTTCTTTTAAAATCAATGGATCTGGTAACACAGAAATTAATGTAGTAAATTGCAAAACATTTCTTTTGAGAAGTGTTTTGAAATAGTAGCGTAAAAAGAGTATAAATCCACTGTTAATATTATGAAATATCTTGACAGCATAATGGTTTCTATTAACTGTGATTGGAAATTTGACTTGCAGCGATATAAAATGCCATAGAACAGAAATGGCATAACTTAGCACTCTGATAGGCATGTAACACTCCTCCATCTCAAGTTATGTCTTTGAAAGATACAACCTGGAAAGCTGAACATAGGTGGAGCCAGCAAAATTTGACTTTCTATAAAACCTTTTATGTGACAAAACTGTCTACCCAAAATTCTTTTTTTTTCTAACAGCAGTGATTTACCTAGTAGTATAAACTACTTTATTTTTCCTAGCAAAATACACTTCCACCTCTGATACAAATGAACTGTACATTACTCAGTACTACCTATCCCACTTAGCTATTTTCATATTGGTAAAGTTTAAATCTAGAATCAAACTCTGAAAAGTTTTGTTAGATCAGAACAGGCTGATGGGAAAAATTTCTCCCAAACTGTTGTCAGGTACTGTTGTGGGTTGCCCAGGGTGGTGGAGGAGTCACCGTCCTTGTTGGTGTTCAAAAAATGTGTAGATGAGAGACCAAAGTTTCAGTTTGGTTGGAACAGTCTCATTAGAAGATTTCTGAGATTCTGGTGCTATCAAGTGATAGAAAGAAGATTGGAGGTTTCAGTATACCATCTGGTTTCCCTGCTCCAAGATAATGTCAGTTCTATTTTGTTCCTAACACATTGTTGTTAAATGTATTCCTGAAGATATATTAAAATTGTGATTGCGGGGACTCCCTGGCAGTCTGATTGGTGAGTTCTTTAAATCTTGAAAGATTTCCTACTATCTTGGCTTCAGTATCCATACTTTCATTCTTATTCAGGCCTATGAGTTCCTGAACTCATCCTATTCATCTTGATAATGACCTATAGATATTTTTTTTTTCTGTGGTATCCATTTGCATTTTAAAGAAAATTGCCACTCATCTCCTGAATTAAGTCAGTGCTTTTACTGATTTCTTCTTGGGCATTATCACTCACTATGTGAAGTATCCTATAGGTGAATAGGTTGGAAAGCATTTTTTTTTTTTAGTTCTGTAGGGTTGTTGTTTTGTTTTGTTATGGTTGAACATCACTGCATGGTGGAACGTTTTGTCATCACATCATATGAATCTCAGGAACCGTTTTCTTTCAGTCTGGGAGTAGAAATTAAACTAGTTGCTTCCTGTACCTCAGCTCTTCATCCTACCCTTCAATTTCTTAAAGAAAGTAAAACAATTACCCTTCTCCTGTTTATTACACATTTCAGCTGTCCCCCATTAATTTTCAAATCTTCTAATGAATATTTTCTGTTAACCTAGTATTTATACTCTTCTACCTCCCCAAATTTTCTAGCAATTTCTTTCCCAAACCTAATTTGGCCATTTAATGCTGCATTACTGATTTCAACTGCTGGCCATCTTTTGGCAGCTACCCTTTACGAAAGACCAAGATAAGAAATAACTAATAAGTCTTCAAATTGAGGCTTTATTTCTGTTTCATATACAATCTAATTCTCAGTAATATCAGGACGTTACTTCCTTAAATCTCTCCTACTGGCAATCAGGAAAACAAGTCAATTCTAACATGCTTTCTTGATAACAGACATTAATACCAGAATGCTTCATTAAATACCTTCTGGATCTTAATACAGAACAAGTGATAAAATTCTTTTGTGTATTTCAGTTTTTGTCACAAACATTCAAGTTTGAAGAAGGATACAATATTCAACCAAAAAAAAAAAGCTTTTTTTCCTGAAAGACTGAGATTGTCAGATTCAGGATACACTTAATGAAAACTCCTATAAGAAGCAGAAATATCTTACAGAAAAAGATGGAAATTAAAAAACAACAACAACAAAATCCCACAACAAAACAGAAAACAAGAATAGAGATTCCTAATTAAATCAATTATTCCCCTGTAAGTATTTACTTCTGTGCACTTAGAATATAAATGTTTGATTTATTATATAGTTCTTCATACACTTGTCACATCCATCTTATATTGAGTGGGCTTGCTATTCAAATTTAACAGGAAGATTCAAGCTTTTCATGCTTTTCTGATGGTCTGAGGACAAATAAGGTCAATGGCACTATCTTGAAAGAGATCTTTCCTAGAAGAGAAACATACATTAAAAAAAGCTATTATAAGTTTTTTTTTTTTTTTTTTTGCAAAACGCTGCATATGCACAAGCACGTAGACATATTTTTCAGAGAGCTTTTAGTTTGAGTAAGCAGAATGCCCCATCCCTGGAGGTGTTCGAGGCCCTGAACAGCCTGGTCTAGTATTAGATATGCAGGTTGGCAGCCTTACCTGTGGCAGAGGGGTTTGAGCTTTGGTGATCCTTGAGGTCCCTTCCAACCCAGGCTGTTCTATGATTCTATGATAAACAAAAGATGTAAAGTGCATGAGACCCAGAATGAAATTCTGTGCTGCAAGTTATCTGAGAATGGAGTGCCGAAGTCAGAGCTATATCCAAATTCAGTACTCTGCCTAATAAATACATACCTCCTTTTTATTCTTGCACTATACAGTACAGTTGTTTAGAGGCTTGTGACTACATTTAGTTCTTTAGCCCTTGATAAGAGCCAGAGCTGGCTGCAAAGACTACTTAGCTGGGCTTACTAGTTGAAAAAAACTTTGAATTCTGGTAGTGATACAGTACAAAGAAGGGAATTTTGGGTTTAGTATGTCTTGAAATAAACTTATCACAGTAAAATAAAATCTGTGGTAACCCTTTTCTGCTTTGTGTGATAGTAGGGTAACTTTGGAAAAATCAGTGTTGTTTCAGTTTGCATTTGAGGCTACTTCCTTTATGATACACATGAAATGAGGCTGACTTGGATGGTGGGAGATGTCTTGGGATCTATAGACCAAACATTATTTTAAAGTTACTTCACTACTTGCCTTCAAGTAGTGTTTTCTTTATAAAAAAAAAAAAACAAAAACAAAAACAACCAACAAAAAAAGCATGCCTATCCAATGATGTCGGCTTGTGTCAAGAAAGTTGTTCAATTTTTGGAAGAGAGGAAAAGACATTATTCCATAACAGTAGATACAGGGTATTTCTTTTTCTTTTCTTAAAATTCATTTCTTTGCTTTGAAATATAGTAATGCGTCTCCACTCCTGACTTCTTTCCAAAAAAGATAAACAAAAGTTCTTATACCTGAGAGTAATGAAAGCAAATTCATATGAGTATGCTTTATAGCTGATCTTCCTGCATATTCTAGTAAGCACTTAGTTCTCTTCCTGTGCCTACATCCTCGAACAATTTGAGATGAATATAGTGCTGCTTATAAATAATACTGCTGTTTGGGAACAGTTTTTAGAAGTAGTCATGACAATAGAGTGTAGAAATTCCAGCATAATCTGTAAGGTTTTTCAAACTTAGCATCTCAAAATTGATTTTATACAGTGTTGTAAAAAAAAACAAAAACACAGGATAGACAGGAGTGCTGTACAGTAAGTCTGAGTGTAGTCATGGGAAAATTGGGGTTTTTATGTTTTGCAATACTTTTTAGCTTTGTTTTGTTCCCTTAAACTTTTTTTCATTATAACAGTTGCTTATTTATGTTACTAGACACTACTTTTTCACCAGATTATATTTAGATGTTGAATTAAGCGCAGCAGGAATGGAAAGAAATAGCTATCAAAATTAGTATACTGTGCATGTGAATGTGGAAGGCAGTCTATCAACCTGACTGCACTTGCTGGAATTCTAGAACAGGAAACTGCATCTTCTGAAGTTGATGTTTCAATCTGATTTCAGTATGAAGAGAGGTGTTCTTTTGAAAAATTAGCATTCTTCAAAAGCTACAAAATGTTTTGTTCAAATACAATTATGCCTCTCTACTGGAAAGATTTGCAAAGTGTGTTTTGAAGAAGGGTGAGGACATTGTAATTCAACTGCTGTTAATTGTACTTGAAAAGAAAAATAATTCAAGGATGATCTAAGCGTGTTTACACTCCTGACCTGATATAAAAAAAAAAAAAAAAAAAATTGAGACTTTCTGGTGTTTCCATTACTGTTTAATCAACATACTGTGATTCAAAAAAGCAGCAGAAATACTAGTTGTATGTCTTTTCCATCTGTTTGGAATGCTTCAATAATGACTTGTAAATGTTCTCAGAAAACATGTATTTTATATAAATTCCACATGTGAACACAGAATTACTAAGTAGCATTTTTATACCTTTTAATATATAAAGTTGCATATGAAGTTGTTCAGTCATCTCTATGGGTAACTTCTGAGAACTGTAGATACAAATTAATCATTCCCTGGAAGAAATCCCAGTCTTGGAAAAATTTCATGATGATTAAATAATTTGCTAAGTACATTTCTTCAATTAGTTTCTGTTTTTCATTCCACAAAAGAAGGCTTTGTACTGATCTCATTATTAAACAAAGCTGTCTATTTCTGCAGTCTAGTGGTTAGCATTGCAGCAGAATTCTGCTAGACAGGTATATAATTCTTCATTTGTCCCTTAATGGGGCTTTTGAACTCACTTGGGTTTCCAGTTTGCTGGCCTTCAGCTTTGATTCATGTGTGGGAATTTAAGTCTGTTGAATAATTGTCAAGTGATTTTTTTCTTATAATAAGTCATTTTGATGTATTTGTTACCCTGTACATCCTGTTGGAATGATACAAAGATTGTACCAAATTTAATGCTGGACACAGTTAAAAGAATGTTACATTTGTAAAGAAAACAAGAACAACAAATCAACCAATCAAAATCCCATGAGACACTTATCTGCCTGCCTCTCTTATGGATAGTTTAGACATCTAAATAGCTGTAGTAGAATCATAGAATCATGTAATTTAAGAAAAATATAAGTCCGAACACCAACCCTACCTACTGAGTCCCATCATTAAACCATATCCCTTAGTGACGTGACCACAAGTGTCCAGGAACTCTGCCACTCCTCTAGACAGACCAAGGAATGCTTGATCACCCTTTCCATGAAGAATTCTTTTAATATCCAATCTGAGCCTGTCTTGGAGCACTTTGGTAATACAAGAGCTCTTCCGAAAGTAATGCCTCCTTTTTTAATATGTTGATCCACATCCTCAGTGGCAGGTCTTAGTGATATAGCAATAGAGTCTGATCCTATCAATGAATGTTTCATTAAATGTTGTTGCAGAGGGGCAGTCTGACAAAATGACATCTGACATGGAAGTGGGTATGGAGAAAAGGTATGGAACTGAATTCCTCCATGCAGGAAAAAAAAATGCCTTCTACTGACATTTATTGATGTTTTTTGAATGTTTGTGGAGACCAAATGGTGGATGAGAACACAGTGAGGTGGTGGGTGCATTTCAGCAGTGGTAATGGCAACAGTTATCTCTTCTGGAACTGTTTTTTGTGAGCGTGGCATGCAGGCTCTTGTTCACTGATGGTGAAAATGCATAGCTAATTGTGGTGAATGTGTTGAAAACTCACGTTTTGTAGCTGAGAATTTACTCTATCCAACAGTTATTGTGCTTTTTTGAAACTACAAGAAATAAGTAGGAGGCATTACTTTCAGAGCAACCAACATATTTCTAATGGATATCTAATGCGTTCGGTATGAAATGCTGTCAGGACAGTTTGGGAAGGATCTGTTAATTTGCACAGAGGTCTTTCATAACTCATCCATGTGTAGTAGTGATAATCTTACATGCTTGCCAATTCAGTCTAGTCATTCAAAGAAATTATTGCTCAGAAATTGAATGAGTGCCTGATGTATTCTGATACATTAAGAAAAAAAATCCTGACAAATTTCAGTATCAAAAAAATTATATGAAAAATATTTTAAACCATTATTTGAATCACAGGATCATAGAATGGTATGATTGGAGTTGACCTAATTGACCTTGGAGTCATGTCTTAACATGTCCTAAGACATATGAAAAAATGATATTCAGAAGAATCTCATGTTGTCAAAAGAATATAAGTTATTTCAGATTTCGTTGAAAGCAGCACTACTTCTCTTCTGCTTGGAGTGAAGTGAGGTTTGACAATGAAAAGCAAAGAACTTCAGTCTTTGGTGTACCTTGTACAAAGAACTAAAGATGAGAGAGAGATATTACATTACTACTCATGTAAAGTATCATTTATCAAGTTGGACCGACTCCAATTAAGCTTGGACCTGAAGGTTTATTTATAGTTCAGTTTCAGAGGTAAGACGAAAAGTGAATAAACAGAACAAGAAATTAAGAAGTTATTCTGTGCAATGTTAATCTTATTTTTATCTATTTTTTTATGTGAAAAAGGTGCAAGGAAAAATTACTAATCTTTGTCACCACTGTGAAAGAAAACAGATGCATAGGAAGGTTTTACTGGGACTTATACTGGAAGCATATTAAATTAGTTTTGACTCTTTTTAGTACATCTAATGCTATATTCCTACCTTTCCTTTCCACAAAACATTACGAATGATATGAAATAGTAATCAATCTTTCTTGTGTGTATTTCTGGCTGTAAGGAACTGATGCTGATTTAATGTCCTTGACATTTAGTTTTATTTAATTATGGGATGTCTCTCTTGGTAACCAATAGTGTTCATAGTTGCCTCATTATCTTACTGTAATTTTATGTGGATTTTTTTAAATATCTGTTTGTTTATTCTCTTGATGCTTATTTACTCATAGTCCTCAGGGAAAACCATATTAACTCTGCAGTCTCTTTTTTTTTTTTTTTTTTTTGCAGAAATTAGAAAAGACTTGGTGTTTTTCTGACAAAAGTCAGTGTATTTGAGCTATCTTTAGAATGACTTAAGCATAGCTGGAATATATTGGTTTGGATTTGATTTGGAGTTCCCACCTTTAGATTCTTATGAAAATAGGAGTTCTAGGGATGACATCCTAGAAAGGTGATATATTCCCATAATATATGAATTACCAATTGAATTATATATATTTTGAGTTCACTAATCACAGAGCTTTGGAGTTCCAAAGGGAAGCTGCAGCACTGTGTAGCAGCCTTGTGTGGGTGGCATGATGTGGAAAAAGAAAGCTGTAGCAAATGGAAAAGCTAAATGCTCCTTTAGTCTGTTCTGAAAAATGTATACCTGTGTACTTCTATAAGATGCTGTTAGACTTCTCTAATTCCTGATGCTCCTGTAATTTCTATTGGGTTGCAACACAGGAACAAAACCTTTCATAAACTGCAAGATTGTTACACGCTATTCCAAGTTCACCTTTAAATTGATAAAAGAGTAACATAGACAAGGCCATTCCACTGATAGAATAATTTAGCTTTCCAGTTAATGCAGCTAAAATTCACATCAATCTTTCACGATTCAAATGACATGGGTTATTAAAGAATCCTCTGATTTTTCAAGTGAGTAGCAGCACATAATTATAGAGAAATTAGTGACACTCAAACTTCAATATTTACTATCCACACATCTGTATCACACAGAAGATATTTACTGTATTAAGATGTTATTTCACGATTCTTCCTAGAGCTGAGGATCCACTCTTCCTAGCATCTTGAGACCCTATAAAACAATGCCATTGATTTTGGTAGAGTTCAAACTGTGTAAAATTGCATCAATATTAGAATATTACTAAGAAAATGAATTCCATGCGTAGGAGATAGTTTGATATATACAGCATATCTGAATAAAGAACTTGTCTTCAAATCAGATGTGAGATAGAGAACAGTTCAAACAATTAGATTTTGAGGAGCTGAAGCTTCTTATTTATTGACCAGGATGTCACCATTTTCTTTTTCATGAATATATAGAATTGGGTTTGGTCTAAGGTATGAATCTCCTTGAGATTTTGTTTTAGAGGCAAACCAAGAAAGAAGTTTGGCAGCTTATGTGGTTATTTTTCGTTTCCAGAGCCGAGACTGAATACTTATGCAGAATTGCCAACACTTCTTGAAGTAATTTAATAAAACATGAAATCTTGCAGTTTGGATTAGCTTGGAATTTCAGTGCTGATGATTAGGTTATCTGTAACAGATAATCGTTCAGAGATATTGTTGTATCAGTGGTTAATTTTGTAATCTGAAGGTATGTAAATCTAAATATACTTGCCCAGTAAATGAGCAATGAGAGTGAATGGTAGAAAACAAAAATATAACAACCAACCAAACAAAAAACAGACTGTGAATTAGTTCAAGAGATGGTTCTAGCATATCATGATTTGATTGTGGATTGTGATAATGCTCCATTAATTTTGTGTCCCAGAGACCTCTGCTTTTTTTTTTAATATGTTTTGTTGTTGCTCTTTTTTTTGCTTATTTATTTAAACTACAGAAGTAAAAATGTGTTTTTACAGCAATGGTTGATAATTAACTTTGTATGGAAATGGCAGTTTCCTTCATATGCACTTCCAAAATGTGAATTTCCATTTAATTACTTTATGCTCTCCACTTTTCCCCCTCCAACAAAAACAAAACAACTGGAAAAAGAAAACAAAACAGAAAACTCCTCCTTCACATTTTACATTATCATTTGGTGTTAAAGTATCTGATGTTTGGAAAGAAAGAATATCCTAGATCTTTCCTGATTTCTTTGTTGTGATTGAAAATGTGCATATGGACCACATCTGAGAAGAAAATGCTTCTGTACACTGGTCACAGGGTGCAGCTTTTCGCCCTTTTTGTGGTCCTGAAAAACACCGCATCCTGTCCTTTGCAAGCTTCGATGTCAGGAAGTTAAGAAGAGTTTTCTCTCTTGCTTTCAACACACTTGAATAATGTTGGTTTTTGTTTTGTCTCACATCAGTGTATTGTGGTTCACTTCCTATGGCAGGCAGTGAAAATGATTTTTTGATCAGAGCTTTTCACAATTTTTCCAGTTCAGTTTTATCACTGGCATAATGCATCATCACAGTAAATGCTTTTACTTTGTAGACCGGTGCAGTGATCCTGAATTTCCTTATTGCTTCTTAGAGTTGGCAATAAATGATATTAAACTGGAATTTTCCGCAATTAGAATTTGTTGTAACATCTGATTCTCGCCCTTGTCGTGGAAAGAACAGTTTTAAAGTTCAGAATATTATATAATTTTGATCATTTTAAACTCTCAATTAGCTTAAGAGCAACAGTTGATGTTGCAAAGTGTAACTTAATCTGATATATACATTAAATACACTTTCATTTTTACTGTTTTTTTCTTTTGTTTTAGTGTATTGAAGAAGTACATTGCCAGTTATCATCTAAGACTGTTATAAAACTGAGTATGTCTATCACTCCTAACCTGTTTTTTTTTGTTGTTACCTTCTAATAATTAGACATTATTTAGTTTGCATAGTTGCCTTTTCATTCTAAAATTAAATGCTAGAATATCAGTTGTTCTAAGAAAATGGTCTGTATAATTATGCTAATGCATTATTAATTGGCAAAAGTTTCAAGATCTTGTTTGAATCTCCAAAGTAAACTACCAAACTCCTACCAAACTCTCTTCTCTAAATACAGCCTCAAAGTAGTCTTTCAGTAGAATATCAGATTATTAAGGCAAATGTGTAAAACAGTGGATAAGAAAATAAGAATAAATTGCATCATTGAGACCTAAAAGCATTGAACTTATGTGTTATGGACCTCTACCATGATTTGCTGAAACTCATAGTTTTTGATAACTTACACATTTGAGAAATGTGTACGGGCATAGTGCTTAGTTTCAGGCATTTTCAGGCTTGGAAATCTACTGTGTATAACTTTATGCTATTGACTTGCGTGTGTAATCTTTCCAAGACTATAATATAAACTTGAATACAATTCAAGGGGAGCAAAGCAGTATAACTAATCTTGAAATTGAAAAATTTATTCCACTTTCTATGGAGGATCACAGAATTGTTTTATTCAAGTTGGCTAGCATGGCATGGAGAACTTAGTCACATCATGTATTTGTACAGTTCAAAGATATACTCATTCTGTCATACCTACACAGTATTCTTTCTTTTCCTGAATTTCTAGATATGTATTTATATTCACACTGCATGTGTGTATGGAAGAAAATTAGAAGTAAATACAGTCTCCTGGAAAGGGATTGAATTGTATGGGATGAGTAGAATTGCAGTTTATGCCTATACTCCTGAACTTTGGATGTGTTAAAATAAGTGGAATGCTGTGTAAAACTTGCATGAAAATACAATAAATATTTTTTCTTTCCCCACTTCTATTTTAAGAGGAAACAGAATGAAACATTAAAGGACTTAAGACAGCTTGTTAACCCCAGTCCTTGGCCATAAGGGAAAAAAAAAATCAGAAGTAGTACTCTTTTCAGAGCTATTTTAGTTACAGAATGGATTTCTGTAGACCTTACTACTCATAGTGAATTCTTGATTTATTTTTTTTTACCCTTGGCATGCCCAAGACAAGAAGAATCTTCTATAACCTTCAGCTGGGGAAGAGGGATATTTTAACAGATACAGAATCAGATAACTGTAGAAGTTGAAGCTATCTCTGGAGATTATCAAATCCAACCCCTTGCTAAAGATGAACTGCCCCAGGTCTCATTCTGTCCTCATAAGGAAGATGCTCCAGACTTCTCATAATCTTCTCATAATCTTTGCAGCCCTAGTCTTGGGTCTGCCTTTTTTTTTTGTCCCCCTTCAAAAAAGATAATTCCCTGTCTTTCTTAACTGGGAAGCCCAGAACTGGACACAGTACTCCAGATGTATGCTCTCTGGACAAAATAAGGAGGTTCTCTGCCTCCTCTGACTTGCTGGGCATGCTCTTTTTTTAATGTGTCCCAGGATACCATTGAATTTCTTGGTCACTGGGGCTAGTCATGTTATTTGGGACAAGCTGCAATCAGAATTCAGACTTTCTACTGAAGGTAAGAAGAGGCTATTGTGAGAGTTGTCTTGTTTGTATTCCAACATGGTAAAAACAGAAAAGCAATCATAACAAATTTAATCACGTTGAATGTATGCAGTTGTATCTAGTCTATGATAATAGAAGGTAAAAAAAAAAAAAAAAATTGATTTCAGGGATCAAATGTTTCCAGTTTAGAAACCAAGTCCCAGGATAATTAATTCTCAGTAGGAATTTACTACAGTTTGCAGATGAATTCATCAATTCACTATCTTTTCAGCAACAGAAGTTCTTGATACACAGCTAAACTCTTCTTTTAACTTCAGTGCCACCACCTCATACTCTTACATCAAACTGAAAAAAAAAAAACCATTCATTTGGAAAACCTATTAGTTCCCTATTAATGGAAGCATGACCTTCTAATCAAAATGTCTGTCTTCCTACTCACCTGAACATTTTGTTCACTTGAATTTAGGACATGGATTTAACTCTTTGCTGAGAATGCACCCTCAGCAAGTTTGCAGATGGCACCAAGCTGAGTGGTGCAGTTGATATGCCAGAGGGAAAGGATGCAGTCCAGAGGGACCTGGACAGGCTTCAGAGGTGGGCCCATGCTAACCTTATGAAGTTCAACAAGGCCAAGTGCAAGGTCCTGCATCTGGGTTGGGGCAATCCCAAGCACAGATATAGGTTGGGTGGAGAATGGCTTGGGAGCTGTCCTGAAGAGAAGGATTTGAGGGTGTTAGCTGATGAAAGATTCAACATAAGCTAGAAATGTATGCTTGCAGCCCAGAAGGCTAACCGTATCCTGGGTTGTATCAAAAGAAATGTGACCAGCAGGTCGAGGAAGGTGATTCTGCCTCTCTAGTCTGCTCTCATGAGGTCTCCCCCTGGAGTCCTGCATCCAGTTCTGGGCCCCCAACATGAGAAGGGCATGGAATTTTGGAGCAGGTCCAGTGGAAGGCCACAAATACAATCAGAAGGGTAAAGCACCTTCCTTATGAGGTCAGACTAAGAGAGCTGGGACTGTTCCACCTGGGGAAGAGAAGGGTCTTGGGAGACCTTATGGTGGCCTATCAGTGCTGAAGGGGGTCTACAGGAAAGCAGGGAAGGGACATTTTATAAGGACAGGTAGCCACAGGACAAGGAGAAATGGTTATAAACTGGAAGAGGGTAGATTTTGAGTGGTTATCTGGAAGAAATTCTTTAGTGTGAGGGTGTTGAGACACTGGAACTTGTGAAGTTGTGAATGCCCCCTCCCTGGAAGTGTTCAAGGCCAGGCTGGATGGGGCTGTGTCCAGCATAGTCTAGAGGGAGGTGTCTCTGCGTAGAGAAATTGGGGTGGAACCAGGTGATCTTAAAGGCCCTTCTAAGCCAAAACATTCTATGATTCAATTGTTATTAAATTACCATAATTTTATATTTACTTCATACGATTCACATACATACTTGTAGTTTATTTAGCATGTAAAATCCCAGATATAGCAAACAAAGTAATGGCTCTGCCCTTAATCATATCTTAGTGGTCAGTTATGTACCTCTGCCCTATTATTTTATGTCTGACAATATGAAAGCCTTCAGGAGAAATTTTGAAAACAACTGTGAACTACCTTATCTAGAAATTTATATATATATGCGTGTGTGTATATATATATATATATGTATTTTTTAACCTCAGGCAGCTGGTATTTGTTTGCTGTGCCTGTTTTGTCTGCACACGCTCTCTATTTTTTCTACTTTTTTTTTTAGGTGAAGTTATCAGAACTATTCATAGCACAGTAATTGAGAACACACCATCAATATGTATAGTATCCAGTCTGGCACAGTTTAACTGCATTTTGGAACAAACTCTCACTTATATGCTAGATACAGAAAAGGGTTTTTGTAGGGTTTGTGATGAAATTCCTATATTTTAAATGTGGATTATTTATTCCACATTGAAATCAGTGCAGAAGAGTTTATATGAGACAAAATAGGTTTACTCTCTCTGCTGACTCTAATCGTCATATGATTAGAGATAGTTTTAAATTGAGTTTTGAATTCCTAACAAGGACTAAAAGCACAGTTTTAGGAAGATATTACCACATGCATCAGTACAGGTTAGGGGCTGACCTACTAGAAAGAAGGTCTGCAGACAAGGATCTGGGTGTCTGTTGGATGGCCCTGTGCCCTAGAGGCCGAGAAATTGGGGCCAAGAAATTGAGTGATATGCTGGAGCATGTTAAGAAAGTGTGGCCAGCAGGTCAAGGAAGATCTATGTCCCCTCTATTCTACTCTATTGAGGATGAATCTGTAATACTGTGTCCGGTTCTGGGCTTCCCAGTTCAGAAGAAACAGGGAACTTCTAGTGAGAGTCCAGCAAAGGGTTACAGAGGTGATGAGGAACCTGGAGCATTTCTCTTATGAGGGAAGGCTGAGAGACCTCGGGCTGTTCTGACTGGAGAAGAGAACATTGATGGAGAATCTTATCAATACTTATAAATCTCTAAATGGTTGGATGTCAAGAGGATGGGGCCAGACTCTTTTCACTGGTGCCCAGCAACAGGCAACAAGTAGAACACAAGAAGTTTCTTCCTATTGTGAGGAAAAACTTCTTTACTTCATGGGTGCTAGAACACTGGAACAGCCTTCCAAGAGATGTGGAGACTCCTTTTCTGTAGATACTCAAGATCTGCCTCTATGCTTTCCAGTGCAACCTAGTGTAAGGAACATGCTTTAGCAGGGGTTGGACTTGATAGTCTCCAGAGGTCAATTCCAACCCCTGTGATTTTGTGTTCAGCATGAAGAAGAGAAAATTTGTGCGAGAACTGGTATCTGACATGAAGAGATATATGGAATAACAGAGTAATTGGGAAGAGAGGTTGTATCTCATGTAAGTGTTCATTTTAAAAAGCTACAAATACAAGACTGGTTGTTAACCACAATTTAGACTGAGAATACCTTTAGTATGGATTTTACCTATTCCTTTCAATCTCTAATTCTATGCTTAAAAAACATTCTTACGGAATAAGTTTGCAATTGTCAAGAAGTTGTTGATGAAAGATAAAGGAAGAGTCACTGCTTTCTGAAAGATTTACTTGCATGGCAAAAAAAACACTGCTTATAAGTGTCACTTGACAAGTTCAATTTTTGCAGGGCATCTCTGCTGTGACATCAGTTTTAACTGTATAATGTCTTTTTATATGACTGGTTACTGAATGACTGCAATTTATCACGAAGAGGGTTGGGAGAAAGGGAAAAATGTTGTAGAAAAAAGAATTCCTTTAGATTACCTGTCAACATGTTCATCATTTAAAATTTAACACCTTAAGTATATTCCAAAAAAGGAAAGCAGAGAGGTAAGATTAGTGAACTGAATGTTGATTTCCTGTCCATTCATCTTAAAAAAAGAGAAAATGTACCTCAGTAGTCCAGTAACGGATGTTTGGGGTGTAGAAAAAATCTAGCCTCTCATGAGCTTTTATACTGAATTCATTTTGGGATGTTTGTGCTATATTACTGTTTTCTTCAACAATGCATGGGTATTAAGAAGATAGAGAAAATAAGGAATATTTCCATAGAAATACTAAATTGCAATTTTCTTTATTCCAGTTGGAAGAAGTGGCTGAAGTAATTTTTGCTAATTCTAAAATTGTTTGCCACCTTCTTGAAAAAAGTTCTGCAAATGTATGAGATTTTCAGTCACTCTACAAAAAAAAAAAAAATAGGGTGGTTAGTTTTAGGAAGCTCTAAGTATCTTTTCATTATAGATAGTAAAGCGGCAATTAGATTAAGAACTTTTTAAAAATTATTATTCTCTCTAAGTGCTCTGTAGGGATCTTCTAAATTTCATATAGATTTAATATAGCCCTAAATAACAATAACATTCTTACTTTCTAATTGTGAAGTGAAATACTCTTCAATTTAGAATTTTCTAAGATTCTATAGAAATTTGGGGGACTATTTGGCTGTTTATGCGAATTTATCTTACTGTGCTGTTTGGATTTTTCTCAGATTTATGATTGTAGTCCTAATACTGTGGACACTCTTAATTTATCTTAATTTGTGTATGAGCATTCAAGTTACGGAATTCAGCCTGAATGTTTTCTGAATAGATAATTCAGACATCACAACCAGTAAATACGCTAACTAATTCTATCTTTGCTAAATTTATGAAATGCTGTTGATTAATTTACAGAATATCTAGAAGATTTCAGAAATACAAACCATTTAAAGTAAGTTGAAATATATGATTGAATAGCCAAGCTACATAACCTAGGAAACCAGCAATAACAGTTCTTCACATTCTACTTTTCACTTTTCTCTTGAGTCACCAGTTTAGTTGATGCTTAAAAAGGGAACAAAGTTTATGCAGGTGCTTCAGTTTGCTGTTTGGAAGCTAAATTTCATAAATAAAATAAGTGTTTTTTAAACTTCCTAGGATGGATCACTTTTCAGTAGTTTATCTGCCCAATCTCATATGAGCAACTGTGTACCTGTAGAACTTCTCTTATTCATGATAATTCTAACCACTATTAAACAGAAAGATGGTATTTTAACATTAATCAATTTTAGAGTAATTTAGCAGCTAGACATGAGGAATACATCCTGCACCTTTTGAACCCTCTGCAGAATGTTAAAAGATGTTCTGCAACTACTAGAACATCTATAAAATATAGTAATAGCTGATCTTACATTCCTTTAATATGGTTTAGATGACAAAATCATTTTTCTAAACATAGAGCGCTTATTTAGTCCTCATGTTCTGAAATCTGTTCCATACCACAAACAAACTTTGTGAGTGTCTTTTATCTTCATAAATTTATTTTATTGAAAGAAGGTGGTAGTGCTTAATTTTATTTTTAATTTAATCCTATCAACAGCTTCACTTTTGTTTTGAAATTTAATACTCTGTTTCTGTACAACCACGTAGAACGCAGCACACTTTTAATACTGTGTATACTGCCCTCTGTATACTAAACTAAAAGTTTTAACTTTTGCCACAGTATGTGTTAACTTTTACATAAGTGTGTACATAATTGCAGTTGACAGGTAAAAGAAAAAGATAAAGAAGTCTGATTTTGAAGTAAACTTCTTCCCTAGAGTCAGAAAGTAACAGCAAATGCCACTGCTGTGTTCTAATATGCATAGAAATTTGATTCTTCTGAACCAGTGATATGTGAGGTAAGTTTTAGGTGTGTTGAGTATTGATTTTTTTTATTTTTAAGAACAATTTGCTATCATTGCATGAATCGATTGAGAGGCCAGCCAGGTTCAATGCCTCTGGTGGCTTGCATGAAGAAGACATCACTGACAGTAGGATGGGAATTGTTATATGTGGGACTGTATATTGACTGCAGAAAGTCCAGCTCATGTCATTAAGCTGGGATTCAACTAATTGATTTTCACTTAATGTTTAACTCACTATTTGAAATTATTGAATTTAGACTTTTAAAAATTGAATAGCGGTGATATTTGTATTTTTAACACACTGTGCTGTGTGCTTTCATAGAGTGCTGCTTGAGAGAAAGCAATTTTGATTTGGATCCTAATTTTCTGAATAGGAGAGAAACAACAGATGGAAAGCGTGAACAGTGTGCAAGAATTCAAAATGATATTTTTAGAATCTCAAAAAAAAAGAATTAATAATTCTGTAGTCATGCTTTATCTGTTTTGGTATATATGTTCCTGTTATTCTTATATACCAAATTAAAAAAATGTCCCCCAATTTCAGTTGCTCAGATTTCATTTTCCTAGATTAGACCAAGTATAAACCAGAGGTCTCAATCTTTGTATTATAAGTCCATCTTCAACTATTAAAAGGTATCTCGAAAGGGCGTTCACTTTTGGGGATCTCAGTAGTTAAGTTTGTTTTTCCTGTAGTATTGTTGGGATTTGTACTATTCAGATCAAAAAGGAGGTTAGTTTAGATGGCAAGCAGACATTTGAAAGCGCCGCATCTTTTCTGATATTTGTAAAATTTGTGGGAGTTTTCAGTTAGACAAATTTCTGAGGCTAATATGTTTTATAGCATTAAGCAAAAAACATTAGAATGAACTTTAATTTCAGAAGTTTTATCTACACACAATATTAAAACCACCCCAACAATAAATAAAAAGACAATTTGCAAAGCTTAATCCACCAATCTGAGTATTTGCAGAGTGCTGTTGGGAGACAGGCATAACCAAAAGTCGAATCTGTGAATTGTCTCACTCTATCAATAAGGACACTCTTCTTTTTTAAAAATATTTTACATCACTTTGAAATTCTGTTAAAAATAAAGCTACACATCTTCAGTGGACCGGAACAGAAATTGTATTGGGCAGAAACAGATCCTGGGTTTCCTTTGGGTGCAGCTTAAATTCTTCACTTTGTTGTCTTTAGGTCTCTTGCACGTGTGAAGCATGCTTTTCCATTCCCTGTGGAACAGTAATCACAACTGACAGTTGAAGAATAGAATGAAGATGTCCTCCTAACCACTGCATCTCTGAAATTACTAATTTCCATTTATTTTTACATATTTATAAGTAGCACTTCTAAATAGGTCTGCTAGTTCTTAGTAACTGACATGATAGCTGAATGACTGGCAGAGTACGTAAAGCAATGTAGCTGCCCTGGGGATCCTGCTTGTTATCATGTCTGTACCATGCACTACCTTATCCTCTAAACTACTCTGTCAGTGATCTGCCAAAGCCTGTTGCATTGTGTTTTGAAATCTGCTTTTGCCAGCCTAATAGTAAGTTTCTATTGAAGGGAGGAGAATCTGAAATCCAGCATGATGAGCCAATGGAGCAGTAAATCCTACTCTGTTGTGTGCAACTTAATAAGCATCTGCAGCCCAGATCACTTTATTAAAGCAACATCTGTTGCAAGCACAGTTCTTGGATTAGGAATGACAGCCATTTGCAGCCAAATGTGCTGTTAAAATAGTAGATATTTAAATTTGACAAGGATTAATTTTATATTTACTTCTTAAATTCTTATTATCTATGGTAGCATTCTCTATGGATATTTATTAAGGATGCTTTTAATTTTAGTTGCAATTTAAGGGTGATTTGTGTAATCATTTACCTTATAATTTGGACTTTTCTTAAATCTATATGTTCTCGGTAAGGAGAAACCATCAAGATCAGGGATATGGTGGCAATTTCCCACTATGGAAGAACTCAGTGTCATTTGGGAGCCATGAGGAGATCCATTTGTTTAAACCCTTCTATCAGATCTGCTGTCACTGGGACATCTATATCTTGAAATCTTATTCAAGTATTATGAGCAATATTGCTATTTCTGCCACGGAATTCTTCCACTGCTAAGTTTAATGATGGGTACTTTGGACATTTCTGTATTTATTTCAATTTACTGTTCTTTCAGTCTTTTTGGAAACATCAATCGGCATCAATGGCATCTACCTATTGACTAGTGCAAACAAATAGTTTTGTATTTATATCTATTGCAGAACCTACTCCTGTACTTTTTTTGCTGCTTTTGCCTAGTTAAAAGGCACTGTCCATATCTGTTTCTGAAAGCCTCACTTGTACGAGTAAACTGTAAGTACTGGGGAAGAGCTTTATCTAGGAAAAAAGATTCATTCTGGTCAGTGCATATCAAGAAATGTATTCTTTCAGGCATTAGATACAGAATGTGAAACCTTATGTTTTCTATTGCTGTTCACTTTGTATTAATGTATTAATATAATTGTATTGCTTCATTCTGTTATAAATGTGTTTTGTAAGCTAATTACTGGATTATTAGAATAGTGTAGTGCAATATTACATTTAACTTCTGAATTTTCACTGCTGTTGCTCAGAATCCTCACTTGAGACTAATGCCAGATAGAAATTTTAGCAAAATATAATAAGAAATGATCATTGCTCTTAATCTTACATCTAAATCAGGAAGTTGAATGGATTGAAAGAAAAAGAAGGGCAGAAAACTCAAAAGCTCTGCTGTTAACAAGGTCTCACAGCAAGCAGGGTCAGTCCTTCCTGACTGGATGATTCAGTCCTTCCTGATGTTTTTTCCCAAACCCATTGAAAAATCTGTACTGGGCTGAGAGGAGATGTTTCCTCTTTTCACTTTTTCTCATTCTGAAAGCAGTGAGGCAGCAATCTTCACTTTGTGACGCACCCAACTTTCTTCTTCAAGAAAGAGTTGCTCAGTAACTTTTTGTGAACCAGTGAATGAATGTATTGTTAGTATGTGGTTTTGGGTATACTTTTCACATGGATGTCCATCACACCTGTTGAATGGTTGAACTTCAGCAGATATTTCAGTGTTCTGTTTGGAAAATGTGTGGATTTTCTCAAGGGAGAAATGATATAAAAACTTTGCTATATATATAGTATCTGATCAACCTTTGCATTATTTCAGAAAAGAAAAGTTGTCTTTTTTTTTTTTTTAATGTTGGCATCTTAATAACCTGTGTACCTGCACAGCTAGCCTGCAATTCCTCTTGTGCAGGTGTCTATATGTAGACTTTCCACCTGAAATTGACACTATTCTACTTCGGCTTTTTGTTAAAATCCCTGTTTTATTTTAAGCGACGAGACAATCCTAACAAGAAGATAGATGCTTTTTTGCTCAATCCCTAGTATGTGTTCACTGACTATCCCTTTCTATTTAGAATAGAAAGATGACTCAACACTTAGTATGATAGTATGGAATTTATTTATTATCTTTCTTTGCAGTGGATTTCATAAGTGACTTTTGGCAAGACTCATTTGTATCTTTTTCTCATTCTAAAATTTGTTAAATGACATTTTCTTAGCTTGTGAAATCTGGTATTTCGTGTAACTGGTAGTAAGATACTATGGTAACAGGAGTTATATAAAGTAAGTAGGATACTTGAATTTAATGGGGATTTGCTGGTGGAAAGGCAAAGCTGTAGGAATGGAAAACAGGTGTAAGAAAGACTGTAGACAATTCTTTGGATGTAAAAATTTTTTTCATTTCCTTGACAAACTTCTTGTGTTCATTGTTTAAAATTTCCTGAGTCTAGATTGCGCTTGTATTATCTGTACAGAAATACTAGTTTTCATGCTATTTAGCTCTTTCTTGCCATCTCTCATTTCACTGCCACTTTAGGTGTCTCAGATTTTGTCTTTAATATGATTGTTGTGACTGCATGGAGCTGTGTCAGGGGAGGGGCAGATGGGGGTTAAGGAAAGCTTTGGCACCGATGGGTGGTGGGCATGGAACAGGCTGCCCGGGGCAGCAGGCATTGCCCTGAGTGCCAGAGTTCAGGGAGCATTTGGACAGTGCTCTCAGACATAGGATTTGATCTTTGGGTAGTCCTGTGTGGAGCCGGGAGTTGGACTTGGTGATCCTTGTCAGTCCCTTCCAACTTGGGATATTCT
The DNA here is from genome assembly GCF_987193195.1 of Phasianus colchicus. Classification (NCBI taxonomy): domain Eukaryota; kingdom Metazoa; phylum Chordata; class Aves; order Galliformes; family Phasianidae; genus Phasianus; species Phasianus colchicus. The sequence goes on from NC_143443.1 coordinate 13,899,361, forward strand.
GTGATTCTATTTTATATTACTGGGTTGATGAGCTAGAAATGGTTTTGAGTGACCAGTATCAGTAAAACCACCCTAATAATGCAACTACACCTCAAAATATTAATATAAGTTTACATATCTTTTACAGTAATACTTCATAAAATGCTACAGACTTCTTTGACTTCCTTGTATTACTGAGAACATGGCTTCTCTAGGAAAGTGTTATGCACCACTCTTTCATAACACTGATTTTGGATTTGAAAAGCTGATTAACAATGTATAGTTTTATGAGCATTATAAGTAAATGTTAATTCTTTTGAAATTCATAGGAATGTTTGACTTATTACCAGGAGAGAAGGAGGATGTTTGCTAGATTTCTCCTTTTGTCCCTGTAAAATCTTGTAATGCTAAGCTTAATTTAACTTGTAAAATGAAGCAAAGAGTGCTTTACTAATGTCAAATGGATTGTTATTTTTTTTTAATAGGAAGAATGATAGACTTTTCTAATTTTTACAGTTTTGCTTCATTGAGTGCTTCAGTGATTGCCACTACTGAAAAACCTCAGGCAAACATAATCTTGAAATAGTACATGTACTATTCCACTGGTTAGCTGTGAAGATTTCAGTCCATATGTCTGTCTATGTTTTGTTCACATTGACTCTTCTAAATGTGTAGCTATTTCTGGAGCACATGTAACCACAAATTTTGTTTAGTAATTTTATAACTCTTCTTTTCTAAAATGAATTTTAGTTCAAACATAATAAATTTTATCCTGTGAACGTTAATTAACTAATTACTAGTTAATGTCATTGGTATAATACATAATTTTACAAAGAAAAAAAATTGCATCCCCAAAACCAAACAAAAAAAATCAATGACAACAGCAAAACTTCACAATATAACTGTATACCATTACCCCTTCCTGTCTTTTTAGACTACATTTCAGATTGCACAAACCTGTTCATTAAGCCTTTTATCACTCAGAGCTCAGTAATGAACTATTTTATGTTTTTAAGTCTTTCGGGATCCTGTTACTATTTCTAAACCAAGCATCTTTTTTTCTTTCCTCCTTTTTTTTATTGTTAATTTGTACTTTCTGTGCAGCAGTACAAGATTATATATGAAGACAACAATATTACATGTGTCTAGAATTTGATAGAAGGTTTAGCATCCACTCATATTTGAATTATTTTATTTCTCAACTCTGGGGTGGCTTCTTGCAATAGGGAACTACCAGAAACTGCTGCATCAACATCTGATTTGGAGCTTGCAGAGCATAGCTGAGCTGTGTGATTATCTCAGTACTATACTAGGATCTGGAAAAAGGACAAAAAGCATTCAGGGAATTTTTTTTTATTTTTTATTTTTTGCACTGGTGCCAGAAGACATAATAATACTGGGATATTCGTTTCCAGTTTAATTGTGAAAATATCTTTTATATAATGAACTTGAAATTTAACAGTTGAGTGATCTTAAGGGCTCTAATAAGGACTGTATGAAACGTTACAGTCTCAGTTCTTTACCTCGGATTGGACTACTACATTTCTGATACAGTAAAAATAATGAGGAAGAAGAACTTAGAAGCTGGGGAGTTTTTTTTTTTTTTAAATATTAAAATACTAAGGGAGGAAGCCTGACGCAAAGGGAAGTTTGGCTTTGAGTGTTGGGGCCTTATGCATGAACCTCTCCTCAACCTCAGATGATTTTGAGGATGCAAAGACAGAGCTGTAACTTGCCACATAGGCTGGAGATGAACAGAGCTGTCCTGGTTGAATTATGCTGGTTTGGGAGATAACGATTGATGTGCTTCTGCAGCTCAATTATTTTGCAGGGGTAGGTTAGCAACACCCCACCAGTAACTTATGCTTCTTAATAGACAAATAATGGGCTGAATCATGAGTCAATCTAAATTATTTTGAAGGGAAGCCCCAGAAGCAAATTTGGTTTACCATCTTCCGAAATTGATATGGGAACAGTATGGAGTATGCAGTTTATATAACAATAAATTTTTTAATTATACACTTGGTTCAGCAGATGGATATGCTATTTTGGGCTGAATAACAACTGAACAGTCACTCTAGTAACTTGATTCATGGGGAAAAAAGAGCTTTTTCAGTTATGGCAATCTGGACAAATGTGCTGGAACTTAAAGAAGCTAATGCAGCTGGTGGAGGCAGAGCTCACTCCAGGCTGGCAGCCTGCTGTGCTCCAAGCCCACACCTTTTTGTGTGACTCACTTCTTGTTCCTGCTCATGCTCAAAGACCAAAGCAAAGCATTGATCTGATCATCCAGTAGGAGTGGACAGAGTGCTTTTTTTCCTGTTTTATCTGCACATCTGAAATACTAGACAAATGATCAAATATTAGAAAATTCACCCACATAAAAATGCTGAGTGGAAAGCCTAAACATACTTAGGAATATTTAGTTGTATGATGCGCGTAGCTGGAATAACTTCATGCTTGCGCTCAAATCTGTTCTCAGTCTCACTCAGTTTTACTGGGAACTAAAAAGCAACACCAGTTTGAAGGTGTCTGCAAGTTGCAATGACATTTGCACTCTAAAATATCCACTTTTAATCTAATCTAGATATTAATTTCATTTCAATTACATCTTAGAATATTTTCTATTTTTTAAAAATTAAATATCTTTGAACATATTAAACTGCAATATCAACTTTTATTTTGCTTCTGGTAGTGGAGCTATCAAATTCACAACAATTTTGTATTCTAATTCAATAAGTTTATTTTTATTACAAGTTCAGTAGCACATATCAGTCAAATTCAAGTGTTCAGCAAGCAGCAGTGCAGTAAAATCAAGATAATGTTGTATTCTGTTTCTTAAACGTTGATGAAGCGCCCATAAAATGACTAAATGAATTAACTGGACTGAAAGGTATTAACTGACTTACTATACATCTGTTGTTGCTTCACACTGGATTGAGGAGTCATAAAAAGGTGGTCCTAGTGCTTATCTTATGCATCATTTGGTTTACAGTTTTGCATAACAGTGATTTCTAAGCAATAATTAACCTAGCATGCTTGAGTGACAGTTGAAGATGACAGGCATTTCCATATTCGGGGGGGGGGGGGGAATACATCACTAATAATAAAATAGTTTTGAAATTAAACATTCCTTTAAATCTTCTACTCTTCACATAAAAAAAATATGGGATTTGATTTTTTTTCAAAGGAAAAATGCAATAAGTGAAGGTCATAATATATTCCAAAACAAGATATTAACACGAAGTTAACTAGGAAATTAACCTAAGAGATTCTTTTAAAAATACTCTTATTTATTTAAAGCCTTAACTAATTTAGATATATTTTAGAATTGTTTACTTTCCTCAGACTTTTTTTCTGCGTTTTAAAACATTTTCATAGTTTTTAAAAATTAGAATCCATTTATCGTTTATTTTGTAAACATTGCGCAGTAAAGTCTTTGGATCATAAGTTTCCTGTTCACAGAATAAAGCTCCAAAAGTGATGCCTCCTATTTATTTCTGTGGAAACTAACAGAGTCAACAAATTTAATAACACTATTGGATAGAGAAAATTTGCAGCTACAGAACACTGTTTTTCAACATAGTCGCCACTATTATCTATGCATTTTCACCAGCCTGTATGAATGAACTAGAGACTGTATGTCATGCTCATAAAAATCAGCACCAGTGGCAGTTACACACTGTCACTGTTACCTCTGCTGAAATGCACCACTTAAAGCCTCATTGTGTTCAAATCCACTACTTGATCTCCAGAAACATTCAGCAAACTTCAGTGAATTTCAGCAGGTGCCATTTCTTATGTATAAAGGAATTAAGTTCCATACCTTTGCTTCATCTGCACTTCTATGTTAGACACCATTGTGTCAAACTGCCTATCTGCTGCCATTTGCCAAACAGTGACAGCATCTAATGATACTGGTAGGAAGACTCAACCTCTACTGCCATATCACCAACATCCGCTTCTGATGTTGTGGGCCAAGATAATAAAATAGGAGGCGTTACTTTCAGAGCAGCTCTCCTAGTTCCAAATATGGTAGAAGGAAGCTGTAAGATTTAAATAAGTATTTATATAGATAAGTGGCTTATTAATGCTGATATCTTAGTAATTCCATATTTAGTGTACTCCCATATTAAATATACTAAAGATTTATCTGAATAGTCTATTTTGACATTTTCAATTTGTAGAACTTCATTGTCAAAATCAGTCAGTATGTGGGTTTGGCATGGGAAGAATTTTCTTACAACCTTTCTAGCTTTCTAGCTAGTGTTTGTATTTTCTGGAGTATGCTGCCAGGTGTTTTCTCAGTGCTTGGGATTTTAGAATATTTTGTCACTTATTCTCCCCTAAACCATTTAGCTCTTCTTTAATGAGCCGCCTTTTCTACAAAAATACCTAGTGTCATCATACTCTTTTTACTAACTTGTAAGTACATGATTGGGTCTGAAAATACTTTGGGGCACATAAACAAGCTCAGTCTAAACATACTGATTAATGTGAATTCTAGTCTTTAAACCAATGTTGCCGAAGACATAAAACAAAACTAAATGATCTGTTACAGGCATTTCAAGGGTTTCCAAAGGAATACCTCCATAGGAATTGAGATGCAGGACGAGTATGTCTGCCTTTATCTTTTGGCTTGAATGTTTCGCATCAACATTGAGTACAAAAAACTCAGTTATTTTCATTTTGTTGCATTTCTGCCAGAGAAGGAAGCATTACAGTTGTCACCTGTCCATCAGGTAGACAATTCTGTATTAAATTAGAAGCCAAACAGAGATGTCACAAAATTAACCTGTACTTTGAATGCTGGCTAGCTACAGGTTTTTATATTGCATGAAATAGTTCTTATGTATCATTGTTAATGAAGCCTTATGTCTTTAAACTCAAAAGCTGAATGAGAAATTATAATATATATAATTTTTTTAAGAAAAGAAAATGAACTCCAAGCTATCTGGTATTTAATGCTAACCACCTTCATTGACAGTAGTTTACAAGACTTAAGCATGTCAGAGAAAAGCTGTTCTGGGTCCTGTTCCTGTTTGAAACATCCCTCAAGTATCTCAACTTTTGTTGCTTGGTAAAAGCTTTCAGTACTGAACTGGAAACTCTTGTTCAACAGTGTGAACAAAATGCAGTACAGTTTATTGCTTTTGGGGTTTTTTTGTGTGTGTTTAAATCATGACAAAGTCTAAAAGCACTCCTTTTATAAAGCATTTGCTGATGCAGGGTACCCCAATTTTTCTTAAGTCATCATATTCTCAGGGGCCTAATTCACCAAGAACTCTACACTTACAAGTAGCAACATGCAGCTTTTCTCATTGTGATTTGCAGGAGCAATATGAATTACAGTTTTTCATCGTTAGATATTTGTGAAGCAGAGTATTAACATTGGCTCATTTACAAATCTATTTTCTTAACCCATTTCCATGTTTATATTGTAATACAACCAATTTCTGAGAATAGTAAAAACCAGAAAATAAAAATCTGAATATTAGAGATTAATGCTGGGGGTATCTATGGAGATTGTTAGGATAAATATTAAAAATTGTATGGCATTTTTTAAAGGTATGAATATCGAGTTGCTCAAAGAGATTAAGGATGCAATTCAAGTTTTTCTTTCATATTTGTACCACTTTTATTCTTGTATATCTGAAAGGCAACCTATCTTCCTGTTGTGTTCAGGTAAGAAGACTTTATGAATAGTTGTACATCACTTTTCTGAATGCCAGATAGAAATCTGTATTTCTGTGTCAGCTCCTCTTTCTTCCTGGTGTATCTGAGCCAAACCATGCTAGCATGTGTGTTTTGCAAAGTCTAGAGTTGTGCCACAAGCAGAATTATTTTTTCTGGACAAGAATCATATTGTTTGCTTTACTGAATAGGTAGCTTTCCTTGTATAAAGTATTTGAATCTTATTTTAATACTAAGAATAAATATGCAGCTCTGTGTAAGGAAGATTGGTCAGTAGTTTCATTCATGACAAGGAAGCAGAGACTACCAATTTTTATTTCCTTGTTTTTCATTAAATATGAATTTCTTGGTTGGATGGTATAATTTTAGCCTGAAAAAATATCATGGGGGTGATTTCGTTGCTATTTAACTTCTCAGATTTTGTGAAAAGACACAGGGGAGGGTGATATTTCAAATGGCTGACAATTAAAGATGTGCATCTGAAACTGAAATAAACACATGGAGAATCCAAGTCTGAATAATGTGGAGAAGCATTTGCTACACAAGATGCAAAAGAAGTTGACAGGGCTTGTTTCACAGGGCAATCTTTGCTACTTGGTTTGACAGCAGTGTCCCCAGGCTCCCACTGAGACAGCAAAATTCCCAACATAGTAAGCTCTGTCAATTTAAATATGGCATAAGGATGTTCTGCATCCTTTTACCACATCCAGCCACAGCAGCTGACATCATGTATTTCATTATATAGATCTGATGTTATGTGTATGATGTGCAGAGACACTTGACATTCAAAACTCATGAATAAGTCTGGGCTCCTTGCTTTGTTCTGCACATGGGTGTTAAGGGACAGCTTATTTAGATTTGTGGCAAAGAGGAAATCTTCACAGATATGTACCTTGACTTGCGGTGTTTTATTGACAAAGATCTTTACTGATGTAATTATGTACATATTTAATGTCAAGAAACTGGACACGTCATACTATCTTGCACATCTTTTCTTCTTTGTTAAGTGAGTGTAATTCCAGAAAAGAGTATGAGATTGACAGCCAGGAGGACCAAAAGCCTTAAGCCAGAATGCATATGTATTTAGAACACTGGTAGTCTCTGCTGCTCTAGAACAGCTCCCAGCCAGTTCTGGCAAATTTCTATGATTTGTCAGGGAAGGATGCTAGGGAAAAGGCTGAGTGTTTTATCAATGATTAGATGCAGGTGGACCCTGCCTTCTATCAGAAATCCTTTGTATGCCAGCATTGAGTGGAAATTTCAAAGGTGGAATACCAAGTTTAAAATTCCTATTTTAAGTTTTTGTTTGTTTGTTTTTTCCCCAGTTCAGGAATTGGTGGTAGAGGCAAAGCCCTTTTTACAGAATCACACCAATAACCTTCTCTATATTTTGTATGCCCCTTAGCTGTTTTAGCTAGTCATTTGGAAAATCTACTGTCTTTAAATGTGGCTTTCCTGGATCGTTTCTTTTTTGCATTAATTGCGAATTTGAAAGCCTTGAGCACTTACTTTTGAAGACACGGCTTCATTTAGTCTTTTTGTTCTCTGTCTCTCATGCACTTTTTCACTTGTGCTTTTTTGCTTGCTTTCACTCTTCCCCTTGTTTCTGGAATTTGATTACACTTAGAACAGTAGATGGATTCAATATGTAGCAGTCTTTTAATTACATCCAAGTTGTTGATGCTTGAAAAACTTCTTAATATAATGGGAAACTTAAAATAGTCAATGAACTGTGTGCCACAGTGGTAGACAGATGAATGTAACAAGCCATAAAATGAATTATACTGCCTAGTAAGAAGTGGGAACTTGATGAAAATAAACTTTGTAATTAAATCCATTCTATGGAGTAATATCAAATTAGAATTTTAAAGACATATTTAAGGGATTAGGTATCCACTGAATGCAAGTAATTTTAATTATCCATGAGCAGCTCTTAAAACCTCTCTAATTTGTTATTTGCATGTCAGCATTCATGCATGGAATCATGAGATGCTTGCAAAAACCTTAAAAATAAACTTTGTGATGTTATAATACACTGAAAATGAAGAAACATTTTGCTTCGTGATTTCTCCATTTTTATCTCTTCACCATCCTGTTCTACTAGAAACTAACAGTAGATTTGAGACTTCTTTTTTTTGAAACTTTATAGAATCAAACTAAAGTTATACATGATGTAATACTGATATTTGTACAATATACTTCAAAGGATAAAAGACTGCTTCAGGTGAAGGCAGGAATATGAGTTTAGTGAATGAGATTTAATGTAATTGGCTTTCTGCATATACCAACCACGTGAAAAATCAAAGATTGTTGCAGCCTGTTCTTCTTGAGCTATGGAGTTGCATACCAAACAGAGCACACTTCTTTCTCATATGAATAACGTCTATTGGAAAAGACAGGATTTATACTGGATTTTCAGTGACCATATATGGGCAGAACAGGTGCTTGCTAGAGGCAATGAAATGTTTACTGGGCTTTTTATTGTGTGAGTGATTTTTAGGCTGTGCTAGACAGATTTTAGCTTGCCCTGAGCCTTAAAAATCCTTGAGGTGGTAAATAGCAGTGTTGCCACCTTTGGTAATGCCTGTTTCCTTGTAAGTATTTTGTAAAACAACGGAACTTTTAAGCTTTAAATACAAAACTACTAATTTGGCAGTCTTTTTAGCTGTATTTATGGACATCTTGTTAAAATTACTCAGTCTTCTCCAGGTGTGTGATTGATTAGGATTTGGAGCTGCTCCTCAGCTTCTACTCAATTTTTTCGAAAGTCTTACAGGTGGCAGCCGTAGAGCACTTTCTGTAGAACTTCCTATTTGGGGACTCAGACTTATTTACTGTTTTTCCTATGAACTTTGCTTCATAGGGCTTAACATGGATGTTCCATGGCCCACACTGAGTGAAGAGAAATTGTCTAAAAATATGTAGGTTGTTTTGAAAATAATGCCTTCTATTTATTTGTCTGAAAACAACAGATATGAAGAGCACAATGGCAGTATTCGACAGGAAAAATTCTCAGCTACAAAACACTATTTTTCAGCAGTCACCGCAATTAGCTGTGTATTTTCACCAGCAATGAACAAGAGCCTGCATACTGTGCTTGTAAAAATCTGCACCAGCAGGAGTGATCCACTGTCACTTCACCAGTGATGAAATGCACCACCCACCACCTCACTGTGTTTGCAGCAATCTCTGTGAATGTTCTGTGAGCACTGAGAATGTAAATGTCTTCTATTTTTTTCTGTATGAAAGGATTAAGCGACACATCTTTGCTGCATCTGCATTTCCACTATTTCCATTGTCAGACACCATTTTGTCACGTCACCCCTCTGCTGTCATTTGTTACACATCAACGTTTAACAGAATATTGGCTGGAAGGTTCAACCTCTCCTGCCATTCCAACAACATAAGCCTCTGATATGGCTAATGTATTAAAACAGGAGGCATTACTTTTGGAGGAGCACTCATATATTTTTATATTTATTGATGGTAAAAGTATTTTATAAGCTAGTACCTGGAAAGATGAAATGCCTTTGGTGCAGTTTTTGATGTATCTAAGCACATGAGAACTACTTATTTTTATTAGAATTGAGTTGTGAAATGTTTCTGTAAAAGCTGGCACTCTTTCTACTGAAATCTATTAAGTGCATAAATATATTTGTGCTTTTGTAAATGGTAGATAATAGCTAATTAAATTTGTAAGTTCTTGTTATTTTAAAATTGTGTGAATTGGCTAGTAGTCTTTAAATGAAGCGGTTTCAATAATTTTTACAAGCTTTAGATTCAGTGGAGGACTCTAAACAGTTTTGTCTTGAAACACTCCCTTTTGGATACAGATAATTAGCTGTTACTAGTAAGAAAGTGGTTCTTTTTCTTTTTTCTGTGTAAGATGATATAAAAACAGAAAATAATTTTGCACTCTCCTAATCACATAACTTTAATGTTGTTCAAGTCAGATACTTCAGGTTTATAGTGGAGATAATTTTTGGAATTAAAATATACAAATGATAAAAATAACTTGTTAACATCAGCACTGTGGAGAACAACACGTATCATTCAAGGTACTACATTGGCATTAATAGTTTTATTTCTATAGGAGCTATTCAAAACTTATCTGAGTAAGAAGGAAATGATTGGATCCTATCTTTTAATTCCTTGTGATGAATTTACTGAAATGCACTTAATGAATTTATTAAAAATATACAATATTAGTTAACAGCATGGAAGTCTAATTTAACAAATGTTTTAGTTTTCCATCATTGCGCAATATAGTAGTGTTGTCCTACCTTGTGAAGCCTGGAAGACAAAACTGGCTGGAAAGAAAATCAATCTTGGACTTTTTTTATGCTGAACGCAAAGAGAAATGATGTTTACTTAAGTGTAAGGAGTTTTTGATCTGTGATCAATATTCTTATTAAATACAGACATGATTTTAGAGATGTAAATCATTTACTATAACATATTCTCCATAAAGAGATTCATTATCACTATACTTACAAACAGATCATTAGGCCAGTGTTACATGTTCAGGCACGTGGGTAATCTCCTCATTGCTCTTTTACTAAGTTGATTGTTGATTTACATGCTTTGCAGTGATGCAGCACATCTCCTCCTGGAATACATAGGTACTATTTTCCCCCTTCCTCTAACAATAGTTTTAATAGTTTTGTAGCAAATAGAATATCAAATGTAATGACAACATAGCTGCCTGAAAGAAGCATCAGACAAGTTATTGATGTTTTTCTAGTGCCTGGAGAAGTAATTAATTGCTGTTATTCTGGTGTCTAATCACATACTTACTCTTTGAAATCTAGAAAGTATCCTGATAGTCAAAAGTATCTTCAGTTCTGATCAACTCTAAGGGAAATAGAAACAAAATCTAGAAAGAACAGAATCATAAATATTATATTTTATTTGAAATATTTTCCATTCAACACTAATTTAGCTAGCCAGACATAATGACCTTCCTAACACATTAATAATATGTGGTGAGCCAATTCAGTGTGCTAAGAGAAGAAATGGAGAGTTAGTAAAATAGCATCTGCAGGAGGCCAGATTTGTCAGCTCTTTAAAGCCTGAAGCTCCTTGGGGCATGGCTTTCCAACAAAGCAGTGTTTCTTTTCCAGTGCTCTCTTATGTTTCACTCTAACCTATATAGCAGCATTTATTTCTGGATCAAATAAAGAATCTTGGAAGGATCTATGCTGAGCTTACAGGAGTTTGAAATGAAGACATCAGTAGTCTGCCTCACACCCAGTTTTAATTGTTTGTGATTTATTTAAACCTCCAGGAACAGAGTTCCTTTTTTTTAACAGAATAGATTTTAGATACTTTTTAAACATTATCACCACTATTGTTTAAAGGCATTACATAATTTCCCAGAAAAAGTAGTTTTTAAAGGTACCCTCAGGGTACCATTTTGCTGAGGGTCAGGGAGAGTGTAGTTTGCATTTCACACTTCGAAATTCTTTGAAGTAGTTTATTTCTTTGTTTTTGAGCACTATCAGATAAACTGAGTGTGATAGGCAAAAAAAAAAACAACAAAAAAAACCCAAAACATAAATGATAGAAAAACTTTAGAATAAAGTAAATATAAATTCACTCTTTATGTCATGCAATTGTAATATAAATAGAACTATAAACTATAAAACATAACACAGGCTAGAATTAAAGAGATGTTTGAAATGGGTAAAGGATGTTGCAAACTGGAGTTAAAAATTTATTTCCAAATGCCAAATTGCATAAGAGGAGCCAAAAATGATCTCACTGGTGACTAAACTATGTGGCACTAGCAGGAATTTACTTAAAAATAAATATCTGTACACAGGAATACTTTTGTTGGCTATCAGGAACTGTTAATATGAAAGGAAAAATCAATCCATTCTCTTTGACAGTTTATATTATATCTTATTGGAACTGGAGTGAGATAGAGAGGAAAAAAAAAAACCAAAAAAAAACAATGATCAGAGACTAGTTTAATGACCTATGTTAGTTTAGGACCCGATCCAAAACCAAATGACATCAGTGGAAAGACTTCCATTGAGCTCATTGGGCTCTAAGTCAAGTCTCTCATTCTTAAATGTAAACAGTGTGTGAGCCAGTTCAGGTGTTCTATGGTGCAGGGAGAAACTTGTGGGGAGTGAAGAGTGCATTTGATGCTGTATTTCCAGTTTATTTTTAAGCTTTTTCTCTGCTTTGAATATATTGCTTCCCTGTATCTTGGAAATTCCAAGGCAGATAAAGAATACAAAAAAGATCCTACAGAGACTGCATTGATGAGGAAATTTTGGGAGGAAGCAGAAATTTCATGAAATTTAGACATTTTGAAAACAAAGCATTATAGAAGACAGATATGCACTGAAAAAAAAATGTTTCTAGCAATTGCATTGTCAATAGTGCAAATTTTTGTTGCATATAAAAGAAATATGAACAGAGGATTATATACCAGTGAGAATTTAACCTTACTGTCTGTTTTCACAAATGTATGGTTTGATTGTGAAAGTGATTGATAGTTGCTTCTAGACCAATAAAATTATTAAAAGAGAAAAATGAAAGGATTTAATACAATATATTTATAGTAGAATGTTTATCATTAAGTGAACTTTAAAGTAAGTATTGTAGGTCAAGGGTATACAAATGTTAATGGGTAAAATTAGTTCTTTGTGATTCTGTATCATTGTAAAATATATATATATATATATGCTCTGTAATGGAGAATTCTTAAATATCTGAAGTAACTACAACCTGACAATAACAAATTTTTAATAAATTTAGGAATATGCACCTGTTTCCTGGAGCTTATATATGATACATTGATATTCAGTTTATTGCAAGAGAAGTTTTTTGAAATGAAATTACAAGTCATACACATTCTTGCAAATGCTAATTAAGATGAGTTTTATTTTATTTTTGCAGCATTCCATTTTGTTGCATATTTTAAATAGTATTTCAGATTTTAGTATTGACATGTGAAAGCAGCATTTGCCAGCAAGTTTCAGTGAGATTTAAACAGCAATTAGTGACAAGTCCTTCCAACTAGATATCCAAATACATGCCCCGAGTTTAGTTCAGATTAGTTTGTGATAGTATGTGTAAATAATGACAGTAACTTGGTACACAAAATGAAATACAGAAAGTCTGAACCCTTTTTTTTTTTTTCTGAATCAAATACAGCACATGTATTAGTGGTTTGCCCCTAGCTACGTAAGGGAGCACTGTCAGACTGCTGACATGATAATCAGTCTCTCTTGGTCCTTTCCCCAGCAGAAATTGGAATTCAAATGTAATAACACTAGACATAAAAATAACTGTTAGATAATTAAAAGTTACCAGTGAAAAGGTTCACAAACTGATTGTGGCTAGACTGGATAGAAATTATCTTAAAAAATAGAATGTAATTTTTTCATATCATTTGGAGTATATATTAATTTACCTCAGCCAGATGGGTTTATCTCAAAATAAAACTTGTTTCCCTTATGAAATTGAAAATAGAGACAATATCAGACACTCCTGTTTAGTAAAAACAAAAAAGAACAAACAAGACAAAATGGATCAGGAGGAAAAAAATATGACAGCTGTTATCTTCCATTTCTTCCATTGACTTGAGGAGGAACTGTTTAAAATTCTGCCTGTATGTTTTACTTTTCTTCTGAAATTCTTGATTATCAGTTTTAATTCAATTTTTTCCCAAATTTTTCCCAAATGTGAAAGTATATCCACATATACACAGAGAACGTGTATCTTAATTTGTATGAAACTGTGCAACAATTTAGTTTTAGAGTTAAAAGGCTGAAATTTGAAAGCAGCGATGACTGTTATTTCCAAAACAAAAAATAATGTATAAAAATGCTTTCCAAGTCATTTTATAATAACAGGTGTGATTCCAGAGATGCCTGAGTCATAATAAGACAACCTGTTCTGGTTTGCATTGAGAAATATCTGTGAAATACAATGTTAGGCATAGTATCAAGACACATTTCTGCAGCTATCTCAATTCCTGTTTTTAAGTAGAATGCTAAACTAAATGTCTGGGTCTGTGCTGCACAATAGTGTTGGAATGAAAATATAAAAAAATTTCAGACGATGAATGATGGTATACTTGCCATGGAGATTACTGTCCCAGTTTAAAATGACAGGCATGATTTCCCAGTTAGCATTGTTTCTCAACATCAGCTGTTAGTTTTCTCTGCCATTGTTGTAATGACCATATCTGATTTTTGTTTGCTGTCTTCATCTTGAAAGAGATATAGTCTGAAATACCTCTTCCGTTTCTCTGTATGTTTACAATTTGAGAATGGCTGAAGTTTTCTCCCTTTTTAATTTTTCCCACAAATATTTAGTCATTGACACTGACTTTGAGCTGAACTGAACTCTGAATTCCTTTCTTTCATCTTATTAACCAAAAATCAGTGTGCATCTGATTGGCTCTTCTGAGTGGTTATGGCTAACTTACAATGTGTGTGTACATATTTAGAGCTTGCTGTCATTTATTCAGTGTAACATTTCATTATTCTTCATTGTGCAGCTAAGAATCTAGTGAAACATGGTTCCTATATTGCTGCATTAATACTCTCCTCACTGCAATATCTTCAGGCCATCCCTACTACTCCTTTTAACCTCAAACTGTATTTACTTTAATTATTTTCATATTGGAGAAACATTTCCAGTGGTTACCTATCCCATACAATTGTCTTAATACAATCTCTTCTGATCCCTTTTTTACTCCAGGCCTTAAAATCCTTCTAAAACTTATTTCATTCAGTTGTGTGACCTCAGGAAGACTACAGATGACAAATACTGTTGTTGCTTGTGCTTAGATGTGTACTGATGACCCAGTTAGCCACTGACTATTGCCATATGGTTAAAAGCAGATAAAGGCTCAGCATTGGTCACATGTTTTGAGTTGTTACTTGAGGCATCTTAAAATATGAGCCCTAAAGATATGAAAGTTTTCGTAAAGTACGTAAATATGATTATACTGTTTTTTTTTTAAGATAGAAGTTTTGAAAGATTAGATCACAATGACAGTGGCATTAAATGCTTAGTGTTAGCCTCAGACATTGAGATTGTACTGTCTGATTAAAAGATAGAAATGCATATCTATATATATGTTCTTCATATAATTAAATAATATTTTTTTCTTTTGTTCAAAACACTGAACGGGGCCAAGAATTTAAACATAAATCCTGTTTTCTCGCAGTAGAAAACCTTCCATTAGCTTCATGCATTCAACTGTGTCCACTGCTTCTTGAGTTTTTTTTTTGTTGTTGTTCATCATTTTCATTACAAGATAAATAACTTTTGTAATCTCTAGTTGGGTTGAGGCAACATATCACAATATTTTAGCATATTTGGAAGTATACGCTTAGCTTTTTTATTTTTTAATTCATTTGAATCATATGACTTTAGCATGATTTAAAACTACTTGAATTTTATTGGTTTAGCAGGTTCACAGGTTTAGGTATTTTTGTGTTTCACACAGCTCCAATACAAAGTAGCCAGATCCTTTGTTTATCTTCTGTTCTTTCTTGTTGCCTACATTAGCTACTAGAAATTCCCATTACACTTCATCTTCCTCATTAATCAGACTGATGTCTGGTACTTGGTGTCTGTTTCTTATATGTGAGTGTTGACAAATCACCTTATGAGCAATGCAACAGAGGTACTGAGTAGAGTACTGTAATGAGCTTAGATTTGCCAGAAAGACTTAGCAATGAAAAAAATATATATAAAATAAAAAATTAAGGTAGCATTTCATCACTAGTATGTAGTGTCGTGAAATATTCCTTTCCAGAAGTCAAAGCACTGTGTAAGGCAAAAATGGCAAGATAGAAAGAATGTTATCACAGAGTTGCAGAATGTGAGAGATTGGAAGGGACCTCAAAAGATCATCTAGTCCAGTCCCCCTGCTGGAGCAGGAACACCTACGTGAGGTCACACAGGAAAGTGTCCAGGCAGGTTTTGAGTGTCTCCAGAGAAGAAGACCCCACAACCTCTCTGACCAACCTGTTTAATGAGTGTTCTGTTCCCCTCAATTCTGTTATGGGGAGAAAATGTGTATATCGATAACAATTGTCTAATTTTCATTATTTTTATCTACATATTGTGGAAGGTAGATTATGCTTTGCAGTTCTTGTGAAAGGCAATGCATGAACATATCATAAAAATTGGTCCTTTATATGTAAAACTTATGATTTCTGCTTGCAGTTAAAAAGACTAGACAAGTTAATAGAATACCATTACAAAGATCATTTTTTCTTTAAATCTAGATATGAAGATTTCAGAAAGTCCTATTGTGAAGTAAATCACCTCTTTATATCTGTTAGTTGTCAGTCATTGACAGATACAGTGAAAGAAGGTAAATAAGACAATAGACCTGTGCTAAGGAATTTAAAACTTCTGTGCTGAAATAAAATTTTATAAAACATGCCCCTTAAAAATGGAAGATACATTACATCTTTTAACATTTTAATGTGGAATAAATTAAGAAAATTATACCCTAAGGTTTTTGCTGCCTGCCAGTACCACAGTTGAAGACTATTCTTTTTTTTGTTGTTGTTATGTAATGTTAAAATAGCTCTACTGTTTCTGGTTCTCCCATTGCCTTAAAAAAAAAATCTATCATTTCATCTGTTTTTATTGGCCTCTAATAATCTCTTTACATTTCAGAGCCTCACATGTCAGTCTTAAATCATCTTTGAGTGTAAAGAATTATATTCACCTTTCAAGATCTGATCTTCAGGGTACATGAATGATGGATTACTGTTTCATCTCAGAATGTTTTACTGAAGAAAGCTTTATTTAAATACCTATTTGTGGAAAGGCCATCCACAGTGGAGTTGCAAATACAGCAACTATTTTGTGTCAAAATATGTGTCTTCCTGAGACATTAAAGGTGAAGATAAATTAAAGATACTTTGGCAGAATCTCAAAGCGAAACATAAAAGCATGATTTTTAAATAATACACACAAGAACAACACTGAATTCAATTTTAGAAGTCAAATTTTAATTGATGTCTACCTCATGAGTCTTATACATTTAGAAAAGGTAATTTTAAAATATGCAATTTTGTTTGCCATGCAATACATGTATAAAATGAGTATATCTTGTAATACTGACTATATCATGTGATCATATAATAAACTCATAGACTAGCTTATGGCATTTTAAGAATTAAATATGCAACAATTCAAAGGTAAGAGAAAATATGAAAGGAACGAATAAAGAACTGTGCCTAAGGGGGATCAGTTCTGATGAAAATGATTAATAGCTTTGTACTGTGAAAAATTCAGGTGTATTTTTTTCAAGTCTTTTTAAAGTATTTTTCTTTAGGTACTTACTGTGGTCAGTCTTGCTCAACAATTTCTCAATTTGTGACTGCAAAGTAAATGGTGTTATTTATTCACTTACATGAAAGAGAGCAAGATAGGTTCAGGAGGCAAAGCAAAATATTCCCTCTTCTCTGTGTAAATGACAGCCTATTTATTTGTAGAACGTCCAGTAAGATATTAATGATACAATGTGTCTAAATAATCTTTTATGTATAAGTTTCACTTGGCTTCCTGAACTACCAAGCTCCTAGAATTCCAGCTGAAATTAGTTAAGTTGCTTTGCATCTTAGACACAGTCTTTAAGTTTTCTGTTTCTATCTTGATTTGTGATTATTATTAACAAAAACAACAAAACAACAAGTTTGACATTGTGCAATTTGCTGCCCCCAAGTTTAAGTGGCAGTAGTCCCTGCAATTTGCTGTGTTTCAACAGTGGATCATTAAGAAACACATCTAGAAAAGAGGAAAAGAAGGCAATGGTTGGCAGACATCCAGCATCTCGTTTTTTGTGTGTTTTTTGTTTTTTGTTTTTTTTAAACAACGTGGATGACAACTTCACGATTAAAAATTTTTTTTTTCTTTCTTTCTTTCTCTCTCTTAAATAAATTGGCCTAGGGGCTGAGAAGTTTATTTCAGAAAGGCCTGGTTAAAAAAGAATAATCTTTAGGCCAATCCATCATAGAAATTTTACAGGTTAGTACTGTACCTATCAATCACAAAGTCTTCAGTGATATGCTTATAGCTTGGTAGGGGCAAATATCTGCATACTCAAAATTTACCTGATTAATGCAGTCCAAAACTGCAGGTATGACTAGAATTTTTTAAGTGTCCTTTTCAGTTAGATCTTTGGACTGTGGATTATAAAGCAATTCTGTGATTGTTTTACCAGTTCTCCCATGTTCATTATTTCTACCTCTTGTTTTGCCTCAGTAACTTCTGTCAGGGAGTAAAAGACCTTGCTGCTCCATACAGAAGAGGATCCAGGAACTGAGAACCATCTCACAGTACTCCAACAGGAGCAGAGTAGGTTCGTCAACCACAGTCAGATTCAGCCAAGAGTTCAGAGAGCCTGATCAGCTGTGAGGCAGCTAGTACAGCCAGGAGAAGTCAAAACATCAGCTCAAAATCTTTGAGGTACACAGCAAGGCACAGACTCAGCTTCAGTGAAACTCAAAGACAGTATAATAAGACAACAACCGAGTATGTCTATTCAAAATAAGAACCATAAGAAATGTAGTATGTATTTAATGTTTTGCTACCCTTAACCTAACAGGATAAGGTTGTCTTTAACAGCCTAGAGTCTAACCTATGAGTACAGTTTCTGGAGATAACAATATAATTGATCATGATTTTTGTACGCAGTAAGCAAAGTTCATTCTACTAGAAAGCAGTGGTGCTCCCTCTGTTTGGAAAAATAAGGGCAAAAAAGCAAAACTCCAAAAATTATTTTTCTGAATTTAATGGAATCAGATTATAGGACTAGGTGTTACTTTAGTTTTCTTTCCCCTCAAGCCTGTTATTATAAATTGGTGCTTTTTGTTTAATTAATATGTTTTTAAGCACCCATCTGAGATTAATGACGAGTTTTCTGTTTCAGTCAGAACTGATTGTATGAGTCTGCACAAAAACAGAGCAATGAAGGAGCTGTGTGTAATAGTCACCTACCAATGCAATACAGTGCCATGGTTTGTTTTCACTCACATTTACGAAGCAGAACTGTGTAATCTGCCATTTGTGAAAAATCTCACAAAGCTGTTTTTAATAACAATTTACAAGCATCAAATAATAGTTTTTCCTAATAATATTTTAAATTCATGCATTTTATAGAGATATTGGCAGAAATTTCACATAACAAACCAAGAAACATACATGCTGACACTGTATGTGCAATGCATTGAGGACGCTTGCTTTGAATGCTTTTATTCTAGTGTTAGTGGAGTTCTGAGGAGAAGATAAATGATTAATTGTAGCTTTGCTTGCTATTTAAATGTTAGGATAGGTTGGTAATTTGTCAAACTGTTCTAAGAGTTTATCATTGTAGGAGATCCCTAAAAGTTTGGACTTTCAAGGCCCAAAGCACTACAGTGAAAGCAGGCAGTGATACTAATCGTGGTTTTTCTGTTTATGCTTGCTGTGATTTTGGCAAATATATTCCCATTCAGGTAAATGGTTAACTGGGACCATGTGATGGTGGCAAAAGCTTTTAGAAGCCCAGAAAGTATTTCTTGATTGTGTAAAAATGTTTGAAATTGGACAGAACTTGAAAAAGTTCTCAAGTTTGGATTGTTATCTTTTTCAAATTTATATTTAAAACATAATTATAATTTAAATTTTGAGCTATTTTCTGTTGTCATTTAGTATAGAAGGTAACTGATATTTACCAGGGTGAATTTTAACAGTGGAATTTCTTTGACTATTTCTTTGACTAATTCTTTTCTTTGACTAATTTCTTTGACTATTTTATTTTACTGTGATAATATACTTCTATGTGCTGTATAATGGAAATGTACCCAAGAGAACAGTTTCAAACAATCTCATCTCTGCTTATTGTTCTGCCATTCCTCAGTTTTTGCAGTGATATCTTTGATCTCTGTGAATAATTAATGGAGAAGGAAAGGGAATATACAGTCATGTTCAAAGGTTCTTTTTCTTTCTCTCTGTGCTTAAGTGACCAATTTTAACAGTTACTCCTAATTTCTTTGACTATTTTATTTTACTGTGATAATATACTTCTATGTGCTGTATAATAGAAAATGTCCCCAAGAGAACAGTTTCAAACAGTCTCATCTCTGCTTATCATTTTGCAATTCCTCAGTGCTCAAGTGACCAAGTAAGCTACTATGCTTACTGTTTTAGATGTTTTATCTCTCATCATGGTTGCTCCATATCTTCCATATGAAATCCTATATTTGTAAAATAATTTTTAAGCTCTGAGTTTTTCCAGTTTATATTTCTCTAAGCTACTTTTTAATGTTGTCTGCAGTATGAAACAAATAAGACCTTTCCAGAGTAAATAGTAGTGATAATAAAATAAATAAAAAATCAGATTTTGGATCTCAGTTCTGCAGTAAATGATGACGCCATGGAATGTTCAAGACCCGATTACAGTTGATAAATGTACAAGTATTTTCTGTGCTATAACCTCTTTTAATGTAAAGCAGAACAGCTTACTACAAAAATTGCTGCTATTAAAAGATTTCATTTAGTCTGTATTTAAATTGCTGCATCCTCAACATAATTATTGAAAAAAATTATATCCTTTCCAAATTGATTCCTGTGTAAGACTAGCTATTCTTTATGTAATGCAATCTGAGAAACTGTAGTCTGGCTTAAAGCTTTACAGTTTTTCCACTGTGAACCATTTTCTTCCCTTTATCCGTATCTTACTAGTGCTTTGCATTATAATTTATTTATCCTAGTGCCCAATGTAGCTTATTGGCCATCAAAGGAATCCTTTGTATCCTGTGGCATGACAAATTAACTTGGTTTGAAAAAAGGTGATAATACTTTTTCCAGCAAAAGATTGGTGTTCTAAAGTGATGCAGTTTATACATAGGAAAATACATACAGCTGTCATTCCTTACTCCATTTACCAATATGCATTAGGCAAAAAAAAAAAAGTGAAAGCAAAGCTAGTAAATATAAATGAATAGTAACTCTAAGTTCATTTTCTGATTTCTTTAGATTAGTTTATATTAGCCGTTGTCAAACCTTTAAATAAAAAGCAATGTTTGGAAAATGAACAGAAATCTATTAAGGCAACTGCTTTCTTTTTTCTGGCCTTTAGTTGATGCATTCTAAAGCAATCCCTAAGTTGAATAGGAAGTGTAATTAACCAATGAGTGTAATTAAGTTTCATTAGTAGTGACAGAAGTTATGAATACACTAAGGGGAAAATACAGATCTGAGTGAGTTTGTCTTGCTTTCCACTCAGTGAAATGGAACATGGCAAAGTTTCATACTACAGCTCTATTATAAATGGCACTTACTGAATTAAATGAAATATGTTGAACCACATGGTTCAGAGAAAACTGTTTGAGAGGAGAGCTGTTTTCCTTGTTCAGATACCTTTCCTAAGTGAATGTGACATTTGTATTAGATGAAGGTCGTAGTCTGGTATGAAACGTGACTACTTGTCTAATCCTCTACAGGTAATGCTTTTAACTGAAGCTGTTTAAGGGCTTACCTAATCTCAGGATATTTAGGTCAAGGTCTATTTATAAGAACTGCAGTGAGGACTTTAGGGTCTCTAGCTGAAAAGAGTGTTTAAAATTGAAGTAGGAGATTAACTAGTAGTCATTCGTTTACTGAAAACAGTGATTTTGAGGAAGCATTACAATGAGAAATTGTACATGTTGGGAATACTGAACTATCCACATTTTCAACATTAACGTGAAAGGAAGGTAATAAAATACTTCATAAAACAAAGGAAACAACAGCAACAGCAAATAACCACTTTGGCCATTTTTTGGTTGTAATTTGTTATTCGTTGCTCAGGGGTTGTTTTTGTTGTTGTTTATTAGAGCCAGTTTAGTTTCTACTTGCACTTTATGAATGATTCTCTTGGTCTCGGTTCAGATTTTTGTTATATATTGTTTTTGTTAAAATTTTCATATAACTCAGTGCTTTTTTCCTCATCACCTTGTCATATTACATCAGAGTAATGTAATTCTTACAGTGGTGAACTACTAGAAAATTCTTCAGTGAATGTGTTGACCAAACTTGAATGAAACTAGCATGAAACTTGCGTTTATCCTGCTATTTATGAATTAAATCTGTAACAGATTCAGAAAGCATTATTTGATGAAGCTTATTCAGCATTATATGTAACCGGAACAAAAATAAGGAGTACCAAAAGCAATAATTCAATGAAAATAATGAAGTCTGATATATTAGACTTGCTGAAAACAAAGGATGTGCAGAGAGAACTGAGATTACTTTCCGATTGCTAATATAAAGCATATTTTTTAGTTGTGAACTTCCGTTTACTTATTGTCACTTTCCCCAGATCACTTTTTCTAGAGAAGAAGTTATGAGGTCTATTACATTTGCTAGATTGCCTTATGTTCAGC
This sequence comes from Phasianus colchicus, assembly GCF_987193195.1. NCBI lineage: Eukaryota > Metazoa > Chordata > Aves > Galliformes > Phasianidae > Phasianus > Phasianus colchicus. Next base: position 13,921,434 of record NC_143443.1, read on the forward strand.
TTAATAACCAACTAGCTGTTTTACTTCAGTATTTCTATTGAACAAAAAGCAACCTAGGTTGTCTTTTGCTTCTCTATCTAAATAACACAACCAAACATTTTTACTTCAAAGACATTATTCATTCCCATTATTTCCACTAAACCAAGCAACAAGGTTTCAGAAAGCTATCAGGAACCCAGTTCTTTTTTCCTTCTGCAGCTCATTACAATTATCAAATTGTCCTATGTAGTCAACTAATCTGTATTTTACTTCAATCTGGGATTGCTTTTCACTTGTTTTACAACCATTATGCATTGCTTATTTAATACCTAACTGTATTTGATAATAAACCTCTAAATTAATGCTTAGGAATATCTATTTTAGACCCATCCTTTCTTTTCTAGTTTTTTTTTTTTTTTTGTATATATATATGGTAATGACAAAATAATCCCTTAGAAAATTCTGTTTGTAGTCCAGCTGGTATGTATCTCAGAAACAAAATCAAAGAATTGTTAATTGGAAACAAATTCTGGAGGTTCAAAACCCTGCTTGAATTTGAATGGTTGCTAACACAAGATTAAGTCAGTTGAGATTTTATTTAACAAAGCTTCCGAGGACAGAGATTCCAGCAGATCTCTGGAGAAACTAATGTTGCACTGTCTCTTTATGAACAACTAGTAGATATGTTATAAGAGTATTCAGCTTTCTGGTAAACTATATTTCAAATAATATTCCAGTTTATGAAAAGTAAACAAACTGCAAGTGATTAATTATCCTTTTATCATTTTTCTTTTATGCAATCTGATTCTCTTGTAAACATTTTAACTGAAAATCGTGATTAGTTGAGAATTTCAGTACCTGTTTACCCCTTCAGAATGTTTCAATATGAAGTGAAATTATCAGCTTCTAGAAAATTAAGGCACCCCATTATTCTGCAGTAGGCTTTTGTTTGTTGTTTGTTTGTTTTTCCTGATTTATTCTACTACATTATGGATGAATGAATTGTTTGAATTCACTTACGTTTAGAGCATGGAAATCTGACTCAGAGATTAATGGCTTAAAATTCTTTTGGCAGAAGTTGAAGTGTGGGCTGGCAGAAGAGAAAAAAAATCATTGAAAAACATTCTAGGGTGAGTGCAAAAAAAAAAAAAAAAGCACAGGAGATTTTGAAGAAAGAACACAGAAGGAAAAAGACATGACTATTACAGTGAGAGCAGAATAAACATTGTGTTATTCATAGGGGTCTAGCTTTCAAGAGAGGCATTGCAGTCCCTATCCTCACATTTAGCTATGCAGAAATCTTAGCAATGGGGAAGTGAGTATTTATGAGCTAAATGGATGAGAAGAGGAATGCGTATTGATTCATGAAGAAAGATATTTTACTTTGATGACCTACTCTTATATAGCTTTGTTCACCATCAACTTTAGCTAAATTCAAGTTTGTCTTAGTGAAAGGCTGTAAAAATATCTTTGTTAATCCCATGAGTAGCTAATCTCCTAGTTAAGAACCATGTGGCCTGATTCTGATTACTTCTTTGTGCAATGGATTTTGCACAGTATATTAAGACAAACATCTTTTTTATTTTTTGCATTAATTGTAAGCATTATATGATGATTTTTTTAATGGTATCCTATTAAGGTGAATAGCTCACAGAGTGAAACAAGTGAGACTGGAAATGGGGAAACAACATGCATAGGAAGCCATGACTGGCTGACTCAGAGCTGTATGGCATCAATTGTATCATCATTCTTGGAATGTAAATTGTCCTCTTTCTGCTCCCAGTATCATTAGATTTAGAATCATTGAATCAGAATCTCCTCAGCTACCTCTTAAAAGAAGTAAAATGGATTACCAAAACAAATTTAAATTTGAGTCAAAGTAATGTTAATCAAGGAAGCTCTGAAAATGTTAGCGATATGATTTATGTCTGGGCGACCTTTTTTCCTTTTTTTTCTTTTCTCTCCCCACTGAAGGATGAAAAAAATCCTTCATTAAATACAGCAGAAATGCTGGAGGTAATTGTGTGATTAGAACTGGGACACTGGAAGATGTATTTCTTTTACAGTTCTTAGAAGTATGAAGATTTATCAGGGCTGGCTAATACAAAGTTTTAAGTATCTTGTACCTTCTTCACTTTTCTAAAATAATCTTATTTCTTACTGCCATATCTATATTTTATTATTGGGTAATGGCATATTTGTGATGCATTTTGAGTAACAAAAATGTAACACCTTGTAGTGAACATCCACATAGGTTGAGAACAACCATGTAGGTTGAGTAGCTTTTTGTGTGAAGTGTGTGCATATGTGGATATATATATGTAAATAAAATGCACATTAGATATCCGTGTAAGTTTCACATAGTATCATCAAAATAATTCTGTTCCAATGAGAAATTTATATATTAAATAGTACTTAAAAAGATAAAAGATGTCAGTCTTCAATAGTTGCATCATCCTGTTGGTTACTTTTAATATTTTCTTTAAACTCACCTGAGATATTGCCTTTAGTCCATTGAATAGAACCAAATAATTGTTCCGTTGCTGTTACACGCCCATTTGAACACAAGAGATGTTCTTTTAAAGGCAGAATGTATCAGATGTATTATTTGGAATGTATCTGGTAGTACTGTGGGGTACAAACGCTATTTTTATGAAAACTAGTGGGGTACTTTTGGTTGTAGAGGGTAGATGGAGCTAGAGGTGTTCTAGATGCCTGACTACCTAGTTTCTGGGCAAGTGTTTGTTTATGTTGTATACTATGCTGTTGTCTAAACTATTATAAGTAAAACAGCTAGCTAAATGAAATTGGCTTGGATGCAGCCACATAAAAGTACAGGTGTACTGAGATGGTCTACGCTACTGACATATCCAGAAAATGCATGTGTCCTCCGTAGTTGTTATTAACCAGAATCTTAGTTTATGAAGGCTGATATTGGTATACATATGAAATAAACTCCTGACCACTGTTAATTAATAATAATAAAAATAACAACAACAGAAAAGCTATACAAATATTATAGTTGTCTTTGCCAATAATTTCAGACTACTTAAAGATATGCTTGTCTGATTTGGCAAAGCACTTGATGATACTTTGATGTGCAGGCTCTGCCAGGGTTCTTGTCTCTTCCAATTTGCAGGCTGAAATAACAGGGAGCTTGGGGAGTGTTAGACGTGCTGCAAGGAGATAATGCTGATGACCTTACTTAACTGGACTCTCTTAGAAAACAGATGGAAGTCTGCATGCAAAAACAGAGGAAAAAAAAAAAGAACATGTTGAATTTAGTGAAGTTCTTGCATTGTCCACTGTAAAAAAAAAAAAAAAAAAAAAAAAAAAAAAAAAAAAAATCCTCATTATTTTGTAGTCAATTAAGTCTGATCTCCAGGTAAAATTTTCATCAAAGAGAATGTTTTCCATTAGTCATAAAACATCTAGGTTTACCTGCTTAAAATAGAATATTGCATCCTGTATCTGTTACCCTGCCATGTTACGTTTGCAAGGCTAATCAGTTAATTATTGTGTGGGAGGAACTTTTCAGAACCGTTCTATAAAGTACACCCAGATATTATCAAATCTCATGTGCTAGGTTTTATTAGTAAGTAACTTTCTACAAGAGTTTTGTGATGACAAAGTCCTGAAAAAAAGGACACATCTTCCCTTGAAGGAGTAGAGCACATAATAGAGAGATTGTTAAAAATGTGAAAATGTTTTTGTCTCTTAAGTCTTAAGCTAGTCTAGGCTGTATGTTTTTTTTTTTTTTTTTTTAAGAAAAGCATTTGTTTGTTGCAGGCTACAGCTAATATTACCTTTTTTTTATTACAAGTTGCAAAATAGTTTCTAAAAACTCAGTTATGTTGGTATGGGATAAAATTCTGTAAATATTTCTGCTTGTTTACATTTTATGAAGATTTAGGAAGTATTTACAAGTATATGCTTTAATTAGATACTGCTTGTCAGGGACACTGTATTAGAGTTGAAATATGGTTGACTGATCAGTCTAAATTCAAATTGGATCTCTTGGAGGAACTGAAACTTTAATGTCACTCCAAACATGACAATAACAAACAAAATGAGTTTCCCTTTGCCAACTATTCAGAGTTCATAAAAAGGCATACAGTGAAGTAGAACATAAATGTGGTTTCATTCACATCATGGAAACTGTTCCTCTCCATGCATTATGCATTAATTACCTTGTTATGCTGTGACACCATATTGGAACTAAAAACAAGAGCCAAACCTGATAATGTGTTTTCTGTTTTGTTACTTATTAATAAGATTCTTTGGAAGGTTTATTTATACCTCCCCTCCCCCGCAAGCGCTTTCCAGTGTTTGCTTTAGGAACAAAGCAGTAAATACTTAAGAACATGAATTTTAATGAGCAGCTTTGCAAACTGGAAACTCACTGAGGAAGTTTGTTGTTGGTAGTTAGTAAGTCAGAAGGCTCTTGTGAGGAGGAAGATGCATTTCCAGATGGATAACTGTAATAAGCACCTGCATTTTAAAACAAAGAAGAGGCTGTAAAAGTATAATTAGACCACTGGAAATAGTGGACCAGCTTATTTTTGACATGTAACAAGGTGCTGAAATTAATATTGCATTTGATACTATTTTAGATTTTGCACAGAGCAGCAAATTATTATTCGTATTAAATACTTTATCTGTTAAAGGGAATCAATTGTGAAATGAAATGAATTACAAGATAATTTTTTTTTTTTAAGTCTTGAAATATTATCATTTTTTTCTATTCCAAATAACAGAGAGAAATTCCCACAAGTTTTCACAATTGAGATTGCTTCAGATATGTGTTTTTGTGGGGAAAAATTGAGTAAGAACGGAACTATCACTATGTTTAGTGCTGCAAGATTTACCTTTAATCATTTTTAAATACATTTTCTGAACTGAATGATATAATTGAAGCTGTGTCTCTTTATTCCTTAGGGAAAATAGCATATAAGTATTAATACATTCTTATTTTTCAAAATTTTAAATTATGAAATAGTTTATTTCATAGAATCATAACATGGCTTAGGTTGGAAAGAACCTTAAATATCTTTGAGCTGCAACCCCCCTGCAAATGTCAGGGTTGCCAACCTATGTTGCTACCTATTTGCACAATTTTTTTTTGCATTTGGGGAATTAACCAAATAAGATCTGAGCAAGTGTCCCATTTTGATACTGCTGGACATGGAAAATTTGTCTTCACAATCAACATTTTGTATGCTTTACATTTATTATTGCCGTATCACTCAGCTTTACAGGCCTCTCCAAATTCCACCTCCAAATAAGCATGCAAAACTGTCAATGAAAGCATCAATATAATTGAGCAACAACAAAAAAAAGACATTTGACTAACAAGCTCACACTTGGTTGATAGTTAATGAGTAGCAAGTTGCCTGATTAGATCAAGAAAAATACACATAGTTGTATTATATTAAACTAGAGTCCATTAAATTCCAACTGGAGGAGCTCTCAAACTTAAATCTGCTGCAGCTTTCTTGCAGTGTCATTGAAAAGCTTACTAATGTATACTGCTACACTGTTGATCATTAAAGCTAAGGAGCTTGAAGCTGTCATACCACTGAAACATAAATTATAATGAAGCTGGATGAATGTAAGTTGATGGTTCAATGTGGTGTTTGTTTTGGTACAGGGAAAACAGATAATCTAAGTTCTCTCAAATCCATTTTTATTTGAAGTGGAAGTTGTTATTTAAAATGAGTTTTGGCTGAAGATTTAATAGGCAGAATGAATTCAAAATAAGCATCAAATAATCATCACAAAAACTTTTTTTTTTTTTAAACTGGGAAGAGGTTTTTCAAAACAAGTTCATTTTCCACATAGCTGAGGTGAGTTGTGGTCTTCCAGGAAGTCCAAATGTCATAGGTCACAGACTCTGGATTGATATTATTGCACAGGGATAACAGAGATCTACCTGGCTCTTTGACAAAGTGTAAGAGCAAGTTTTAAAGTACACTATTCATGCAAAAACTTATATGGCCTACTTTTCAACTGTGTCAGCCCACATGGTGTGAAAGGAATAGTGTGAAGAAAATGTGCATGCTATAAACAGAAAAATTGAAGAAGTGTGGGATTTTAAAGCTAAATAGAATCTAATGTATACCCAGGCAAATTCTAGTACTTGTTTAGCTCTGTCTTTGCTTTGCTTCTTGCCATACTTGCTGCAAAGAGTGCAGTGGATCTGAGTTTAAGAGCAATTAGTTTCCTAATAAGGCCACCCAACTATGCAATTTCAAATTTAGTGTCGAAGTCATGGAATTATGTGTAGTATGGTGCCTCTAGAACCTATTATATGCAAAAAGATTTGTTACTTGTGGAGAACTGAACCATATGATAGAGAGAGTTTTCTGCTTGTACTGAAGAAAGATATCTACGATTAAGACATGGGAAAGTCTAAGGGAATTCTGAGATCTAAATCACGGAAGATCTCCATCTCACAGAAATTGAGGTAACTGCAAGGCAATGGAGATATTTATTCAAAGTTTATAGCGATCTAAATCATAAAATGTCATCTCTGGTCAAACCTGCAGGGTTTTCCACATTCTTGTATTGTCTACATGTGTTGGAACATTCTTGTGAGTGGTATTTCAGATCCTACTTTGAATTCTGCATCACAGACAAGCAGCTTCAGTTGCTTTATTTGAAGGCAAGAGCTTTTGTCCTCTAAAATGTTTTCTATCATTATAAAAAGATGAAAGTCTGTGCTTTTCGTCAGCCTGCTAAAGGCAGTGTTTTGAGGACAAGAACAAATACAGAGTAAACAAAACTGAGATTATAAAATCCTGATTCTTTCAGTCTGCTAACATGAGAAAATATTATTCGCATACTGAAACCACTTTACTTTGTTGTCACAGAGTAATGATTTCTCTCTCTCCCTTTTTTTATTTTTTATTTTTTTCTTTTGTGACAAAGCAATAGCAACACAGTTGTGTAATGTTCATCCTTCTCTGCTTTGTGCATCAGATTGAACATCAAATAACATGGACATGATTTGGCTCCAGGGTTTAAAAGCTTCTGGAAAAATAAGAAAGAAAATCCTATGATGGCATTATCACTCCTATAGACTACATTTTCAGAAATGCTCAGATACTAACATTGCCAAGCATTTTTTTTTTTTTACTGTCAAGATTATTGAAATGGGAGATGATTCATATGAAAATCTGCCCACCTTTTTAAAAAGCCTAAACTTAATTGGTTGCTGACCTTAAATACCTTGCCTGATAGCACTACAGACAGAGTTTGGTCATTCTAGTCTATCTTTCTATTACTGCAGATCTGCTAGCTATTGCATATGGGTGGGTTTGTTGAGCTAATTATAACTATGCATATATAATATTATGCATACATAAATGAGTACAGTTTAATACTTTCTCGATAAAAATACCCTGAATCACAGAATTGTAGGGGTCGGAAGGGACCTCCAGAGATCATCGAGTCCAACCCCCCTGCCAAAGCAGGTTCCCTACACCAGGTCGCACAAGTAGGTGTCCAGGCGGGTCTTGAATATCTCCAGAGAAGGAGACTCCACAACCTCCCTGGGCAGCCTGTTCCAGTGCTCCGTCACCCTTACCATAAAGAAGTTCTTGCACGCATTTGTGTGGATCTTCCTATGCTGCAGTTTCTGGCCGTTTCCCCTTGTCCTGTCTCCGCACACTGCTGAAAAGAGTCTGGCCTCGTCACTCTGCCCCCCACACCTTAGATATTTAGACTGGCATCAGGTCCCCTCTCAGTCTTCTCAAGGCTAAATAGAACCAATTCACTTAGTCTTTATTCATAGGGGAGATGTTCCAGGCCCTTCACCATCTTTGTGGCCCTCTGCTGGACTCTTTCCAAGAAATCCTTGTCTTTTTTGTACTGGGGAGCCCAGAACTGGACGCAGTCCAGATGAGGCTTTACCAGGGCAGAGTAGAGGGGGAGGATCACCTCCCTCGACCTGCTGACCACACTCTTTTTAATGCACTCCAGAGTAGTTTGAATTAAATGCAAAACGAATGCAAATATATTAAGATTGAGTTCTACGTACATTTCTTCATTTCTGAAGGATGTATGAATTAGTGAATAACAGTAGGGTGTACCTTGAATTTTTTAGTCAATTGAGGAAACTTTTTGTGAACCAGGTCTCAGTTGTGGTGTTGCTAGTCTAGTTGCTACTCATGCTTGTTCTTCAACACTTTGAGGTAACTTCTCTAAAGTTGGGATGGCAAGTGTCTGGATTACATATAGCATATTTAGCTTATTTCAGGATGAAGTTGCTTCTGATTGCTTTAGCAAAACCTTCTTTTCAGATTCTGTGTGCGGATCAATAGCACTCATCTGGATGCCAGCTTCCATTTTCCTCTGTTTATAACGTATTATTTACTTCATTTATTTATAATGTCAGTTAGTGTCAGGCCACTTAGTGTGATTGATTGAACTCTGAATAAAAAAAATGGTAAAATGGAACAGTAAAGCTTGTTATTAAGATGATTTGGTAACTACTGGAAAATAATGAAAATTTCTATTGTGACTAGAGTAACAAATTATCTAACATTAATTATGCATGCTCTTAATATGTCTGCTTTATTATCAACTTATTCGTACCTTTTTGTATTGGGTACTGAAGTTTCTTCAAAATTCAGCATTTCTAAAACAAACACCCATGAACCCACTACATTTTTTTTTCCTCTGTTTATTTTCACAGTTCATATTTGTTCACTTTTGGAAAACTGAAAAATGTAGTCATGCTATTCAGTAGTGTGAGATTCTTATGTGTTTGAAATTTACCTCAATTTACTGGCTGGAAATTCTTATCTTTAGCCTTATTTTATTTTATTCTGTTTAGAAATTCTTTTATATGATCAGAAGGGGAGATTATTTCTTGGTACAGGCTCTGTACTGTTGACATTCTTTGAATTATTATATAATATCACTTCTTAAATGACAGACTCCCAAGATTTTTTTTGGGGATTCATCATAAAATTGACCATGTAAAGAAAACGCCAAGTTCAAACCCCATAATGAGCCAAATAATACTGAAGTTTACAGAAATCTGATTAGACCGGACAACCACTTATTAAAGGGTTGTGCTGAAGGCATTAGACCCTCAGTTTGTTGTATAATAAATGGAATTGGGCTTTAGCTTTGATGTGTAATGCATCAATGTTTTTTGGGCAGGTTTTTTTGCCATTTACTCTGATGAGATGGAGGTCTACACAATTCACTAGCATCAGCAGAATGCCAGATTTTATATTTTCTTTGGCAAAAAATTAAAATGGTCCATTTCCAGAAACAGATTAATGAGCAGCAGTGATAACTATTAAAAAAGAAAAAAAGAAAATATTTATTCTTGTCTCCTTTTACATCGAGCCCACCAGTTACTTTTTTTTCTGGTTATTTTCTGACTTGATCAAAACAAGTGTTTTTCTTTAAAAATCTACATTCTCAAAGAGTAACTTACGTTCATATTCACATATATTTTGAATTAACATTTAATAAGATTTGTTTGATTCGAGTACTACCAGAGAAACAAAATGTAATCTTCGGTGAACTTGGACAGAGGTGATTTTAACCTGCAGGACAAGTCTGAAAGTTAGAACAATCATAGCTTGCTGTTAGTTTTCTTGGCACAAAATTGTCCTGCAATACAGCTTAAGTCCTTGATTGAAGGAGGTATACTCTGATATTCTCAGGCATTTTTGGCCAAAATAATAACAACTTCCTAAAACACTTATCTTCTATGAGACTGCAGCACCTAAAAGTCTCAGGAGTTCTTATTTATGTTTACACCTGAATTATCTAACATCACCTAAGAATAGTGAGATCAATTACCATGCAGTACCTTTGCACTGTTGCTAGATATATGCCTTTGTACAGGTTTATTTTCATAGCAACTCTGAACAGCTGAACAGCAGTCAAGGGAAAGATGTCATTGTCCATATGTTGTGAATATAGACCTAAGCAAAACAAACAAACAAAAAAAACCAGAAGGTAAGAAGATAGAATCACAGTAGTAAAGACTTGTCTTGTTCTGAAAAATTTTTTACTTTGTTTTGGGACAAAAGCTCATTAAAAAATAACTCAATTACAAGAAGGAGAGACTGAGAAGAGAGAAAGAGGAATAAGAACTTCTCTCAGGAGCAGCGTAATTATAGCTCTTAACTAGGTTGCAAGACATGTGGCATCTTTCTCTTCCAAAGTATATTTAATTATTTACACAAAATAGAATAGACAAGAGAAAATGAGAAAGATGTAGCCCAGGTTCTCATGTTCAGAGTCTGAGATTTAACATCCAGATAACATCCAAATCAGAATTTTCTTAATCTCATTTTAGCTAAAAATGTTCCTTCAGCAATCTTGGAGTCTTAATATTAAAAAGTCATTTTTCTGAAGCTAATGGATGTGTAATTTTATGGCTCAAAGTTATCTCTGAGCTTTCATCACTCAGAACCTTCTGGATTGCAGGAACACAAACACACACACACACACGCTGGATATTTTTCATGAGCAGAGAAAAAAAAAAACAACCCTTTTTTCACCATGTACATTTTTTAAAAGAACACATTCTGATATTCAGGGAACTGTAGTTATTAACACAGTATATTTCTAGCTTTGTTTTCTTGAAGAAACATTTCAAAATATTGAATGTACTGACTGATTGCATGTGCTTGTGGGAAGTCCAGAATCTTTTTATGAGAGTCTGTAACAGAGAGGAAGAATGGAATTGTTATCTTTGTGCATCTTTTTCATTGTTATTCTACTTTTTTTACAGAATTATTTCAAAAAGTAAGCTGATCAATAATGGATTATTTAAATAATATAGTTTAATTTTATTGCTTAATTTTTCATATAATTAATTCCATGCAGTCTTAATATGCCTGTGGAGGTATAATTCAAAAATGTTTGCTGCTCTGACTTGCCTTTTGTAAGTGACAGGTGGATTTGAGAAGAAGGTGAAAAAATGACTGCTGTTATTTTGCAAATAAAAGGACCCTGCTTAAATTCTGTTGAATCACACGGAGGGCTTTGTTCTGAAAAAATACGTAAAGAGCTCAGAGTCAACACAATCTAAAGAAGTACTCTGTATATTAAGTGGAATGATTGTTGACTTCTAACCCAGCAAGAAACTGGATTAAAGACAAGACAGCTTGCTCTGTAAATGTGCAGTTTATACCTCTTCTGTCAGTGGCAGAATGCCTGTCCCACTGTTTTTTTTTTTCTGTCAGTACAAGCAGTGTACGTCACCCATTCTAACAGGAACTTTGCTCATTCACAAAAGCCCGTTCTCCTGTCTGCGTTTTGAATCATGAAGTAGCCCCTGCAGCATGTTCTGGGTACTGGTGACATCCTGCTATGGCTCTTGTAGTTAAGGAAAATCTGCACCTGCATCCAGGTGGATGAGCAGATATGGATGTGTTTAATCTTCCTTATGTTTAATATACCTGTATCTACTGTAAGAAGTCAAGCTATGAACTGAGAAATTGCTTAAGTAAGAGACGGATCTTTAGGGAATACATCTGTGCTGCTGGCAGTCATGTTAATGAATCAGTAGGTGGACATTCTTTCTGAGTCAGCAGTGTTCAGTTGCCTTGGCATGCTTTTCCATAGGTGTTTGTCATAAGATTGTTTTGATCCAAGAGGGATTCTGAGGTATTAGGCAATCAGCAAAAGATATCTTAATTTAATGTTTGAAATTATGAATGTTGAAAGTTCTTTTTTCCAGCTCTGTTTAGAAGTCAGAGAGGAAGCATATCAGCCAACCTGTCAAGAAAATAATTTATTGGTTGCTATTAGAACTTGATGTTTGCTCTTATGCCTTGTCATCACCAGATTGTTTCTCATCTGTAGATTTGGTATAAGAATTTTTTAAAGTTTCATTAGGTGACATTTGAATCTGTTTACTATTTCCATTTTTTAGTCTTGGTGCATGGTATAAGGACAGAAAGCTTCCTCAGTGGAGGATGGAGGTCACTGGCAGAGCCCAGGGATTGTTGAGATTTGTTAGATGCATAAAACCTCAAATACATATCCACACTGGTTGCCTTCCTCTTTCGCCTGCTGCATTTTCTTTCACTCTTCTCTGAAAGAGAATAGCATCAGTGCCTTCAGGGGGCTGAGCATCAAGGTGGAGATTCTGGTGGTGCAGGGCTATGAGGAAAAGGAGCTGGGCTTTCTGCTGAGAGGCAGAGAAACTTCTGATCCCCAGCTGCAGATTTACACCATTGTCACATCTAAGATAACTGTGTTTAAAAGATAATCTCCCCATGCCTAACTTTCAAGTTTTCTACTTTATAACAGATGTGAGAAAAGTGACCTATTTTAAAATACGTTATTTTTTTTAATACATAAAATCTGTGTAGAAGATCAGTGAAGCTTTGGAAGGAGGAAAGGAGAAAGGATGTGAAGAAGAAAAAGTTTAAACTTCAATAGCATAATTTAACTGGCCAGAATCCCAGTCAGTTTCTGCTGTACTCATCCAGGGAAAAGCCTCCTGTCTTTCACAAAGCTTGGTATTAGATTTTGTGTAGTTCATGCAAAAACATATCATGTTTTTCTTGCATCACTGAAAGATAAAAATCCTTATACCTCATTATGTACTTCCATCTTCTACCCATTCTGTAATGGGTACTCGAAATGTGAACTAAAACTGCTTGCTTATATAAAGACTTGAAGCTGCAACAGTACCTCTTAGAAATCTCTTTGCCCAGGATTCGTTAGTACAATTTCAGTTTTTTGTCCTTCTCAAAATAAACCCTCATATCGTTCTAATTCCCCAGAAAGAGAATATAACCAGGCTGAAGCAAGCATGCAGAAAAGGTGAAAAAGTAGCTACATTGTAAGTGTAATGAGACTGAACATAAACTGAAGTTTTGTGTTCATCATTCTCAGTGTTGTTTTTTTATTTGTTTCTATGGATAAAACTACTTTAAGATAGCTGACTTTCATTTTAAAAGACTTAACAAGTAAAGCATGCAGGAAGACACTGTTTTCTAGCTTGCCACACTGAAAGGGAAGGCTGTAAAAATAAGAACACTGATGGGAGATATCCTGGACTAGCTAAAGCCAGGTAAAGATGAAAAGAGTGGGCGCAGAGGAAGGGATGACTTTGAAAAGTTATCTTTGAATTAAACTTGTGTTTCATAAAAGAACAGCCAAAGCCAAGGCACACAAGGATGAAAAGTAGCTTAAAGGATCTGACATAGTGTTGCTTCTAATGAGAAAAGGTCAGCTGAGGTAACGGTCGGGTCTCAAGGCCAGGTTAAGTAGCAACCCATGTGTGTTTTTAAAAGCAAGGATGTGTTGTGGTTTAAAGCAGAAGGTAGTCAAGCACCACACAGTCCTCTGCTATTGGACTGCTATTACACTGGAATTTGTTTCTACAGGCCTTTAATGATACGATTATTGATTTTATCTTTGAACTATACTAAAAATGCTCGTAAGAAAAACTTGCAGATTTAGAATTATCACAGAACAACATGGAAACACTCATTTGAAGAAAACAAGTTTGCTGAATAAATCAGTCTGAACACTTATGGAGAAACTTCTCTTCTTTTCCTCCATCCAAAAATAAAAATATTCATCATAAGCAGAGGTTTGTTCTGTAAAAAAAAAAAAAAAGGCATTTTACCTTCAGTTGCTATATCATTGCTAATATTTTTGCATTAGATTTAGTGACAGTTGCAAATGATTGATTGTTTCATACCCCATGTAGTTTTCTCATCATTTGTTACTTGATATTGAATCATAATTCCAACTACACTTACCACAACATACCATCAGTATTTCCTTGATTATTACAGGATGAAAATCACCTGTTCGTCTACGAAATGGTATCAGAAGTTTCCATGTCTTTCTCTGAAATACTGAAGTGTGGAGAAACCCACATGTAGCAGCATAGCCTTGCACTGAACTATGAACTAAGATTTCACCTGTAGTAGCCTATAATTATACTTGTGCATATTATAAAAAAGACAAAATTTACACTCTTGTATTTTAAAGGAGCAGGAATAACTTTGTTTACTTCAAAAGCCAAAAGTGGCTTTCTTAGTACAAGCACATGCTTTTCCCTAAACCCAGATCACCCTGATCCTGAACAATTGTTTTTTTATATTTAGCAGCACTGAGTGAAATTGTTAAATTTTGTGTTATTTCTATTATGTGTTACTATCTGAGATCTCATGATTAATGACTGTATCGAAGGCTTTATTGGCAGGCAGTTAAAATTTATCTAAAAAGAAAGGAGCTCATGTAGTTATGTTGCCATGGAAAATTGGGATTTCTGATTAGAATTATAATTTTAAATAGTCACTGGAAAGCTATAGGGTGTTTTTATTTTTTATTTTCAAATAAGTTGAGTTGCAATGCTCTTGTATAGAATTATGAGACAACACAAGTTATGTACATCGTCTAAAATTTAGTTAATGTAGTACTACAGTTTACAGTGACTGCTTAAACTGTTGCCCTCTTTATAGCTTCCATTTGTATACTAATTAAAGGCAGCTTTTTGTCTTTGCAAACTCTTATATAAGTTGGATGATTAAATAGGTGGTTCGACAAAACAATTTTTCAGTCTACAAAGCAGATTGTTATAAGAGATTTTTCTTGTGGATATCAGTCAAAGCTATCAATTTCAGCAAAAGACTGAAGGACAAACTGTGCCAGAAAAAAAAGAGAATGTGCTGAAGTGAAAATAAATCTTTGCAAAGGTGTCTTTCATAATTACTGTATTGTTCAACTACACCAACGGTTTCCCCCATCCTACTGAGACTAATTTCCATGAATTGATGTCTAGTGTTTGATATTTTATTTAATTTCTACAAGAGAGCTATGGGTGTAACTGAGCATGAGATACGCCTAATTACTGAGTAGACCATGTGAACTGAGATACAGTGGGCTCATGCGAATCTCTGAAGATATCATGGTCTTAATTACGAAGTCACATTGTTGATGGTTACCTATATCTGGAAGTCTGTGAATCAGCTATGGGCTTTCCTAGACTTAATGTAGACTTTGACCAGTGAACACAAGGCTTCATTCATTTGCAGATGTTATCATTCAAGTTCTTTTTTTTATTTATATGAGTTATTTAATCATTTCTTCTTCACTTAGCTTTTTTTTCTTGTATAAATTTTACTAGGTTTTGCTGAAACTAGGAACTTTCAATTTCCATTGTAGCTGAAGGCTCACTGGCAGCTCTTAGCTACAGCCATGCTACGAGAAACTTGTTACCAACCAGAATGAGACCTGCTATAGACATATCTCTTTTGCTCAGTGTGATGGTAAAGCTAGTCATACACGTGTGAGTTATGCTTTTAATGCCATAAGAAAAGTGATTTTTACTTTTGTTCATATTAATGGAGGATGAGTTGGATAATTGATAGATAATCAGGGGGAAGGACCTTGTATAACGGAGGAAATATACATACATGTAATGCTATAAATTCAACGCTTATATCTAGAGCACATTGTGATAGAAAGTACTGCTATTTTTTTTACTAATTAAATTAAATACTAAAGTGGCAAAGTTGTATGCACTTTAATTGATCATATCATCAGGCACTCTCCCAGCAAACCTAATTAACTTCAAACTACACCACACTGTTAACAGATGGGACTTTCTTCTTGTATTTTTTCTCTCATTAGAAAATCTCAGTCTTTTCAAATTTATGGCTTAAGCAGAAAATTTCATTTTGTTGTCAATATGTCATCACTAAAAGTTGAGGAAGAAGCCACTTTGCATAAAGAAAGAAAAAATAAAGCTGAAATGCAAACTAATATTATAATGCATGTACAGAGTAGGATATGACAAATATATTTAAGTTTCTTCCTCAAATGAGAATCCATGGATATATGTGTGTGTGTCAAACAGAAGTGCATTAAGACGGTCAATCTAATGATTCTTGTTTTGTTTTCTTCAGAGTTGTCACCTATCCTACTCCCAATGACATATTGTCTTAACTACTATAGTTGTGAATAGTTGCAAGCTCAGAGTGACTCAGGCTTTTAGTATGCATGTTACCTGTCCCATTCAGATAATAGTCAGATTACTGTCCTGATGTACAAATGCAATACACTGGAACTGTTGATGTTGGTAACTTTTCTGTATTTGCTATACCTGCTTTCTCTCCCAGCAATTTTGTTTCTAGATTTCTTATTTATTATAGCTATTACAAAAATATATGAAAGGGATTCATTAAATATGAACTGTAAAGAGATGTTCAGTAAATACATAATTTTAGTGCCAGGAATAAGTTAAAATCCTACAACACTAGGAAATGTCTTAATTGATTAAACTGTAATACTAGAAAGACAAGATGTTTATCATAAAAAGAAATAATGACGCCTTTCCATTTAAATAAAACTTTTGACTAAATAAAGACACTTTGATGTTATAGACAATACTGATAGATTTACATATTGTCCTACTCACCCTTCTTATTATAATTGCAACAGAGGTCTCAGCTAAGTCCATAGCAAAATGAAAGCAAGAGGGAGAACAGAACCCTTGAGAAGTAAAGTGACATGCTGTGAGTCTCACAACAAGTGAGCAGCAGGACTAGAATAATAACCAATTTTTCTGATGGCTTGGTCTGCCTTATTGCTGTTTCAGTACTATTTTTAAAATGAAATCCTTGCTATTAGTTTCCCTAGATAAGTTCATTGAGATCTTATTGCTTATTGGCCCATCAGGTAGTCCCCCTTTTGGGTAAACTTACCGTCTTCTCGTTAAACAGTAAGCCTACTTTAGCTTTGCTGAACAAGAGCAAAATTTGTACTGTGGATCTCATAAAGCTGCCAGATTTTCCAGTACCCTTTTTTACTGCATGCCGGTGACTTTTTTATTTAGCATATAATTTAATAGCTAATTAGATCTGTAGTGAACTTTACTGTGTAATAAGGCAAGTAGTGTAATTGAAAGGAAAGAGTTTGCAAGCAAACATTTGCAAGCCTTGGGGTTTCTGAGAAGATTGTAACGTGGTCATCAACACTGCAAAATTTAGCTTTAGTGCTTTAATTGAATCAAACTCAAAACAAAGAGTTGGAAAATGCTGACTCAGAAGACTTGGGTGCTTTCAGTTGTTTTCTGACTTCCCTAAAATGTGAGGTTGGTCACTCTGATTTGGAGGTGCCTAATTCTTTCTAGAACTAGGTTCTAAATCCTGTCTAGTATTCAAAGTGGAAGAAATAGTAGAAATGTTTAGTTTAACTTGTCTGCCACTTCTGTATGAATAGGATCAATAAGCCACAAAGATGGATTTGTGAGCCAGCACACTATCCTGTAAACGTATCCCTTAACATTCATAGCACTTAGTATGTATTCTGTTGTCAGCAGCAGGTGCTGACTAGTATTTGCACTTTGGCTGTATTCATATGCATATATCACTCCTAGCTCTTCATACGATTATGTTCCAGGAAGTACGGCTCTTTTATAGGGAATATATTAGCTGCAAAATCTCTTCATATTTGTGAATACACGGTAAATGACAAGAAACTTCCAACTTCTTAGAATCATTTTTTGAATTTATTATTTATTGGTGGAAGGGATAATTAGATTCTTATTTTTGTCTTTTTATTATTTCAGCACTTTAAACTATCCTCTTATTCACGGACTTCACCACTTATTTGCTTGCTTTATCCTCATTTGGTCTTGTAAGGTGGTTCAAAACAGCTGGTGTGTCACAATTAGGTAACAAGATGACCTTGGAAACCTGAATGATATAGAATGACCTCCCAAGAGCACCTGGGAATTCATATCCTCACAGAGTCGATGGTGGAAAGAGTAGTATTCCTAACATTTTGTTCTTTTGCCTTCATTATTTCAATTATTTATATATTGGTCTTGGAGGGACAGATAGGAAAACGGAAGCAGAATGGCTGGACATGGCAAAATGTTTCAGCCCAGAGAGAGCTCAGTATATGGCTCCATCCAGAGTGTGGTACTATGTCCTGCTGATCAATTTCAGATATAGTCCTGCCTCTACTCCTGGTATCAGAATACAATTGAAAATGTGTCTAAGTAGAAATTTTCTATTGATTGCTTTAAAAATATGAATTTCACTTTATTTGTCTCGACAAATCATAAAGTTCTGAAGACTGCTGAGTGAACTAATATGAATTTCATTAAACATCACTTAGTGTCTTTAGTTAACTGTCATATATCCAAAGAGAATAATAATAACAATAAATCTTAATGAAGTGCTACCAAAAATGACTGGAGAACTTACAGTAAACAGCTCTTTACTTTATTTGTATTTATTATAGAACCTAAGAGATATTAATTGCTCAGCTGTTGATATCAGCCACAATGAGTAATTTCTTACTACTTTTGGACTTGCTTACAGCAAACAATTTCTGGATTTTGTTGTTTACATGTATGAGGCCAGTTAATGAAACATCTATTTAAACAAGCCATTATGGCTCTTTTGTGGTCTAGTCTTGCTCGAGTCTTACTTTTGTTACACCACTATAATTGCAAAGATGCTGGTGCATATCCTAGAATCTGCAAATTGATGCTTGGATTGCAAAACAAGGATTAAGTAATTTCTGCTTCTGAAATATAACTTGCAGCTGTTGTTTCCTTAGAAATGTGCGTTTCCATTCCTAATAGAACCAGACAAATAAATTCTATGTATCTATAAAAGGAATACAATTGTGTTTCATTTTTTTTTTTTTCTGGTCAAAGGCAGTTTGTTTTGATGTTTGAAGTATGTAAATTTTCTCTCAAATTAGGCCAAAACCTCAGGCTATTGGCATGTTATTAATGTGAACTTAAGAGTTCCAAAATTAGTGGATCCTTGAATTATCCCAGGATGTTGCTTTGTGGTCATTAGAAATAATTCATATTCTCCTTAATTCAAAATATAAATGCTAATAGAACAATGTAATATATTATAAGCAGTACAGTAGGCCTAGGGGTGAATTATTTAACTTTCAAATATTAAGAGCTTCAGACAGATTTCTGAAGGAGCAATGTATAAGTAGATTGTCACGAGAAGACAAAATAAGGACTGAAGAAGTAGAAAACATAAAATAAGTTATTTCTTTATTTAGATCCACCACCATCCCTGCCTCAAGAGTTTATTAGGGGCCATTTATTCAATTAGTCTTCTATAAATGTTGTGTTAAAATAAAATAATATATGTAATGTATGGAAATCTCATGCTACATCCACTAGCTCCAATACTATTCAGTCATCACAGAAAAGAAAACATTCACAATCAAAAAAAAAAGATAAAGTATGATAAGTATGCTTTTACTCTGACAAGGAAGAGAAAAGGGCTGTATTGCAGAAGTCAACAAAATAGTCAGAATGACTCTTGTGGCAGGGATTGGCGTACTTGCCCTCAGGGCAACCTCTAAATGGATGGTTGAATGACTTCTGCTGTCTGCCTACTGCATAGCATATATAACAGATCTTGTCCTTCTGCCTCTCTCACACTGAAACAACCTATCTTGAAACAAACAGTGGAAAAAGCACAGAATGCATGTGCTAGTTTCTTCAGAAACAACAAATTCAACGTATTATGTTTTTTTTCTTCCAGAAATCTCTGTGTAGGTATTTATCATTGATATGCATTTACAAAAACGATGCTCCTTCAAGATGAATTCATAGCTTTTGTAGGATTGGTAATGGACTGAAGTGTTACTTATGGTTATACATACCAAAATGTAATTCAAGGAGAGCACTTGTAGTACTTACACTTCATTAGTAATTTGAGGAACACAGGCTGCTATTTAAGGGTATGAAACAGCCCAGATATTTGGTATGTTGTTTCTGGTGCATTCCTTGAAAGGCTGACATTGATAAAGTGTTCCCACTGTAGAATCTTTAAATTACCCATTACTGTGTATGTAACAATTATCTCTCTTTTCTCTAATGTGAACAGCCTTTCCATGCTTCTTCAGTGATACTGGGATAGTAGTTCAAAGAAGTTGTAGGAGAAACAGTGCCACCCCTTGGATCATCATCATTTTCTTCCTTTTGTTATTTAGGCCTACTGTGTGCTGAGCTTCACTGTTGTTATCTTGGGTTCATTCTAACAGTATTTGCAGAATGCCTATGCTTTCTCTGCAACTTGTGTTACTATACGCTTATAAAATGTCTTTTTTTTTTTTTTTAAATTTATTTCTTCTTTTATTTTATTTTCTGTGATTGTTCTTAATGAGGATTGATAAAGTATCTCAGCAAAGCAAAGTTCTTCTGGGGCAACTCAGTGGAGAGCAAAACTTTTTATTTTTCTTTAAGTGGATTTTTTTCTGCTTTTTCTCTGACTTCTGCTTAAAATAGGCATTGTATGCTTCTGTTGAACTCTAGCTGGATTTATTTTGCTTTTAACGAAAGATTTAAGGATATGCAGCAACTATTCCATGTTTATTCACCCCTTCTTTTAATCAGACTTATGTTTATTTTTAACTCAATGCTTTAAGTGTAGCTGCTAGCATATGACTTCATGTTTCTCAGTCTTAAACAAACAGTAATTTATTATAAATTAAAAGATTCTTTCCTTACAGAGAAAAGCTATAATAGATGTGTAGCAATTGAAGTGTTGTGCCAAATGCATTGGAATAATAAACAGAGCCAGCAAGCTTCTCCCCATGGCCTACTTATCAAGTGAGGCAATAATTCACATGCATACAAGCTTTTTTCTTCCTGTAGGTTCTAGTTATTGTGAGTTTAGGATATCAGACTGTCTAGTTTTGTACTTCTCATGAAAGATACTATGTTCTCAAAAATATACATCGGCTCCCCAAAAAAATATGTCAAGGACCTAAATTCAAAATAAGCTGGTTACATTCAGCATTTGTGGGTAGGAATACAGCTAAAAACTTTTGCACTTGAGATTTTATCAAATGGATTTATTTATTGTGGAAGGGCATTATTATTTTTATGTAATTTTAATCTGATTTAGGCCTTACTTCTCCCAAACACTTGGCATGTTCAGGTTCATCTTGATGTCTCATTTAGCAAAGAAAAAGTGTGTTTCTCTGCCAGTGGGCTAAAAATGAAGCTTAAGATTCCATTTTCTCCTGATGCGCTGTGATTCTGGGAGACATTATGAATTGTAACGCCAGGTATCTGTGCTGGAATAAGAAAAGAAGAAATAAACCTTCATCTGCAGTACTCTACAATAGGAGAATGGTGTAGTTGTTTTGTGCTATGTCACTGGAGTAGCATGGGTATGTGGAGTATCTTACAAAGGTATTTACATTTTAACGATAGTAATATGAACTGTCACTGAACATTTAAATTACTTAAGCATCTTGGGAAAATATTTAGCCAAGATCCATAAAACATTATTTAAGCATCATAGGATGATTATTAAGAGGATATAATGAAAATGCAATGCTGGTATAAAATTATGCTGGTTTTGTTCCAGAGGTCTGCTTTGGCTAATAGGCAGTGACTGAATATTGTGACCTAATACTTGCTAAGTGAAATAGAAAATCAAAGTCCAACTTTTCTTGTTTAGTTTGCAGAACTTGAAAGAGTGAGAACAATCATAGGGTCCCCATAGGATTCCAAGATTAGTTTCTTAAATTTCATTTTCATCATTAAATGAGATAGTTTTAACATTCTTTATATCAAAACTGCTGGTTTGGATTTTTTTTTGTTGTCATTGTTTAGGAGATACTTATGTTTTGTAATGGTTGTAACAGTATATTACTTTAAAAGTTATTCCACAGAGTGTAGATCAAAAATCACCATTAGGTACTTCAAAGCAAATAATATTTAAATACGATGTTTAAAAGAAGTTTGGGTCAAAAATGTAAGCAGTGTACTCCCAGAAGCTTCAGCAATTTGGTTAACAGTGTTTCTTAAAGAAGACATACTAGAGCTGGATGGTAAATTTGATTCAGGCCCAAACTCTGTGATTGTGTCTGGCATAGAATACTGTGGAGAT
The DNA here is from genome assembly GCF_987193195.1 of Phasianus colchicus. Classification (NCBI taxonomy): domain Eukaryota; kingdom Metazoa; phylum Chordata; class Aves; order Galliformes; family Phasianidae; genus Phasianus; species Phasianus colchicus. The sequence goes on from NC_143443.1 coordinate 13,943,309, forward strand.
GGGAGGAATGGGGAGTTAAAGTCAGTTTAATTCCCAGGATCTTAGTTCTGAGAAATATTGGATTTGGGATCACTGCAAATCAGAATTTGCTGTATATTGTCAGATGACAATCAACAAACTCTGCTCACCACATTAATATCTTGTCAGATGCTGATATGGTTTTAATGATTTATTTCATCTTAAAACATCTGTACACATGTGACCAGTAATGCAGCTTAATGAAAGAACACTAGAACTGTAGATATTAACACTTTGAAACTTACGTAGCAAAATGATATCTGAAGAGCTTCATGCTTCATTCCTTGAATTTGGCTGCGTTCTGACTGACTTGGGTTATAAATGCAGCCTGGTCTAGTGGTTGGCAACCCTGCCCCCAGCAGAGGGGGTTGAAGATAGATGATCCTTTAGGTCCTTTTCAACCCAGGATGTTCTATGATTCTATGATAAAGGGTCAAATAAGACAACGAGTACTGCTACTCGGGTAAAATGCTCAATCAGACAGTCAGGAAAAAAAAAAAAAAGATTGTAAAGTATAAGATATAAAAAGGATGAAAAACAAATCTAAGTTTTAAGTTGAATAGAAGATGCAGTGATGACAGATTTTTTTTGAGATTTCTGTTGGAATATATGAGCATGTCTGATGATTTTGGCCATGCAGAACTCAGTAGTTTAATATAGAATTATGATCACGTGTTGCTTCAGATATTGTAATTACAACATTGAGTAATAGCTGAGGGTACAAAAACTTCTAAATTATCATTTAGTAGGTCTACTTAGGACTGACAGATTGTATGTTCTCTTGTATTGCTTGCAGTATGACTGTCAAGCTCCTTCCTAATATGGCAGTTTAGAAAAAAGTGTCTTAAAGTAGTGTAGTTATTAAGAAAATCTCTATTGTTGATGATGTCTTGCTCTTTAAAATAAATGGTTCTTTTATGAATGAAAATCCTTTTCCCTAGAATCTATGTGAAAAGTAGTCTTCACATATAGAACACTATGTTGTGATTAGTGTGCAGAAAAAAAGAAAGATCTGCACAGAAAGCAAACAAAACCATGTTTTTTTTGTTTTTTTTTTTTGTTGTTGTTGTTGGTGGTTTTTTTTTTTTGAGGTGGAAAAAAATTTAGTTTAACAGTTATAAAGAAATTAGTAGCTGGAACAGAATTTCCCTCCAAATTCTTTCATGTGGAGATGAGGTGTTATTGAATCATGAATGGTTCAAGGATTGAGTGAGACAGTCTTTGAGAACTAATTTCTGTGTTCATTAGCCAAATGAAGACTAATAATTTCCAGTGAAAGCTTCTAAGTATAAAGCCTTTACTAGATGAACAAATTTTTGTTTCATTGCTCATCTGCTGCTTGAACAGTTGAGATTGTCAACAAAAGTAGTAATTGTGGTGATAATGCACATTACTTGTGAAATTCAAAGAGATGAATAAATCTGCTCAGTCAGAACTGGAATGACACCATTAGTTCATTTAGCAGATATGCTTGTTTAGATGATGTTTTTTTTAGCCATTACTGACCTAAGTAGTAGTATTTTAACTGAGAATGTGAGAAGCTGCATGTCCACTTACTAGTACCTTGGACTCTCCAGTCCTGAGCTGTCTATTTGTTAGGTTTAAGTCTGTTAGGTCTAAGCAGCTTAAAGCTGCCAAAAGACTAAAGGACATTATGTTTTGATTCTGTAGAGCAGCAAATCAGATACAAGTTTCAGGAGACATAATTTTCCACCTGTTTCTCATCCTTAGTGTACAGACACAGATCTTTTCTGATTTTTTTTCCAGAACAATCATGGTATAGCACATAAAAACTGCTTAATTGTATCCATGTTTTCAGGTTCCAAATTATCCTGTGGATGGCATTGTTCAAGAGGCATAAACTCAGATTTATGATATCAGACATCTGAGTTACATTGGATTCACAAACTTTGTGTACTTCATGATTCTTCAATTCAAAATTAGGGTGCATACATTTCAGTTATGCAGTCCTACTTCAGGTAGGATGTGAAACTAAATGTTCCCACGCTACTGGATGATTTTTTGGAGCCAGTAGACTAGATAATTGTATTGGCTTTATGTTTGGAGAAAATAAAGTTAGAGACAGATGGAGACGGGATTAATCCAGTTTTTGCTATGCTAGCCAGAAAAGCAATTTCTACATTGTTATTGAGGACTGGACGCCATATCTAACAAAATCATTAAAACAAAAACAAAACAAAACAAACAAAAATTTTGTTAAAAAAAAAAAAAATTAAAGCAGGGATAATGGGGCTACAGAGTGCTCTGGTTGTGTATCTGCTGTTATTTTAACCTATTTAAAATTAGTTGTTGTCTCAATGGATGTGATCGTCAAGAAAATATATATGTTTTACATAGCCTTACATTTAACTTGTGGATTTCATGATCACGTATATAAATAAAAAAAAACAGTATAATCTAAGAGCAATCTCATTGTTCTTAGTTTACCCACTACTGATTGGGAGCTTCTTACTGTAGTCCTGGAGTTCTATAAAAGCTATGCTGTGACTTGAATGCCACATGCTGGGATTGCAAGCCACTTGAAATTAAAGAATCTACATCAGTAGAAGTTAGGACTTAGGACTTATTTGTATACTGGATTGCCCAGAGCAGAGCTTCAACTTGTTTGTGGCTACTTTTCAACACAATAAAGCATTCTGTGATAATATATCCTATTTGAAATTCAAGTAGGATTAGTTTTCATAAAGAAAATAACAGCTGAAATACAAATAATGTTATTTTATGATTTATTTTCCTTGTGTTTTGCTTGTGTCTGTTGATGTGTAGAACGACAAATGTTTCACTGTAACACTCTTAATAATTGCTCTTTTCTTTTGTAGGTTGTCTTAGTCTTCGCTCTTAGTATTGGTGCTCTTGTAATATACTTCATAGATTCATCAAAGTGAGTATTGTACATTTTTCTTTCCCTCCTTTCTTACAGCAATTACACGTCTTTATATTGCTCCATTCATCTACTTCAACTCTGAGCTTGGTCTCATTGCCATTGTGAAGAACTCTGTAATACTGCATGGTCTACCAAATAACTCAAGGATGGGGAAAAGATCTTATATAAACTGGATTGAACATATTCACATTGGATTCATAGAAAGGCAGAAAAACTGTGCTTCTGAGTGTTGAGATAACACATATTGTTATGCATACAAACTGCAAAATTTTTATGTTCACTGGGCATATGTAGACTCTTTCAAGTTCAAGACTACAATAATAAACGTAGAGGAAGAATATTTGTGAATAAAATTAGCTTGCAGCAGGAAGAAAAAAATCAGGACACTGACAGAAATGGTTCTGAATAGAACAGAAAGCTTCTGAATGAAGCGTGAGCATTGTTTCTTGCTTTCAGATTTCCACTTCCTGAATTTAAAAGATATGTCCCTAGATAAGGCGAACACTAAAAATTTGCAAAATATCTGAATATATTTTTAATTATGTGTGGACACACCAACATTATAATACCATGTTGTGGCTTTAGCCAGGAAATAAGAAGTTTCATCTTGACTTTAAAGGAGATGTTTTGAGATGAAATGATGTAACTAGGAATATCCTTCCTTTGGTCCCATTCATCCTCCACCCTTATTTTTAGACCAAGCTTGATGCTGGCACTAGTGGAATAGACAAAACAGTAGTCCAAAACAGATGAAACCTGTGATTTAATAAAATATTACTGTTTTGAATTTACTAGTTTGAGAGGATGATATTCTGAAGTATAAACAGCATTTCAAAGCTCTTGACCTTTTTTTTCTAAACTACTTTTCTGCTTACCTTTTCTGCAACAGCTAAGCCATACCTTTTTAATCTAGACAAAACAAGCATAACACAAGAAAGTTAGAGATTTATTTATTTATTTATTTATTTAGTGGAGAGGAACAACTTGTGGAACAATCCAAGTACTTTCGTGAGCTTCCTTGGAGTATGGACAATACTTCTCTCCCCTTAATAGGAGGATTATTTTCTTTAATATTTCACCATTGAAGCATGTAAGCTTTTCTGAAGATGTTTTTAAAACACAGTGCAAAAACTTCAGGGTGTTTTGACATATCCATGTCAAAACTGTCAAGAATAGGTTACTTTAGATTCCTAAGTGTATCATTAGTAAAAGTAATTCCTTTTAGGATCTTGTCAAGTGTAAAATGATGAAGGTGAGAAGTGAGGAAGAATTGCTTCCCCTTTATGACATAACTGAGAAAGTGGAGAATATGTCCTAGCCTGTACGTGATCTAATGTGCATATTGGACAGTGACATATGTGATTGTGTGATTCCTCTTGATAATGCTTTCTATAGCTGTTGTATTCAGCCTGTGCTATTTATACTTAGCCATCATTTGATCTCACATGTACAGTGACAAAAATCAAGTCTTCTATACAGAGCTGAAGACTACTAGTGTAAGCATTTGTCCAGAATAAAATGACAGAGTTTTATTTTTTCCTAATCTGCCAGTAGTTTTCTAGACACAATGGACAGCTATGTCCTTGAAGAAACCCTACATAACTTCGTGCATACAATAAACAACATCAAGAAAGATGGGAACAGCTTACAATACCCTTTTCTTGGATGGTGAGGGAAGGAGAAAAAGTGGTTTGTGTCAAAGACTTGTCATGATTAGTTCCAGTGAAAGACACTGAGGAATTCAGTAAGGCCAGTCCCGCATATGTTACCGATTGTTCCCTCAATTAAAGTAATGGCATAAAGAAGGTAAAAACAGGCAGGCAAAACAAATTTCATTACAACTGAGAGGAGTGTAAACTCTGTGCTTTTGTTTCCTGCATGCCACTGGCTTGAATCATTGTCTCCTAGTTCCACAAGATGTGTATATAACATTTTTTCCATACTAGTAACTAATGGAATATTTCTGTCTTTAAAAATGGAAAATCATTTAGAAGAGAAATTTCTACCTTGGCATCCCTAACAATTAAATCTTGTCACTTCCTGATAGGAAATGTTTCACTTAGTACTAACAAAAAACCTCTTTCCTTCCTTTATTTGTAGCATTTCATTCATAAAATACTGTTTCCTTGGACAATGGTGTTTTTCAATAATAGCAATAGCAGTTAAACATGAAAAATTGCCGGAGGGATTCTGTAAATATTACCCACGTAATTATTTTAATTTTTGAATAATAACCAAAGCATTGACATTTTATATCTTTAATTTTGCTTTCAAAAAAAAAAAAAAGAAAGAAAAATCATAGCACTTATGCAGAAGATTTTTTAAGAAGAAAGTTATTTACTTTTGTACAAGATAGCATCATTTATGCTAATAATGGTTCATTTCCAACTTATGTTTTATGTTTACTTTAAAATTGTTTATAATTTAGTTCTTCAAGGTAAGAAAATACTGCAAGCATCCCTCAATTTTAAGAGTAAAGCTGACAGTCTTCAGTTGGTTCTCTAGTCTGCTGGCTATGCAGCAGTACTACAGAGAGCATGTTGTCTGCAAATACTTTTTCATTTTCCACACATAAGTAGTTTCCACAACTTCCTTCCTTCCTCTGTCCAGTTCAGTTTATTTTTCTGCTTCTAAAAGGTGGTTTAACACATGCACTTGGGATTACTCCTCTGAGTTTTATTGACATCAGCAATGAAGGTGAACTGCCTCTCTTCTTTTGTCATCCTGACATCTGAATTTCATACTTTACTAGTGGCTTGAATAGAGTGGGAAAAAAAAATTGTTTGCTATAATCATCTTTAGGCATGACCAGTAAAAGCACTAGCAAAGACCTTCATAATTTTCCACTAAACTCAGAACTCCCTGTTTTCTCTTTCTTGCAATTTCAGTAGCATGAAAACTGATTATGAATATTCTTTTCTCTGCTTCTGATTTCTCTTCTGGGGTGAAATGCAGTTCACAACCATAGATATGAGCTGTTTCTTTCAGGTGCAGAAATGTGATACTTGTCCTACATAGCTTGCTTTTTAATTACTGAACTATCTCCTGAAGTCTACCTCATTTATTGGTTTTCTTTCCCTTAACATTCAGCATGCGCATAAAAATGTTAGAGCTGATCAATGATGAGGTGAAAACGTATCTCGCTACTTACTTTATATGTTCTGTTCACCTTTGTTTTTCAGTTTAGGCTTTTTTTGGTGTTCATATTTTCAAAGGTATCAGTAGTTATTGCTCAATAGCTATCTTTTCTCCAGTACTGTTCCACATATTATACTTGATTAGAATTGTACATAAAAGTGCCATCTGGCAATGAGTGTAAACCAGCTGAATCTAAGAATAACAGAGACATCGTGAATGGGAAGATTTACACAAATATTCACAGAAGTATATAGGATCACAAGCTAGTTCTCAACTGTTTCTTTCTTAATCAGACAGATTTATTTTTTTTTGTACATAGGAAATAATAATAATAAAAAAACTTTTAGACAACTCTACTTTTTAATATTCTACTTTTCTTAGTATATCTGAGAGGATCGTGGAAGTACTTGCTCTTTTTCAGTACTGATTCTGTAAACTCCCATTTGTGTAGATCTTATGTCCTTTGTCTTATATGTACTGTGAGGAAGATGTGTCTATTCTAGACTTTCCTTAAAATTTCCCAAGTTTCTTAAAAAAATCCTAGATATGTACATGATCTCCAAACTCCTTTAGTCAATTCTGTGACTGAAAGGAGAATGCGTAATTTTAGGCACCACAAATTCAAGTTTAATTAATGCTGATCATCCTCTACTTTGTGGAAGTTGGCTTGATATATTTGGGATTGTATTAATTATGAATTAAACATTGAAGAGAATGTGATTTAAAACAGTTTTACTTGATCAGATTAATTATGTTTAAAGCCTTGTTCTAAGATATGGTTTATTGAGGCTGTGTTTTTTTAATAAGAAGTCACAACGTTAAATTCAAACATTAACCGCAAAATATTTTAAGGAAATAGAAAAAAAAATTAAAGCTATTTTGTTATGTCTATTGCTTAACTACTGGAATTCTGCTTAGAGTGTCACTGTCCATTCTTTGGTATGTTTTTTGTTATTTATACATTAAAAAAAAATCCACATAAATATTTGGCTGTCTGAAAATGCTCTCTCAGTGACACATCACTTACACTATGGTGTTCTGGACTATGAGTTTTAGGAAAAATTCATTCCTTTATTGACTTTCAGTGTCTCTTGTGATATCTTGCAGTTGATTTTTGGCTTGTTTTTATTATTAAGATTGAAGCAGGTCTTTATTGTCTACTTAGTAACAATAGTAGATGGAAACCAAGCTATCAGAGATGCTATTGTTAGAAATTTCTTTAAAAAAAAAAAAAAAAAGCAAAATGAGAAGTCAGGCTTCTTGTTTTTGGGGATTCATTTTGGGCTTTTTGCATGGAAAAACTTTTGGAAGATTGAGTTGAAAATAAGTTGTCTGAGGAATTTGCTGTGTGGCTGCACAGAGAAAAGTGACATTAGCAAAACAACTGCATTTTCTTGCCTTATTTTGCTAGTAGAATAATTTCTTTTTCTGTGTGCCATTTTATTTCAAGTCCATATTAATTTAGATTTTCTGTGGGAATGTTTGAGGATAAATTATGATTTAGCACTATGTTTAGCTTTGCTTTCTTTGCTACTATTGCCGTTTTGTCTTGTGAAAGACATTTAATGTAGCACAGCAAAATATTCTACAAATGGCAAACCTGTGAGGATGGTATATTTAAATGTGCGGATACATTTGCTCACTGCTCAGGAGGATTTATATATCATTTTAGACTGTGTTACCCCTTTTACAAATATGCCTGTGGTATGAAGTTTAACTGAATAGATGGTAAACCTGTAAAAATGCTACACGCGCATACATACACAAAAAGTTTTAGATATCAATCTCATATTTTCATTAAAAGTCATTCAGATTTTCCACATCATCTGGACTAATTGACAACTTTTTGATGCCTTGCTCAGTTTCATGACCCTTAGTGAAAAAGCAATTGAAATTTCAGTTCTAATTTAGACAGTAGTTATATCTGAACTTCCAGTGAATCCCAATGGCCTGACCTGTAATTACTAACATGTCAAAGATGTTCAGAAAAGCAGCTTCCAGAGTAAGTTCAAGTTTTGGATCTTTGATTTAATTTCACAAAATATTCTAATACATTTTATTATAAGCTTCAGGGTACAGCGTGGTTCATTTTTTTTTCATGATGCATGAATTAAATTCTGGAATCTAGTTCAAGGAAATGTTGTTATATGGTATTTACTACTGTTCAAATTGCTGTAATTACAGTGGTCTGTATCTTGGCAAATAGATTAAAACAGTATTATTCTCTCCATAATGAGAATTCTTCAGACATAGTAAAGTCTTGTACAGATCATTCAAATACCCTGTAGTATCCTGCAGCCAATCTTATTCACAATTTTGATTTTTGTTCATCCTATTTTTGTTAATACTGCGGCAACTTCTGACAGTTACTTTGAGATATGATACATTTTGTTTAATGCTAAGGTAAATCTAGGTGGATTTGTTCTCGACATTCTTCCATAGCAGTAACAATGATGACAACAAAGCAGGGAAAAATTAAAGGGGGTTAATTCTTGAAAACAGCTCAATACAGCTTTTAGTATTATCAACTAATCAATAGTCAAACTTAGGGATAGTTCTTAATTTAAAATGTAAAAACTAGATTAGATGTAAATGAATGTCTCCTGGATCATCAACTTTGAAATAGTCTAGTCTTTACCACTATAACAAAAATATAATTTCAACTCTTCCTATTGCTGATTCTTCACAAATAATAGAATGTATCACTTGTAAAGACACAACACATTTTAGAGCACTGAATAAGATTTTTGGTAATAAATAAGGGCAGACACAGCTAATTTTAACTTTACTGTGTTTGTAGTAGATAGCTAAGTGTACATCACTGATGGCTTAATCTAAAAGCAGTTTGCAGAAGAAAGTCTTATCAGTTGCACTGAATATAAATTTTCCTCATTTCTCAGTGCAGTTTTGTAGGAAAATATCCATAGGTAAGATTCAGTGGTCACTGTTGCATTCATAATGCTACATTTTGAGGGACGGTGATTATGAAATGTAGTGCAGAGACTGCAGAATAGCAGAAAGATTATGGTCTTTGTTAGGTACAGATTGTATTAACCATGGGAGAAATCCAGTAGCAACAGTAATGTGATTATTTTAAGGCAAAAAGCAAAAGAAGCAAGCCATAATAAGGGGGAAATAAAAACTGAACAAATAGTTATTCTTCATATATTCATAAATACTAAGCTGTCAACTGCAGGGTCACATTGCAAGAAATGTTATCTGTGAAGTTTTTAGATTTCATAAATTATAGCTTTTGAAATCTCACCTGAATTGCGGTGTAAGGAATGTCTGAAGAAATTCAAAAGCAGTTGCATAATTACCAGTGTTAACATAAGTAGTGCATGGCAAGATGTAAGATGTGATAGTTCTGTTTGATATTCTTATTAGAGGATTGGGTATGACTGTATGTTTCCTAGATTCATTGGTAGATATTTGTTTCTTGTGATACAGCAATCAATTATTACAGGAATTTTCTTAAACAGTTCAAAATGTCAAATATAATGAAACATTCATGTGGAATTTAGATGCATGTTTTCTGTGTTATCCATGTCACAGCTTATATGTAATAAAATTTGGAAAACACTACCTGAATATTTTCTAGTGCTATTCAGCTAAATTACTAATATAAATAGAGTTGTTCTTCTGTATTGTTTATTATATTGAGGAAGTAACATTGGATTAAAATGATTTCCAGTAGATGTCCTACGTAGGAAATATGCAAGCATACTTTTTTCTCAAAACAGAACAACCCAATTAAGTTTCTATTAATCAGGACAGGTAGTTTGTGCTTCTTAAATAGTGAAAACTAGTTAATTATTTGTTGAATATAAGTTAAATGATAAATATTCTGGATAGTTTTCAGATAAAATGCCCAACCTCCCAATGTTTCTTTCTATAATTGGCATATGAAGCTTTTGGGAAATATTTGGTTACTGTTTTGTACTTCTTGGTGTCACTTAGGAATCACCATACATAGTCTTGAATTAAAATTGAATCGTCACAGAACCATAGAATGTCCTGGGTTGAAAAGGACCATAATGACCATCTAGTTTCAACACCCCTGCTAAGTGCAGGGTCACCAACCACTAGACCAGACTGCCCAGAACCACATCCAGCCTGTCCTTGAATGCCTACAGGGATGGCGCATCCACAACCTCTCTGTGCAACCTGTTCCAGTGCATCACCACCCTCTATGTGAAAAACTTCCTCCTAATATCTAACCTTAACCTCCCCTGTCTTAGTTTAAAAAATTTTCTCCTTGTTCTATCACTGTCCACCCTCATATACAGTCATTCTCCCTCCTGCTTATACACTCCTTTCAAGCATTGAAAGGCCACAATGAGGTCTCCCCAGAGCCTTCTCTTCTCCAAGCTAAACAAGCCAAATTCCCTCAACTTATCTTCATAGGAAAGGTGCTCCAGCCTCTGATAATCTTAGCAGAGGGCTGGAACACTTTTTGTGGTCCTCCTCTGGACCCATTCCAAGAGCTCCACATCATTCTTCTGCTGGGGGCCCCAGGCGTGGACACAGTACTCCAGATGGGGCCTCACCTCCTTCTCCCTGCTGGCCACTCTTCTTTTAATGCAACCTAGAACATAGTTGGCCTTCCGGGCTGCAGGCCATCTTCGTGTCTACCTGAACAGCCAAGTCCTTCTTCACAGGGCTGCTTTCAGGGGTTCTTCTCCCAGTTTGTGTAAATACTGGTGATTCACCCAGCCGAAGTGCAACACATTGCATTTGGCCTTGTTGAACCTCATTAGGTTCTCATGGGCCAATTTTCCAGCCTGTCTAGGTCCCTCTGGGTGGCTTCCCTTCCTTCCAATGTATCAACTGCACCACTCAGCTTGGTGTCATAACTGGTAGGTTTTATATAAGTAGTATTGAAATTTCTGAAAACCATCTAAAAATAAAAATATGGATAAATAAACTAATGGCATAAATTATGTCTGTTTTCTATATGTTGTCCTGGAAACAAGCCATTATCATCTTCTATTTGGTTTATTTTCAGCATTTTACTAACCAGTTTATATTTCAAGGCAAAATTATTTTAGATGTTTTGTAGTTGATGCAGAATCTGAATTGTTTAGACTGGAAGGGACCTTGAGAGATTGCTTAGTCCAACCATTTGCTTCAAACAGGTTTAGGCCTCTGTCCAGTTGACTTTTGAATTTCCATCCCAAGATGAAGACCTGCAATCTGGGCAACCTGTTCTAGTGTTTTATCACTCTCATGTTAGTTGGAATTTCATGTATATTGGTTAATATCATTTCCTCTTGTCCTGTCATTGGGTACCAGAGTCTGGACCTTTCTTTGCTCCCAAAGGAGACTCCATCAGTTATTTATACACATTGATAAAATCCTGCTGAGCCTTCTCATCTCCAAAAAATAAAAAAATAAAAATAAAAATAGTCCCAGCATTCTCAGTCTCTCCTTATATGATAGATATTGTAGTCCTTTAATCATTTCATGGCCCTTCACTGATTTCACATTTGCCTGTTTCTCCTGTTTGGTGGGCGGATCAAGACCTCCAGATATGGCCTCCTCAGTGCTTAGCAGCAAGAAAGATCATGTTCCTCAATATGCTGGAGATACATTCCCTGATGTAGCTCAGGATGCTGCTGACCTTTAACACTAGAGCAGACTGCTGACCCATGTTGATCTTGTCTACTGGGACCCCAAGATCCTTTTCTGCAGAGTTGCTTTACATCTGTAGCCAGATACATACCAAGGAATCACTGAAGTTCAGGAGCATCTTTTTATTATTATTATTATTATTTAATTTTTTGTTCAGTAGGGGGACGTGAAAAGATACTGCCTGTTGTTCATCACTCTTAGGGACAGATGGAGGAAATTCAGCTCTAAATTAAGTGCTATCTCTTTGAAATAGTCTGTCAGCTATATTTACATAGTAAGACTGCTCCAAGGGAGCAGGATTTTACAGTAAAATCTTGTTTCCTATTTTTTGTGGGGGAGGGATTGAAAAGATTAACAGCAGCGCAATTTCTAGACAAATACAATAGAGTATCTGTATCCTGGATGAGCCCTCAGAGCATGCTTTTTTTTTTTCTTCTCCTTTTCCCTACACCATTGTATCAGAAATATGCAGAAAAAATAAAGAGAGATGAGAAAAACAATGATTGAAAGTTCAGAAAACTTATTGTGATGGATAAATGAAAAGAAGGGGGAGTGATTCATGTAGGATTTGTTCAGGATGAATTATCCTCCTGAAAACTTTTTTAAAACTTACTTTCTGATGTACCTCAGAGGTCTGCTGATAGTCAAAGGCACTTTCTTGGTCTCAATTGTTTTTCCTGTATTTTTCTGTTCTGAATCTCTTTAGATTTCTGTGTTTGCTCTTCTCTTTAATCTTTCTAAATTTCAGTAATGAGATGCCTAAATGTTTTGTCTAGTTCTTTCTCTCTCTTGCTTCAGTTCTTCACTTTTATTGCTTTCAGTTCTTTTGAATATGATGTGATAGGCTTCCTGTTTAAAGAAATGGGAGAAAATACAGAAAAAAGTTTACAAAAAAAATTACCAAAAAGCCCTTTAAGTTGTAATTTATGCACGTAGATTGGAAATTAGCAACTAGCAGCCTCTTTATTCCCAGCAGAGCTGGGCTGAAATTTACCTTTCCTATGAGATTTGTTATACTAATATGGGAAACTAAAGGAGGTGAGTGTATCTAGAAGCTCCTTGGTGACACCACAAATGCTCTGATGTGTAACAACAGGCTAATGCCAACACAGAATATCTCTCCTGTGTTATCAAAGTTGCAGACAGATCTAGATCTTCAATGTGTTTTTGTCTAGTGCTGTCTTCAGACATGATGAATTGTAGGAATTTTTATTCAGTGGATTGGTGTTAGAGTGGTTATTCTAGTGCTATGTTTAGTGAGTTGCTAACTTGAACGTATTTTGACTATTTTAATATATTGCACCTTTTCTAGCAAATGTTTGTCTATACAACGAATAATTGAGACATAGAATTTAGTTTTATTGCTAAAAACTGAATAATCTGCAATTTATTTTTTTAATTCTTTGGAGATTCTGTGTACTTGTTGGATTCTGGCTTAGCTTGCTATTCCAACATATCTAACATATTAGTGATCATAATAACTAAGTTACGTAGTTTGGATGAAATTTAAATTGAATGCGTTCCTTAAAATATTTTGCAAATTATGAATACCTTTTACTGTGGTGTTGCTTTTTTTTGGTGTATTGTGTGTTTCCATGGTCTAGCATATGATTGTTCTTTCAAATATCTTTTTCCACCAAAAAAGGAAGGAAGATGCATCACATTCTATTACTCAATTTCTAATCCAATGACAGCAGCATGTTTCTCTTATGTAATTTAATCTTCACTCTTTTACAGCAGTAGAAGTTTGGACTTTTTGGAACTTTTTTGAATCCTTTTTTTTTTTTTTTTCAGGTTCTTTAGATCTGAACCCAACTTTTACAGCATTTTCTATTTAGTTTACTTGCCATCAATTGATTTTTATTCAAATTTTGTACATTTTCAAAAAATCTATAGTTGTAAAATTCCTCTATGCCTGTTGTTAAACCATCCAGGTACTGTCCAGAGGATGATGTGTTATTTTGTTTATTTGATTATTTTGATTTATTTATATCCTGCCCTTGCAATGTCATTGGCATAAGATGTTCTTAACCCCTGCAGTTTGCCCCTGCACTTTGCCTTCCTTATCATTTCTTCCCTTAAACAAAATTTGAATATGATCACAAATTCATCAATTTTGTTCGCTCATTTTTCTTATGTGATGCAGGTAAACAGTATTGAGTACTCTGAGCAATGAAGACGTATTTACTGTAGCCAAATATTCTGTTTTACTGTGCTACATATGACCATAGAAGCTTCAGAATTCCAAATTCAGTTCTTGAAGTGGGCCTGCAAATGTTTTAATTCACGCTGTTTGACTAATAACACTTAATTTCTTTCAAAATAAAATTGGGCTTGATTGGGCTTGATTCTGACCACTACTTCTCTGTTTCATGAGACATGCAGACCATCTTTTTGAGTTTTAGCTGGCTCAGATTATGCAATTCAATCCTACTGGCAGAATTTCAAATGAAGTCCATTTTCTAGCGGTGACATACAGCAAATACAGTGAAGTTTGGAACTGTATGAATAAACTATTAGCTAGGTGAGTGAAAAGGAGCTTAAGGACAATAGGTTTCAAATACATGTTGTATGGAGAACTTTAGACACTGATTTTTCAGCTGTTTTTACAATATGCACACATGTATGCAGTGTTATCCTTTTGGTACTAGTTTGGTCTATCCTGATTATGAACGCTAGCTGTAAAGCTGCAAAAGATAGCATCTTTTTTTTTTTTTTTTTTTAACTTGACACTAATAATGCGGTGATTGGTGTAAACATGAACTGTAATAAATGTTGTATAGATTCATGTTGAAATCCTCATGTTTCCATCTTCCATGAAATCCTCATGTTTCCATGTTTCCATCTTTTCTCTGGAAAAAAAAACATCCTACTATGAAGAATCTAGGTTGTACTATTATTTCTGAGTGCTAAAACTCCCTAATACTTCCTGAAATATTTTAAGAAATTTTTTTTTTCCTTCTTGCTTTAATTCTTTTTAACTCCGTGTTTCCTGGTCACAAAGAATGTCCAGGATGATGCCAGCAACTAGTTTTTGTAGACAGAGAGAGACTGTTGCAACATATGTGTTATTGTATCTTGTACAAATGAAATCTTCCATTGGTTTCCTAGAACGTTTTCCAGTTCTGTAGTTGCAACTCGTTCATTGGCTCTGATGTGGAGGTACTGTTCGTGGCACATCAGACTTTTTGCAGTCTTAATTGATGTATGTAGTTTTGGACAGAGCATTACTGGGAATTCAAGTGATTTTTCAGCAGTTTTTCTATCATTCTCAGATGAAAGTGAAGAAAAAGCTATAGAGTTTTCCTCATTCCATTTTTTTTTTCTTTTTTTTCTTTTTTTTTTCTCCTTTTTTTTTTTTTTTTAACATAATAACATGATGAAAAGGTGACTTGTGGAGTCTGCAATGCTGAAAGACTGAAATACCGAAGACTATTTTTTTTTTTCTGCAAGGAGCTGAGCCTGCAGCACAGCAAGGGTGCCAGTAAGATTTCAATCTTTTTTTTTTTTTTTTTTTCATAGAAAATACTCTTGATAAAAAGTTGACTTTTAACACACTCACCCGTATAACAGTTTTTCTCATTTGTAATGATAAACTCAGAGGGACTGAAATGATTCCGAAATGGATTCAGGAATGAGGAAGAAATGTGATGCTTTCTGGCCAAGGGCAGACTCTTCATAATTTATCGCTCTGCAGTTCAAGGTAATTCAGACAAGAGTTTGGTCTTTCAGTATATCTGATCTGTGAGGAGTAGATTTTTTTTTTTTAATTCAGAGACAGTGTAGGCACACAGGAATGCTTTTGACAATGTACAGAGAAATGTTAGCATTTCACAGCTTATTGGGAAAGGAGTAACAAATGCAACAAGTATTTAGTTTCAGTACTTAAAAAGTAGAAAAATCTCTCACTTGTTGTGTGGCAGATCAGTTATGTGATCTCTACAGCAAATAACATTCATGGCAAGAAAGTTAAATTGGTGATTTTAGATCTGTTCTTAAGAAGTAGACTTGAAGTCATGAAAATAGATATTGTTCCCCAGAAAAGCCACAGTGTTTGAGAGAACAGTTAATTATGATTTTATTTCCTACGTGTTTTACTGTCTGCTACACTGTCCCTTCCTGCAAATCTGCACGGGAATGTTTGTGATGACTTTTAGATATAGAGAAATAATAGAAATTATAGCAGTGAAAACTGAGCATCTGATAATCCAGCTTCATTTCTTCATCAGTTTGCACTACAAAGTGAAAATATGCTTTTGAGGAGCAAATTATTTTTATCTAAGATTCTGCCACATGTATTTATTTAATTTGAATGCTGTTGTGCTTCATATAGGATACCCGAGCTCCATAAACAGGAAGGAAATTGAAAAAGACAGTCTCTTGGTAAAGAATGTATAGCAGAATCATAGAACGGCTCAGCTTGGAGGGGTCTTTAAAGATCATGTAGTTCCAACCCCTTTGTCATGTGCAGGGTTGCCAAACTCTAGATCAGGCTTCCCCATCCATCTGGTCTTTAATTCTTCCAGAGATAGTGCACCCTCAACCTATCTGGGCAACCTGTTCCAGTGCCTCACCATCCTCTGAGTAAAAAATCTACATTCTTTTAGTTTAAAGCCATACTCCCTTGTAAAAAGTTGGTCCCCCTCCTCTTTATAAGCTCCCATCAAGTACTAGAAGGCTGCAATGCAGTCTCCCTGGAACCTTCTTCAGACTGAACAAGCCCATATCTCTCAACCTTTCTTCATAAGAGAAGTCTTCCAGCACTTTGGTGATCTTTGTGTGCATCTGTCTTGTGCTGGGGGCCACAGGCCTGGACACAATACTTTAGATAAGGCCTCACAAGGGCAGAGTAGAGGACAATCACTTCCCTGCTGGCCATCCCTCTGCTAATGCAGCCCAGGAAACTGTTGGCCTTACAGAATGCAAGTACACACTGCTGGCTCATGTCCAGCTTTTTGTCCATCAGGACCCCAAGTCCTCCTGCACAGGGCTGCTTTCAATGATTATTGTTTTACCTGGCAGTTTTTCATGAAGCAAGTGCCCAATAATGAGGGCGCTGGAACTTGCTTGTATTCATTGTACTTCCATGCCAGACTGTATCTCCTTCCCAATTAATTGCTTCTGCATCAGATTAAGGCATCAAGATAAACAGGGTGAAAAAGTTTTGCATATTGGCACTTTCTTTTAGTTGATTCCTGACTCTCTTCACTGTTTTCTAACTCTGTTTTGGGGAGATTGTCCCTGCAAGTTTCAAATTTCACTAGTTTTTCTAGAGCAGGATCTCAAATTTTGATTTGTGAGAGAACAAGAAAAGTCTAATTGTGCTTTAATTCCCCTGAAAGCTTTGAGCAGATGCCTGGCATAATCATTCAACTCTAGAAAGCCATATTTCTTTAAAAAAATGTTTTAAGTTCTTTAGTTTATCCTCCACCAGACTGCTTGCATAAATCTTGCGTTCGTTGTGATAGCATGCTCAATTCACATCTCTGCAGGAACTGGTATGTATATGAGGACAGGAAAACTGCTACCTCAAAACCCCAGAGCCACCGTCCTTTTCAAATCTCTTAAAATGATCAGTAATGTAAGAAATATAGTTAAGAGTAAGTTTAAATTAGCGTGTAACCATAGCTTAGATTCACTGGGAACAAGTTCGTGTTTATTTTCACAATGTACTGGATGTGGATCAGATTTTTTGCATTCTTCATTTCACTTTCTCTCTTTTTACAAACTCATGCTTGATGCATGTTTCCAGTATTCCTGTGGGGGTGTATTTTTAAATTATATTTAAAATTCATGAAAAATTCATAACAGTAATTCTGTATAGGTTAGAATCTTTTGCTAGTATTCCCTTCATCTTTTTAAGTTAAACTTTGCTTTTTTTTTTTTTTTTTTTTTTTTTGTATGTTTCATTCTAAATCATCTGAAAATGCATTTGCAAATATTTCATTCCATGTTTTCTTTCCCTGTGGATAGTTTAGTTATGCACACTTTTTTTAACAATATGACTGGACAAGGTTATGAATCTGATATAAAATAGGGGATAACTCAGACGAGGTTTTTAAAAGACTGGATACCTTTCTCAAATATATATTTTTCTACACAACTGTTACCAAAATGTGACTTGTGTGGAAGATTGCATTTTAGAGTTGAGTTTGAATGTATAATCGGTGTCATATCCCCTGTTTTTCAAACTACAGATAAAAATAAAGATATGACCTCTTTTCCTTTTTATCCTTCCTTTTCTCCTGACAGCTTGACAAATTGTAGCTTTTGGGACACCCCAGTCGTTGATGAGTCATTTGTGCTTAAAAATAGAATTCCTTGCAGCAAGGACACCCATTCCACTTTTGACGCATATGTTGTTTCTAACAGAGTCATAGGGCCAATTATGCCATGTTAACTAAGCAAACAAGGAAAACAAAGCTCTTTCTTCAGTAAATATCAGACCAATATCCAACTGCAATGAAAGAAGAGAAAGGAAATCCCATGTATGTGAATGTGAATTCCTGTGTGCTTCGTTCTTTCTCTCTTTTTTTTTTTTCTCCATTCTCCTAAATGAAACCAACTTACTTTAGTCTTTCATAGGTAATTAGTGCAATTTAATTCTTTTTTAAGCTCTAACAGAACATCAGCTTCATAAAAATTGTGAGGTCTGATTGGTGTGTACAGAAGAAAATTGCTAATGGAACATCACAATTTTGTTATCCTTTTAGCTGTGAAGTATTCAAAATAAGCACAGCCAGAGTGCTGTAAGAGAACAGTGATCAACTGATCAGCTGTATTCAGCATAAGGTGCCAATGATGGGGTAGCCTATACAA
Source organism: Phasianus colchicus (assembly GCF_987193195.1). NCBI lineage: Eukaryota > Metazoa > Chordata > Aves > Galliformes > Phasianidae > Phasianus > Phasianus colchicus. The sequence goes on from NC_143443.1 coordinate 13,961,823, forward strand.
GCCTCAATATGATAGGGATTATTTAATGTGGTTATTTGCTGCTTTGAGATCTTGCTTATTTAACGACTATCTTGTGCAATTAGGGAGAGAAAGGCAGATTCGGTTCTTCAGTAAAATTGTTAGTACATGATGTATTTATGCATCTGGTAGTGTTAGGAATGTTTTGGCCTCAAAACTGAGGGCCAGCCACTTGTATGGAATACTTTGAAGGTACATGAAAACAGATCAATAAAAAATTCTGAAAATTTGCAGACTCCTTTTTCTCTCAAAGGTTCTATGTTCTCGTGAACACTAAGAGATAGTGAATTCTATGCAAGTTGGTCCATTTCTGACATCTGTAAAATAATTCTTAAAATCCGGGACATTGCAGGAGTGTTCTAGAGACACTGTTATGTCTTTAAGATTCATTGGTAATGGAAGTTTCTTACTCTGATGCTAATAGCCGTAAACAATATTATACTGGTGATATGTGTTGTTTTTATTAACCTCTTGAATTTAATGTTTTCTCAAAGTAGGAGAATTTCCTACTCACATGCAATTCTTTAAATCTGTATGAATTATACTTCCTCTCTGTTGAAAAAAAAAAATTAGGCCACTGAAATACACAAGGCTGGGACACCTGGGACTGTTCAGTCGAGGGAAGAGAAGGCTGAGAGGGGATCTCATCACTGTTTATAAATATTGAAAGTTTAGGAGTCAAGTTGATGGGGGCAGACTCTTTTCCGTGGCATGCAGCAATAGAACAAAGGGCAACAGGCAAAAGAAGGAACACAGGAAGTTCCATACTAATGCAAGGAAGAGCTTGTTTACTGTCAAAATGACAGAGTGCTGGAAAAGGCTGCCCAAAGAGGTTATGGAGTCTCCTTCTCTGGAGATACTGAAGACCCATCTGGACACCTTCCTTTTATGACCGACTATAGGGAATATACTTAAGCAGGGGATTGAACTTAATGATCTTCAGATCTTCCAACCCCTATGATTCTGTGATCTTTATGTCTTTAGGAGTAAGCAATATCACTATGGGTAAGGTCCATTTCAGCAAAAGTCTCTTGGGTAGCAAATTTAAAAAAGAGAAGACAGTACTGAAGCTAACAGTTAAGATACAGTTATTTGCAGAAAATTCATTACTCATTGCATGTAATCTTTCAAAAGTACACTAATCCTAAAAATAACCTACTTGATAATTTAGATTTGTATTTAGTGACAGACATTATATTGCCAGCATAAAATTCAGATGAGAAATATGTAGAATAAATAATATTTTAAAAATAAAATGAAAATAAAATTAAATGTAGTTCTCCCATTCTGAACATCTGTCAGACTGCATAAAGTTGTTATATCACTTTCTCAGTTAAGTGTTGCAAGAGTAGAATAAAGGTCAAAAATTGAAGTGAAAGTAACTTCAATATTATCTAAAATTAAAATTAATTTGTAAAAGTCTACCTGGAAAATTCTTTTGAATGATAAGCTCTAACTGGAGGAAACGCTAGTGGAAATGGATTTTATTGCCTACTGATATTGAAAATTTTATAAATTAGAAATAATGCTGAGTTAAAATCATCATGACTACTCTCGCTGACTGCTTATCCATTATATAATTATGGAATATTTCACATTTTTATATTATGCTTAAATGCATGTGACATTATTGTCTAAAGTATTTCTAAATACTTTTAATTACCAGATTTCTGTTGTAGACTGGAGTTAAGGCTAAAAAAGTTTGTGAAATACCATTGGTTTTGGAAGCTAAGGTGAAAGACTTAGCATGATTTATTTGCTATTTTTCTTAAAATAGACCTTCGTGTAGTATTATTCTTCAGACTTGTATTTTCTGATCAGAAATCTTTTCAGATTTCATTTTAAAGGTATGATGTGATATGAAGCATTCCATTTATCCAGAACACTACACATAGTGATTAACAGAACTTGCTGTTGAAAAATGGGTAAACTCTCAATTATTTTAGTTTCATCTTCCTGTTAGCTTCCTTTTTTTTTTTTTTTTTCCTGTAAATGGTCTTTGCACAGCAATGTTTTCCACAGATTCCTCTAGACATGTGCAAACTGCATTTCAATATCTTCTCCCTCCCCCCCCCTTTTTTTTTTAATTAACTGAATCTCAACTCATTTTTATATATTTCAAAATAGTACAAGTTTTTACACCTGGAATCCTTATTGCAGCTTGTTTTTTTTAAAAAGAAAACAACTGTTCTGTATTTTCAATTTATTTCTAATATTCAAGAATTTTGCAGTCAAAATTGTACACTAGTGGGCATTAATATTTTGGTAATTTCAAGTATTTGCATTTTCTCCTTCTTCTCTGGTTATTCATGAAAGGCAAGAATTATGAAAGGTATAGTTGATGTAATGCTCAGCAATTACTGCTGTCCATTTAGCCAAATAAAAAACAATGCTATCAGTAAGGAAGAAAACTTGTCCTGTAGTTCATGTTGTAGAAATTGATTATTTTTTTAACTGAAGCTGAAGATTAATTAACTTTTTTTACACTAGTAAAAGCAATCTTCATTGAGAGCTGTATTCATGTTTGGGTATTATATGTGTGTGTTAGCACACACTGCATAATAAGTTATGTGTGCATAAAGAAATCCAATTTCCCAAAATGTGCTTTTAGAGCTTTTATTGATATGAATAATCTGTGCACAGATTAGCACAGTACCTTCCCTCAAATACGTATATATTCTCTTTCTTCAACCAGTTTGTCTCACCATTCCTGTGATGTACGGAACACAAACAGAAAGGTACAAAACTGTAATGAATAGAATTAAAAAGGTGTTTCAGATATTTTTGCTGTAGTAGCATTAGTTCATGATTGGTTAGAAAAATTTGTAGGAGGAGAAAATGTAGAATACTAGGGCACACTCTGGAAAACATTAGAAAGAAGGAGTTGTTATTCTCAGATACTGGTTTTGGTGTTTAGAATATAAAAAACATAATGGTCAATAATCTCAGGATCTATTGTTTGATTGTATAATCTGGAAATAAATCATCCTCTTATTGAATCTAAGAAAGATAAATATAGTTTCCTACAAGATGTCACTGCATATTGTATGAAATGTAGACCAGTGGATATAAACAGTATTGTTTGGAATATGTGTGTTGGCTTTTTTATTTTCAAGTACTGTTGCTTAGCCACTGGATTATGAACACTGATGGGATGTATTTTCCAGGACTTAAATGGAAATGAGTCTATATTCCACTTAAACTACTGAATTCCTTAAGTAGAAGGGAGGATGCTTGTTTCTGTTTTCTGTCAACCTAATATTTCTGATTAAGCTGTGTAGGATTAGCTAATTTTGAAACAAAGTTGATGGGGTTTTTATGCAGTGATCTTTTCTTAGGTAAGTATGGTAGCACTGAAGCAGATAAAACGCAGAAAGGATAAATATTTTTTGAAAGATATTAGAAAGTGTGATTAATCAGGAAATGAGGTGTTATATGCATTACTTCAATCCTAAAACTGTGTTCCAAAGAGAAAGCACAGATCCTCTATCTGGCCATCCAGAAGTTAAGTGAGATTTGCAAATCAAACCTGGATTCTTTTTTGCAGTCATCATTAACACTGATGATTTTACAGTTGAATTCTAAATTAGAATTTGATGGGATATACTTCCAGAACATAGGTAGAGGTTACTCTCCTATGTGTATGCCTATGTGTATGTATGAAATACGAAGAACTCAGTGAGAACATATATTCAAAGATGTGCTGTTTGTAGAAAAGGTTCTGCCTTTGCACAGCAGTTTTTCTGCTAGTAATTATTAGGGTGTTTTTTTTTTTTTTTTAACATACATTGTAAGTCCACCAATCTGCTTGATTTTTTGTATAGTGTATAGAAATAATTGGAAATAAATAAGGGAAATAATTGTTTTTCTACAGTTGATTGTAACATTTCAGTTTCAAATGATGTGGGAATGAACTTTCCCTGCTTTTTAACAGAAGATTTTGAATTATTTTTTTTTTTCCTCCCTGGCTTGTCATTGTACCTCTGCATCCAGTATCATTGGATTCAACATCATCTACGTAAGGAAAACCAGAAATGTATCAAATGCAAATCCCCTTTCTTCAAAGGATCTTTGTATCATCCACTTCAGAGATAGCAATGTGTGCCAGATTCATCAGCAGGAAGGAGAACAAGGGTAGAGGATAAGCTTCCTAGGGATTAGTGAGATTTTAGAGGTTGCTGGGAATTTAGGAGAAAGACTGTTTAATTCTTCTCTCATATCTATATATGTTCAGAGCAACTTTACTGAAGCAAAAAAAGTTATAGAGTGAATATCTGGAATAAAGGGCAAGTGAATCAATATTAATGACTGATCTTTTTTAAACAATACTTGTCGAAATAAGAAAATCCTTGTCTATAAGTAAATAAATACATATTATAAACATGAAAAAGAAAAGCTGTGTCTGTGTTAGCAAATAGAGCTGCCCGAAAGCAGTATTAGTTCTGTGACTGAAGTAGTTGTTTCTAAGGAATATTTGTCTATCCTCCTAAGGGAGTTTCCTTCAGGCTGGCTCTAGTTTATGTGTGCCTAACCTTTTGGCTCTCCTGGGTCATGTTGAGTGAAGAGGAATTGTCTAGGGCTGCATCTTTAACGGTTGCTCTGAAAGTGATGCCTCCTTAATTGTTTCTATGGAAACAACTACTGATACAAAGAGCACAATAACATTATTTAATAGAGCAAGTTCTCAACTACAAAACACTTTTTCAACATAATCACTGCCATTATCTATGCATTTTCACCAGTGATGAACAAAAACCTCTGCTACCATACTAGCAACATCCTCTTCTGACACTGTGGGCCAATGTAATAAAACAGGAGGCATTAATTTTGGGGTGGCCCTCATAAAATATATAATATAGTTAACGTATATAAGTGGCAAAACCTATTTTAATTTTTAATGTTTTTTAATTATAAATTATATTTATATTATATTTAATTATTTTAAAAAAGCAAATATGTAGAACTAGTGGGATGTGTGACTTGTGAAACTAATGCATCAGTCTGGTTCAATGGCAGTGGTTGCAATTCTTAGTGAGCTTGCAAGGTCTTTGATGAAATTATACTTTTTGTATACTTATCCTTTACAACAGTTGTTCAAAAATGTACATTCTGCAAAAAACTGATGACATGAATAAGGTATGACTATGAAGGGAGGGATATTTTCCATTGGTAAGAGAGAGCTTATAAAATTATGGTAAAGAGACATGATCACTTTTTTGGTTGCAACTCTTTACATTTGATTTAAAAATTAACAATGGCAAATGATGACAGGAGACAGCTGGGCCACATGCAGCCCATAGGCAGCGGGTCAGGCATGCTTGACTTAATTGGACTCAGGCAGTGAAGATTCTGCAGCAAGTGAGGGCCATTTGCTGTTTCCCAACAGTACATCATCCTACTTAGTTTCTTGCTAAGAGTTTCATTTGTATGCTCTGACAATACTATGCAATAGAAACTAAAATTCAGTAGGTGGGCATGGTCAAGCAATTAACTTAAAAAACAAGGTTTGAGTCCAAACTAAAATGCTGACAGATATACATTCAGAGAGCTTCCAGGCCCCTTTTATTGAAATTGTATCCACCTTTATTGCTGTAAATTAAGGCCACCTTTGCTGAAATTATTTTCATGTCTTGGTTGACTGCACTTAGTGAGATGTTGTAGTATTGTGGTATTATATTGATCCTGTTTTGCCATTCCCAGCCTCATAATCAATCATCTAAAATCTGGAGAACTGGACTGCACTTTAGTTTTATCACAGCTTTTCTTTATTACTATAAGTAAGCTGATTAGAGGCTTTTTTTTTTTCCTTTTTTTTTCTTTCTTTTTTTTTTTTTTTTCCTGCGGGGCTAAATATCTGTAGTTCCCCTGAATTTATTTGGAAGAGAAAATTAAGCTAGAAAATCTATCTTTGAGCCCTGTTGTTATTTTTATTTTAAATTTGAGGGGGTGGTGTTTGTTCTGATAGTATTTTTTTAATTTGTTTTTGATATATACAAGCTGTAATTAGTAAATAAGGTAAATAGGGGTAAGACTGAGAGACTCCAGTGCAGGACATTTTAATACTGTGCATCATTTCATCAGTCCTGAGGAGTGATCTGAGAGGTGAAGGAATCCTAAATAGTGTGTGCTAGTTTTTGTAATACAGTAAGATGTTCCTCATTCTTGTAGTTTGGTGTTGCAGAAATAAAGATGCAGTATGTAAAAAAAAATATGCAGTAATTAGGAAATTAAATGATAAATAAGTGATCCTATTTTCGTGTTTTTATAATGTGCAAATTAGAAATGGGAACAAAATTAATGAAAAATGTACTCTAAAACTTTCTCATCTTGATATGAATAAGTGAAGCCAAAGTCCTTTGATTACTCAGGCACTAATAATGCTGGGATTTCCCAAAGGACAGAAGGGAATGTATTTCATGCTCCCCACAGTGACTCAGTGTGCATACTCATGTTTGTTTTCTTTACCGATTTCACAGTGATATGAAACTTCCTTGATTTAAGAATTTGCCGCAAGTAGTATGAAGTAATGTAGCACCAGCTGGCACCAGTTATCACTGGTACTGGTTTTGTTTGTCTGAAATATGATCCTAACAGAAGAATAATGATATGATAGGAAGGGGAACATTCAAAAATGTTCTGAAATTTTTCTTAAAATCTGATTTGAGAAAAAGGTCTGTGCCTCAAACATGTTCATTGCTTCAAAAATTAAGATATTTATTGGTCTCTGTTACATATACTGTGTCCTCTTCTTCAACTATATGCTATCATTACCATGTTTTTGACAAAACTAGGACTGCAGACATAATTTTATAGTAGAATTTTGTTTTGTCATTGATTTTTTTTCTTTCTTTCTGGTATCATCTTTTTTTAATGTTCTGTTCAAACAAACAAACAAAACAAAAATAATTGGATTTACTTTGGTTTTAGCTGCAGAATCATAGAACCAGGAGAGGCTTCAGCAATTTGAATTCACTTGAGAACTGGAACATGTTTCCTACACAGCTGTCTTTCAGAGGTTTTCCTGCAGAAAGTCAGATTTGAGCTCTAGTAAAGATGTCATAGAATGCCTTTGGTGATGTATGAGAGATGTAGTTTTAGGATAAGGATTCCAAAGCTTTAGAAGTTTTAGAGATAAGTTAGTAGACAAAAAGTTGTTGATTGAGTAATTTTTTATTAGGAGTAATGTTGTATTGTATTCAAAAATTATTGAAAGACTGAATGTTGCAGAGGCATCAACTGTAAGTATCAAAAAACATAACACAAACACTTCTTGTGTTGTGGTGATTTATTTTGATAAGGATAACTTATGCAGAAGTACAGCTTGATTTTATGTTCTCCACCCCCCCCCCCCCCCGTCCCTGCTCCCCGAAGAAATTATTTACTACTAAAGAAAATAAGTTATATTAGCTTCTGAAATGAATAACTCAGTTTAATTGACTAAAGACAATGTAAATGAATACTCTGAGAGATGGAAAGAAAAACAAGGAGTGCTCCCTCCCACTATACAATATTCATTTTTGATGGATGAGTGTATTGCTGTGTGAACTTCCTCCTCTTTTGGCAAAGTTATTTTGCCAAGTCTAAATTGCCTGATGAGATTCCAGGGCTTGCAGATGACTCTGAAAAAAATCTGTAGAAAAAGTCATTTTGGAATGGTGAAGACTGGAGAAAGAGGGGAAGTAATAAACTGTAAGATGTATATAGTTGATGGGCAGGGTTTTTTTTGTGTGTGTTCATGATACTATTAGGCATATTATTTTTGAGTAATAATAAATCTCTTAGTATACTTAGTAAGCCTACTATTTTTTTACCTTTGAGCATACTATTACCTCAATAGTGAATTTGCTTATGTTCTTTTTGTCCTAATGCAAGTCTACACCTGTAGTATAAGATACACTTAAGAGATACTGAGGAATAATAAATTGGAGCCAGTAATGGGCCAGAATATACACTGAAATGTAGGACTGGTCTTTCTGTCTTTCTCCTTGCCTAGACAGGGTGTGGTGTCTCTTTCTCTGGATATATTCAAGACCACACTGGATGCTTTCATGTGCAACCTACTGTAGGGAACCTGCTTTAGCAGGAGGTTGGACTTGATCCCGAGAGTTCCCTTCCAACCTCTATAATTCTGTGATTCTGTAATTTGTAAGCACATGACTTCTTGATCAGAAATTAGTTGCCAAATTGACTAGTGTCAATACTACACTGACCAAAATTTAAAGAGGTTAATTCTGTGATTCGATATGTCTTGTGATCTGTTTCTGTGCTCAGATACTATTTAGGCAAGTAAGTGAAGACCTGAGTTTAGTGTCTTGCAGGAAAAATGGCATCAATATCACGACATCATTCCTTGTCAATGTATAATTAGTATGTTCTTACTGAAAAAAAAAAAGTGACTTTGTGTGATTCAGTTTCTTAACGATACACACATAAAAATATACATATATGTAAAGCTGATATATATAAGATAAAATAAGCTGGTTCCTGAACTTTTAAAAAGTTTGGAAGTGAGTTGTTTGGTCCACCTACGCGTTGGTTATTTTCTTTAAATTTTCTGAACCCTTGATAAGCATTTTACAGTTATTTTTACAGTGAAGATTGATTTTTAATTTGTATTTGTAGTTGATTGATATGAAGTTATAGTGCAATTATGCTTCTAAAGATTATATAGTTTATTTAGCATGCAGTTTTATAAATCAAATGCTTGCTTTTCTCTGAATGTTAGAAATGAGATCACTTTTCTCTGTTACTTCTGTATAGTGCTTGGAAGGATTGAGGACAACTTGATAAAAGCCCAAATAAATCATACAGGGTAAATCTGAGCTCAGAGCATTTCATTTTCCATAATCCATAGCAGAGCAGCCCCAATTTCCTCTTTGTCACATTAAGAATGTAAAAGAATATCTGGAAAAAGTGTTTTTTTTGTTTTGTTTTGTTTTTTTATTCTATGTATGTAGATATTAAATGGCAAGTCTGATTTTTCAGTTTCTTGATGATAATCTTTCACTACTAGAAAGTATATGTAGTATTCTTTTTTCCCCCCACTGCATGTAATTAGAGGCCACAAGTCATTAATAACTCTGAATATTAATCTCCAAGTGTTCTCTTTAGATGTACTGAATTCTGTTAAAAAATAAAATAAAAAAAATCTACCATGTTGAACAGTAAACTATCTGTACTAGACTATTTGTGTACGATGAACGACCCCCTGTGGTCATGTTGTAGATTACTAGCTGTCAGGTACCACCTTTCCTCCTAGCATTGATAGGAAAGGAACTGTTTTATATTTTTATCCTTGATAAATTTCTTTACATACATACTTTTATATGAAATTGCAATAAGTCTCTCTTGAAGTGGGGATTTTAACAACTAAGGTAACTTCTACATATAGAAGATAATAAATAAATGTAGCTGGAAATTGTTTAGGTATGATCCATGCATATATAAAAACTATCTTTAGGTGTGAGGTTGGGTTTTTTTTTTTTCATTTTCATTTTTTCATTATATTCTGAAGATACTTTGTTATGTTGTAAATATCCTTTTAAAACACAATAAAATGGCACCAGAGGGATCTTGTGGTAATAAGGGAATAATTTTGATGTCTACTTATCATAACGTAGTGTTAATATTTTGAATTAAAAAATATTACTAACTTAGTTATCTAGATTAATTCACACACAGAAGCAAGCAATTTCTCAGTAAACACGTGAAGAGTACAAAAGAAATTTTTTATAGTTCTGATTTTATTTAAATCAGTAAGAGTTAAAGATAATTGACAGCTTTGATAGTTCAGATACTATGTATTGAGAAATCAGATCTTTGATTAGTAGCTTTTTTTCCCATTCACAGCAATTTCATTTAATTGATTTTTAATATCAATATGTAAATTACGGTGCTGGAAGTATGAAAAGGCTAAAATAAAAATTATGGATTAATAGAATTAATACTTTTTATGTTAAAACTAAACTTTAAAGTGTGTAGTATATAGAGATATCCTGTCATATTTCTTTTTATCTCTAGATGTCTGTGTACATGCATGCATGTTTAAAATCTTGCACGTTCTGTAGAAAACCATTGAGCTTATGTAAAGCACACAATATTCAAATCCACTCTTAGCTTTGATTCAGGACAATAAAGCTGGGGATTTTAGTAGACCTTTTTTCTAGCCTAGCACGCGTTCAATTCTCACTGACTTATAAAGTGATTTAGCTGGATCTGCTTCTAGTTGTATGAAAGCATACATAGGATACTGAGTGTCAAAGCATGCTACTTTTGCTTTCGTTTGCTTAGAAATTCTAGTCTTTATTTAGAAGGCACAGACTTTTGAAGGGTGGTTGCAATCAAAAAACGGAGGTACAATACAGCTCATTAGAGTGAAAACTTGCTCTCCTTTCTTCACAATTTGCATTGAATTTGAATTCGCTTTAGTGCTGGAAGTATCAGTAAGAAAGAGGAAGTAAAAATATATTTTTAAGAACGAGATTGGATTCTTTAACAAATCCAGGCTTGGTTTCTGATAAAAATGGAAGTGTCATTCACTGCTGTATTTTGAATGCTGTCCTTAGGCTGCTTACTCCCACTCATACCAACTACCAGATCTTCTCCAACCCCCACCTGGGAGGTTTCATATCAAATGCTGATAGAATTGAATATGCTCAATGTGGGCCTTAATGTGATTCAGGAGTCTATTATCTATTAACATACAGAGAGACCACCTGAACTTGTGGAGTCTGAGATAGATCCCATCCTCCATAAGGAAGGAATCATTGCATGATCATGATGTAACTTACAAGAGATTTTCTAATATAAATTCAAAGTTAGATTAAAGGTACTAATGTTGAAACACATTAGAGACAGAAATAAGTTATTTAAATCTGTGTTTCTATGAAGATATTACATACAGAGATTAAATGCAATAGAAGCAAGATAAGCCCTGGCATATTCTATAAGAAGCATAGATCGCTTTAAGAGGCCAGCAGAAGTAGAGGGGAAAGAGAAAGTCCACTGTATTCAGACAAACACATAATTATAGCTTAACCCGAAACACAGAAAGTCAGAAAAGATGTTTCAAATTGGGGATGCGTGTCTGTAACATTAATCCAACAGTTTGAGAAGAGTAAGCAATTGCTAATCGCATATTGCCCATTAATTTTTGTCACTGACAGCATGAGAAAGGTGTCCTTTTATCCCGTGTGTTAGCCCAGGAGAGAGTAACAAGCTTTCTCTACGAGCTTTTAATATTGTCACTGGATATATAGAAGCAAAGATGGCTACCTTCTACTTGAAAGTAATTATTTCGGGGAAGGAAGTTAGTGGGTTTTGGCATGCTAATATATAAACTGAGTTCACTAGATATATTTCTGTATGATTTTTCCTGAAGAATATTCTATATGGAACAATTTTAGTGTTTCTTACAGTCACTTCGATTTTCTAGAGACTCCATTGACTTCATTTCTCATAGATACTGGTGATGTTAAGTCATTCCATACTTGTTCCTCACATTGAAATACTAGAGGACTAGAGGCTCAATCTAACCACCAAGTATTTTTCTTGACCTTTCTGAACAGAGAAAACAGAGGTTGCAAATGAAGCAAAATCAGCAATAATACAGGCTTTTGAAGAAGTTACAGCAACTGGTTTACCTCAGTAAGAGGGTTGGGAAACTTTTAAGAAGTATTTTATTGAAGGCAGTGATGAAAACTATAAAACAGTGTTTTCAGTTCTTTTCTAGTCAGTTTATGTCTGTATAAAGTCAACTTCCATCTTGCTGATTTTCCTAATCAGCAACTTTACAGTTAGGAATGGCTGCTAGAAACTGTTTGTAAATAATTTTTTCATTATTCTTTTCAGTGTAATACTTACTAAGCTGAATTTAGGGTATAGCAAAACCTCACAAAAACTCTCTGTATTTGGAGTAGCATCAAAAGAGAGAAAAAATAATCCAGCTAGACTTACTGCATTCATACAAGCTTTGAAAAGTGAGCTGCAGGAGTTCAGTCACAAAGTCCTTACTTTGTCCTTTGGGTCTACTTAGTGCACCGCATTATGTTGCTGTTGTAAGCAACACTCAGTACGTATTTATAAAGGTGTAATAATACATAATTTGTCTTTTTCCTCAATCTCAATCCAAATGCTTCATAGATTTGGAGTATCAAGATCCAGAATTTGGATTAGGTCTCATCTTTAGTTATTGGAATGCTTTAGCTGAACTGATGGAACTAATGTCATTTAGAAAGGATAGGATCAGTGGTAACTAAAAGGAAAGAGGTTTTACTAGGAAGACATGATTTTCAAGCTTAGAATGTTCAGACCCTAACTGTCTGCAAGGATTTTAGGGGAATGTTATGTTCCATATTTACAAAGGAATATAGATATATATATTTCAATATTATATTATTTTTCAAAAAATTCCGGAGTTCAGAGATTTCTCTCCTCATTCTCTTCTCATTTAACTTATGTAGAGTAGGCGCTGAGTACTGTCTAACTACTAGAATATACATATGCCTTAGTAATCAAATTAGTTCTGTAATCTTAATTCTGAAGAATGTTGACAGTTTTGGAATATCAAATCCTGCTTATAGGCAAGAGCTTTACAGAAAGGATGGGAACCTTAAGTGGATCCTGGCACGTGAGATTTTCTGATTCCTGCTTTAATGCAATTCAGTAAAATCATATAATCACTTAGGCAGTTACAATTCAAGTGAAGTTATGTTTATCAAGAATAGAACATAAATTCTTCAGACTTGCAATATCTAAAAGTTCACAGTAATGTTTTTTCTCTCTTTGTAATATAAACAGTTATTTACATGAATTCTTCAGCACAGAGACTTTATACGCACACATTTTAAAGTATATATCTGAATATATCATATTTAAATCTGTACAGAAATAATAAGATATGTAAAGGGCAGAATCGTACTGAAGACGTGGTACTACAGGTCTGTTTAGTGGCCAAAGCAATAATGAGGTTTCTCTTCATTTCTTTATTAATCTTATTTTACATGCTGTTTATTCTCAAGTGTTCTAACTGTAACATGTACTGCTTGTTCTTTCTAACACAGTAGCTATCTGTGACTGAACTAAATGTCCATCTTTTCAAAAGTATTTGAACGGGCTTAATTTTACAGATGTATGAAATAAGAATTCATATGAATGTTTAGCAAGTAACTCTTAGCTTTACAGGGATTTGTCTAAATATTTCAGTTTTCTCTATTTAGTCATTAAAGGAGAGGGTGAATTGAATCTATGTTTTTATCTGGCTTGTTATTGTGTAGTAATTCTAGTAAGTGAAAGTATTTGTGTCTGTATGTCACCTACTAAAAGTGCCAGAATGAACATAACAGGTCATTATGCATTCTAGAGCATATAGACATTTTCTTCTGTTTATATGCATACTTAAATGGAACTTTAACTAGTGTAAGATGCATCCTGATGATCTAGCCAGCCACTTACTTTATTTATGAGACTGCCAAAACTTCTGAACTTGCTGCCTTTATTTTCTACAGAAACACTACTATTTCCAGATTAGCTTTGAAGAGATCACCAAAAGGCTTTGAAATGTTGACAGTATTTGGCCATTTGCCAATCTCCTATATGTTTAGCAGAGTGCATTCTTTATCATTACTTTTTATTTACAATTGCTTTCCATAGTGTATTATGACTCTTTTTTGTAATACTGTAATTCTTTTCAGCAAAAGAATCTATTGTATGCCTTGAAATATCTTACCAGTAAATGGAATTGTAGTGTTCTATAGTCTTATCCAGCGTATCTGAAATCTGTATTTTCTTAGCTTTTTTTGTTGATGCAGTACTTCAAGCAGTGCAAGTGGAACCACATATTCTTTAAACCACTCATGAATGCAAATGGATCACAGTTTATGATGGCAATTATTTCTGCAAGCTCCCTTATTTGAGTGTAGTGTAGTGCTATTCTTTGTGTGTAAAGTGTGTATCATTTTATGTAAGATCAACATTTACTGTTAAATATTTTATAATAATATCGATCAGTAATGTATAGACTGAAAACTCTTAACTCATGTGAGCATTTGCCAAAGGGTTACCATTTTAAACTAAGCATCATTCTTCAGTTACTCAAAACTGGTTTTTGACAAATTCCTTTAGACAATTGGCAAGTGATTGTGTGGGACTGTTTGTAAAATAGAGTTTTTGTGAAATATTATTTTTTACTAACATGACCTCTAAAAATTTGTCTTTTTTATCATATCAGAAAATGATAAATCAGAAAATCATTCTAAACTGGAGAATACTGAATGATTCTGCCTTAGGGGGAATATTTTTCCTTTATTTGTACAGAAAAGTTTTCACAGAGAACTGCTACTTTTTAAAAAGAAAAGCGAAAATAAAAGAGCTGCAGTTATTAAAAGTTTTTGTTAATGCATCTGACCAACTACATGTGAACAGTGGCAAATTCTCTTATAATTTGTAATTGACTCAGTGTATTAGCTTCAATGTATATAGATTCTCAGACTGCTGCTGCTTACCATAATATTTTGTTGATCACTTGTGGTCAGATATATATGCAAATTTAGTACTCTGTGTATTCATAAATTTAGGAACTTGTTTAGAAGTTACTGATTCAATTCATAACAGGATTAAATGAGCCCTGCCATTTAAGTGAAATGGAATTTTCATTAATTTGATAGATATATGGGTAAGGCATACAGATGCTTCTAATCTGCAAATCTTACTCTTGAAATTCAATGATTGTGGTCTGGAAACCATACTGGAACATTTTCTTATGTGTGTGCAAGTGCTATACTGTAGCACATGGCAGATTTCACAGTTTTCCCTGAGCTTTGGAGGTTTAATGTTAATACCAAGGTTAAACCACTGTCACATCTAGCCAGCAATATGAGAGGTAGTCATCTCCAAGTTGCCAAGTATCTGTAATATATTCATGTGTGTGTGGGAAAAAACTGTCAGTGGTATGTTTTAGGGATATTGTTTTTTCTTCCAGATCAGTCCTTTTGCCAAAACAAAATCAAAGACGTTTGTCTTTTAAAGGTGAACACTGAACTGAACTTTCCAAATTGGAATGGCTGTAATACACATAATAAGCGTATCCTTGGAAGAAATCTGTCAAATCTAGCTTACATGGGTTGGCTCTCCTTGACATGTTACACATGATGACATCTCTTGACACTTAAAGTATTGTTAATATTAGAGATAAAAAAGACATGGCATGTGGAGGCAGTTTTGGCTGCCAGCAACTCAGATTGTATTACATGGCAAACTTGGAAATCTCCATTAGTCTCTGTAGGGTGTCAAAATATAGGCAACTTTACAGGGACAGGGCTGACTGTGAGGAGTTTGTGGGTTGAGAGTTGAAGGATTTTTGACTGCTGAATCAAGGGCAGATTTTACAGTGAGAACTTCAAAGCTATGGACTTACAGCAAAATTGTCTACTGTAATAATGGCAATGTGTATCCTTTCATTCTCAGGAAACCTTACAGACTTCCATTAGCTCACTATTTGGCACAGAAGGTATTATTATGAAGAGTGGATAGGATATGTAGCAGCAATTGTATTTTCTTAGTGGTGCACATTTGTGTAGTTATTTTTCCTTTTAATGGACAACAACACTAGTAGTGACTACAAAACGAAGTGATGCAGATAAATGCTCATTTTTCAAGTGCTACATCTCATTTATATCTTTAGCATAACAATCAGAAGACTGTATTTTTGATGTCATTTCTTTCCACTACTTTAAAGCCCTGTAAATTAATTTTTAGTACTTAAGTGAATTTTGAGAACTCTACCTGGGGAAGAGCTTTCACTTAATTGCGTGGAAAAAAACCCACCCAAAACAGTTCTGTTTCAAAATATGGTGACAAGTTTAAATCTGGACGTTTGAAGAAACACTAGAGGATTCTGCCTGAAATTTGATAGAGTTTATGGGACCTCTATTACTGAATACATTTAAAAATTAAAGTTCAATGTGTTCTTAAGTCAAGAATAGATTAAAATAATTCCCTTGAAATAGACAATTAATAAAATTTTTGAATTATTGCTCTTCTATTTCTTCCTTTAAGTATATTCTTAATTTGGAGGTAAAAATTAATGTCCTAGGCAATGCCTTTTTGCAAGCTACCAACCAGACACAGAATGCTGTTTGTTTGTTTTATCATCACAAATCTCCCTACCACATTATTACAGTTATATTATAAAAGCTGACATTGTCAGCTCGAGAAATTGGAGGCTTGTGTACTCAAACACAACAGCATTTTCTTGTAACCCCGAAGTTTTCTATGGCATCCAAATAGAAGATTGATAAACAGTTTTATTACTGTACAGTATTGATACTACAGTAGACACTTAGTCTCTAGGATCAAGGTTCCAGTCAGTTGAATTTTAAACAAATGCAAGGCAAAGTATGTGAGTGTAAAGGAGAATGAGTAACAAGTAGAAGGAGAAAAAACAACAAGTCAAACAAACAGAGCAAACAAAATGTGACAGATGAATAATCCAAAAACCTGTAATCCCAATTTAACTGCTGGAGGCAAGAGACACGGGCAGATTTTTTTTGAGTATAGCATGCCATTTTCATTTACCTTTTAGTCATTTACCTTACCTATGGAATTAGCGCTCCATTTTAGTATTTTATATCCTCAGTATTCTTTTTGCTTATTACTATGCAAACTCAAATGTATTATCCTCAGTTGTTTAACCTGTTCTTCAGTAAAACTTCAATTTGGGTTGAATGCTGTGGCTCAGATATTTTTTATGGTTGAAATTGATCATGTGCATGTGAAATATATCTGTGTAATAAGGATTTTTGAATGATATATTTTAGCAACATAATCTTTTGTAAGATAATAGCAGCAGCACTGTAAGTCCCTTTCCCCCTCCCCTTTTGTATTGGTGCTTGGAAAAGCAATCTCAGATACAAAAGAGAGTTTTTAGTAGCATGGTGATCATTCCAGCAACAGTAGTTTGTATTTTAAGATTTTAAGATTGTTGTTAGTGATAAGCCAAAGGCATGTGCATCTTAACTTTTAAAAATGTATGTATGCACAAAGCACAGAAAAAAAAAGCCAAAAGGAGAAAATAAAAAGTGCAAGAAAGAAAGAAAGAGTGTTTATTTGCCACTTTTCTAAATGATGTGATCATTTTCCCATGCAAAATAAATTTAAATCACTAGGCTTATTCATTTTGGGCAATGTGCCACATCTTTTTGGATCTAGAGCTATGGATTAGCATGTAGTGGTTATCATCTTACTTGCCAGATCTCTCTAAATATTTGGGACTCCTGTGGATTTCTGTCACTTTTTGGCAGCTGTTCACAATCTCCTGAACAGCTGCTGTTAGCTCAGGAATTTCTGACTGATTTTCTTAAGACTGCAGTTGCAGCTCCAGATAGTAATTGTGGATTGCAGGCCTCACCTGCCACCATCAGGCACTTTTATTCTCAGGTTGTGTATTTCCTGATAGCAACTCACTCAGTTTATTTCTGTTTGTGCATAAAGGAAAGACGAATTGGAAACTGGCAAAAGAACGATTAAGATTATTGTCAGAGGAGACCATCAAACAGTGGAGCAATACTGCTAGACTTCTTCCCAGAAAGCTGAACTAGTATCTGCTACTAGCCTTGGTCTTTTCTTCCCTCTGCTCTTTTCATCTACTTCTATCAACTGTGGAATAGAGAAAGACTTCTTCATGATAGAAGAAAGTGCAAGTCATGCATGTCATTGACAAAGTTGTGGATGCTAGTTTAGGAATCAGAATTTTGAAAACAGACATAAGAGGAGGCTCCCACATTGGTATTTAAGGGCATCTCCTGGTGATTCTTTTACTCTGCTTTTGTTTTTCATTGAATTGGCAAAACTGACCCTGATTTAAAATAGTGATGTGTTAATTTCCGTGAATGAGAATTGAAAATAATTCCTTCATGTTCATAGTAATATTTTAGATGTGAAAGGAAAAATCTGATTCTCATTGGTCCCTACCAACTTCAGAATCTTGCTCTGTGCTACTGCAATGGCAAAGCAAGTCCAGTTAAGAGAGCAAGCTATTCATGCCCTATGAGTCCTGGCCAGAGCCATTAGAGTTGCAAAGTCTTCCAGCCCAAGTAGTAACCTTTTGCTTCCTAAAAATTGTGGGCTTTTTTTTGTTTTGTTTTGTTTCTAGAATTGCTCTTGCACTTAGCTTACAAGCAATGTTTGAAGGTGCAAACTTAATTCTAAAGAAATGGCTGGTTGGACACATCTATGACCACAAGACTGAAGCATTCCTAGAGATGCAATTTTATAAATAGTATGTACAAACTGTCCATAACAGGAAATTGATGATACAGTGGGAATTATGTCATGTATCTCAAGAATCAAGATAGTTATGGTGTCTTGGCTTAGTGTGCATTCTTTTGCAGACAGTTATGGATATATACATACACCCCAGTTTTCAGTGCAGTTTTTAAGAGGTATATTAATAGTACCTGCTAGTGGGAGATAGGAATATTTTGATTCTTTAAAGCACAAAAGTAAGAAGATAATATATTCTTGAAGATTTCTCCCAAGATTTTAGATCTTTATAAGCAGAAGAGTAGACAGAATTGAATCCCAGTGTGACATTAGGAGTACTGTTTTTGCAAGAATATGTAGCTTGTTATTTACCTTTTTGAGACAGTGCCTTTTTATCTGTGAACTAAGCCTTAGTACTTCAAGATTCAGCTTGCAGTACATGCTTTCAGTGAAATACTTGTGAATTTCTTCTCAAACTCAAAATGTTCACATATTGTATTTGGGTGAATTTACAAAGCCGTGGCTAATAAGCATCTGTTCTGGGAGATGCAACAAGTGACACCATTTTCTCTGACAACAGAGACAACAGCACTGTTATGGCTGCTTACTATTCACTTAAAAGAGTAATCTCACAACATTTTGGAAGAGGGTTATGTCATGTTTTGGGATGGAAATATGAAGTAATGTGGCAGCATAATGATAAACGTGTTCCTCTAGCATGCATATTCCTTCTTTAGATGTGTATTTGGTGCCATAGATGGAATTTAAACATTTATTTAAAGAAAATTGCAATGTGTTGAGCCCTTTCAAAAAGATTGCTTAAAATTAAAATACTTTTTGTGTGTCAATTTTTTTTGAATATGAAATTAAGGTATTCTGATTACACTGAGCATTGGACACATTTACTTCCACATCCTCTCAGATTACGAAGCTAAGTATCAGAAGAACTTAAGAATCAGTACCTACATAAAAGGAGAGCTTAGTAGCTAGACTTAATACGTTTGCAAGAATGCTTTCAGTATATATATTCCTTTATTCTTTTTGGGCCTGAAGAATTCTCTCAAAAGCAGTGAGAAAAGCTGAGAAATTATTAAAACAATTGTCTCTCAACTTAGAGATTTAACATACTTCATGGACTGTTTTTCTTTACTAATATATGCAGCTGTATATATATATATATATATATATATATATATATTGCTGCCACTCAAAAGGGTTTCTGCCTAATCTTTGTTGTTCAGAAAAAAGAAAAGCCACCTCTGCCTTCTCCCACTCCACTCAAAATAAATAAATCAATACATACTGATCTTGCCTCTGCCATTTTGCAAAATGCGTCAGTGATACTGGAATTAACCTGTTAGGGTAAATTCCAGCTGACATCATGGCAGTAGGCAAAATAAGTAAGGCAAAATTGTAAGTAAGGCAAAATTCCTTTTTAAAATTCAATGATTTTAGAAAGTTGTTTAAAGATCATTTCTGTTTACACTTCAGGTATTGTCTTTCTCAACTGCTTTTTTGAAAAAAATCAGGTGAAAATTTACAAATTACAAAGCAAAATCAGTCCCGTTTGCTAGGAAATGATTTGTCTCATTGATGATTCCTGCTGTATTAAAGTAATTGGTGAAGATGATTGTTCATATTGTTTATACTTAGTCATCATTATTAATACAGCTGTCAAGCACAAAACAACTTTGTGTTGTAGATGAAGTCTGTGCTTGTCAACTAAGCAACCTATTAGTAAACAGGAACCAGAAATTATTAGAATCGAATGATGCCACTCAATAGTACAAAATTGAACAGGATATGGACTACCTCGTGAAAGATTTGTACCACAGCTGAATAATGGGACTATGTGGAAAAATTTAGTTAATACTCCAGAAATAACTTTTCTGTCTTAGTTGCTATATAGATAAAACTTAGCATTATGAAGAAAGAGGTTGTTTGCATGTGAGCTAACAGTAAAAAGTACATCAGTATTCTTTCTCATGGGCTGTCACTAACAGTTTCCTCAGGTTGTGAGAGATGAGAATGAACCTGCCTTTGCAGATTAATCAGCGGAATAACCTCTCAGACAGGAGATAAATGAAAATAAATGGCTTACCAGCAAGAGAACAAAGTCTGTTGAGACTAGTTTAATATCATAAGTCTCTCACTCAGAGGGCTTGTACCTAATGAACATTTGGACCTTTCCATTTCTCTGTATACTGAAAAAAAACCAACCTCACACAACAAAAAGGATGAATGCTTCCAGGATGAAACAGGACAGGAAAAAGACAAAAGAAAATTAAGTCTAGAATTCTAGTAAACAAGCAGAGAACTACAGATTAGTGGTAGTGAAATACCACAAAGATGGAAAAAAGTATAGTATATTTGGCAGAATTACAACGTTTATTTAAAGACAGGTTTTCATTTTTTTGTAAGTTTTAGATCTTAAAATTGGCAGACATCACACTGAAGAGTGTTCTCAACATTTGGAAAAGCAATCTTTAGACTTGTATTCTTTTTGGCATCCAGAAGAGGACAGAAAATAGGTGATAGTGCACAGACAAGTCCGTGAACTTATAAATGCATGTATGGTACTTAAAAAACCTTTTCCCAAAGAACTGTTACTTCCATGGAAACAAAATAACCCAAGAAAATATTTCCATGCAATGAAATAGTAGCATATGATGAAAACAGAACTTATTATGACAGGAGGCCTGCTAAGCAAATCAATATTCTGACCAATTACTTCATAGCATGTGTTTAATAAAATTCCATGCAGGAGCGTAGCTATTTATATTAATATTTCTCATGATCCAGATGTATTCTTAAAAATATATTTTAGTAAATAGGAGAGATGTTCATTGGTGGTCTGGTAAAATAAATGAAACAAAGTTAATTCCTTTACAAAATAGTTTTCTTTTGACCTGTCCTTCTTTTACAGACTGTTCCACAACTGTCCTCCTCTAATAGATTAAAATCTTTTTATTTTGAAACTAAATTTAATTTTGGGCAGTGAGTAGTCATTTTTCTTCTGACTATATTGCTTGGATTACAATTTATTCCCTATGTGGAGCCAATCTACACTGCATTCAGATAGAAGTCATACTTATTCAGCATCTTTACTTTGCTATGTTAAGTGATCTTAACTTTTTGTGTGTTATTGAATAGTCTTCTCATTTCCCAGTCACTGCTGTAGTTTTCCACGCAAGCCATTGCAATTTACATTGACATTTCTGATCATAACTATACATCATAAATACCACATTTTATTCCAGGTGTGGACTTGATTGTATCCTTCGGGTGTGATTCTGGGCAGCCTGGTCTGGTGGTTGGTGACCCTACACACAACAGGGGGGTTGAAACTAGATGATCATTATAGTCCTTTTCAACCCAGGCCATTTTATGATTATATGATTCTGTACAGCATCCTACTGGACATGCCTTGTCTCATAGAGCCATTCAATAAATGAACTGAAGTGAGGAGAGAAAGGAGAAGAAGATAGCAAATTGACTAAAAGGATGAAATGCATGATCGATAAAACTTGGTTTAATTCCTTGCAGTAAATAGACATTTAGATGTTGAAGATACTGCGCTATTATGATTTTGTACCTTGGAACATCTTGCATTCAATAACAACGAGCAAAAGGCAGTAAAGATGTAGGTAGATATATTAATCTCCTTTTAACTTTTTGATATGAAGCAATGAGTGTATATCTATAAGGGTGCAAAGAACTGAAGCTCATAGCCAAATGGAAGGCAGCAGGTGGGAACCTGGACTTAAGAAGTACTAATTACTGGCTCCACAATTGCAAAACATTGCTCTGCTTCACAAGATGAATTTTGACAACTCAGTGTCATCCTAGCTCAACAGGTCCATTAATGAATAGATTTCCACTCTCTGCACCTCCTCAGAATGGTTCCTCTATGTATGTTATTCCTATACTAGTGTCTTATTTAGAAATGAGACATGATGAATGATTATCAGATTTTCTTATGTTTTTGGTTGTTTGTTTTCTTTTTTCCTAGAAACTGATAACCCATTAAAAGTTGGATCAGCTTTTTCGGTACACACCCTCATATTGGATCACTGTTGTTAGATCAGTTACCGAATGTTAAAGCCCGTCAGTCTTTCTTCATTGATTGAAAACTAACAGTAACCATAATGATTTTGTCTTTGTTGGGGAAAGAGGGACCTTTATTATTGCTTTCGGTAAAGTATTGTGTTAGACACACACAAATTTCTCATTGTGAGACAAATGATTAAGTGCCTTTTTATGTTTCTGTGAGGCTCAATACAAGTATTATTTTCCTATAAACTTAGAATTAATTCTAAATGAAAATACTACAGCCAGGCCTATGTAATCAAGGACCAAAGTAGAACAGGTTCTATTCTGCCAGTGAAGGGCTGGATAGACTCAATCAAACTTTCTGACACTTCTACAGGGAAAAGAAAATGCCAGCTGCATGTAAGGCAACATTATATGCAATTTTTCACCCACTTTTTTTAACATAAAAGAAGAAGTTGATCATAATTATAGGTGACAAAAGGGGGAAAAGTAAAGCTGAAATAATGAAAGACGTAGTTAGTTAAATAATTTTTAACCTGTAAGGAACTGCAGAGTACAGCTTTTCAGTGTAATTTGTGTCCCAGGGAATGATATAGGTCTAGCAGGTAAGCAGTCTAATTGTACAAGGAATTTATTGTGTGCAGTATTCTACCAAATGTGAAGCTGTTGGAACACTGAGCACATTTATACCTGGTAACTGAATGTCTGCATTCTTTTTTTAAGCCTACCTTCTTTTTCTAAGTGTGAAATTGTTGTTGTTTCTACTTCTACATAGGTATCTGGAAGCTTTTTTCAATGGCTTGCAGAAATGATTTGAAATGTATGTCTGAGGATCTGCAACAGTTTTCTAATCTTTTCAGCTTCCGGAAACAAGAGAATGCAGGCTGCATGCAATCCAAAGCATACAGTTTGATTCAGTGTTATATACAATGTCTTCCACTGAAAAAAGCTACCTTATGTTAGTGCTGTAGAGTTCTAAATAAACAATCTTACAGCGTGGGGTATTATCTGTGGCAGGATATTGTGGAGATTGCAGTTGAACTATTTAAGGTCATATTAAGTGGAAGTTGGAGAGCATAGGAAATTTGATGTCTGGAGAAAATTCCGTAGAGTAGGGGATTTAAAGTACTTAATCTCTGGTTTATCAAAAAGAAGATTGATGTGTGATCTTGTTATAATGATGTAAGTACCTCTGTGGAAGAAAGTAAAAGGCTGTTTAATAAAATGAAGGCTTAATAAGAATCAGTGTATTGGAGGGAATGCAGAATTCAAATAGAAAATAAGGTATAAAATGTTAATTGTGTAAGTACCCACTGAAATATTCTATCAAGAAAAAGATCTATGTGTTTGTGTTGGCAATGATTGTTTTTTTTTCTCTTAAAGATGCACTACATCAAAAGAAAAATGATACTTAAGTTGAAATGCTGATTTCTTGACTCCATTTGGAAATAAATTGGTGAAGCTGAATGGCTTGCAATGTATAGGACATCCAACAAAATTTATTAAGAATTTTCATTATTAAGTCCTCTGAGTGTTGATCTTAGGATCCTACTGTTTTTTCTCAGTGTCCTTCTGTAAAGCTGAATAGAGTTAGTTTGTATGTCATGGGAACATCTACATGGAACTGAGATATCTAAGTCCCCTTTCTTTGCCTGTCCAGGAACTGTACAGAAATGGAGCTTGTACCTTCTAAATACATACTTACATACATCTATATATAATCTTTTTTAGTATACCAGAATATTTTCCCTCCCAACTTGCCTTGATCATTTGCGTATTTCAGGTATATCACTAAGTGTAGTGCTAGGATAAATATAAGTGTAGTGCTAGGATAAATATAATGTTTTGTTTCTTAGTCTGATGTCTCAGCTAGAATACTCTTCCTTTAGTTCAATCTGTCAAATGTCTGTTGTATGGCAAGTACACATCATGTGAGGAGAGTGTATATAGGCAGAACTAAACTGGTCGGTATTGTAATTTACCTCAAAGTGATTTCAATAGTTATTTCAGATAAATTACCATTTTTTTTATGTGTATGTACAATTTTTATTTACATAAATGTCTTTGAATGCATGATATTTACTAGTCATACACTTGTATATGTTTTCAGAAATACTAATATGCATATTCATGGTTTTACCAATAGGTGGTTTCCAATCTAGATGAGGGACTATACTGATCAGTAAAAACTGCAACCTCATGTTACCTACTTTAACATGACTTTTCACAGAGCAAAAGAAATAGAAATGAGGAAAACTGAGTTACTTTGTTCCTTCAGCTACACTTATTTGTCAAACTGATTGAAGAATTATTTAGAGAAGCCTCTGAAAATACTGTCCATGAAAACTACTACTGAAATCATCTTGAATAGTAATCTCGTAACTTTATTTTAGCATAATATCAAACATCGTAGTCATAATATTTGTCATAGTATTTTTTATAGTTTCTTTAAGTTGGAAAACAACAGTTGGTTTAGAGTATGGATGATGTATATTTCTGCACAGTTATTTCTAGGAACACCATGAACTTGAAATACAGTTAATTAAACAATAAAAGCATATAAAGTAATTTTAAATACCTCATGTGCTCTTTCATTTTCTTACCATCTTCATAGGCTTTAAATCTTTCATTTGTTTTTCTTATTTCTGTCCCTGCATTCTCACAATATACAATGAAAAATGACTGGGCAGAAAAGAATCAGAGTTTTAAATATATGTAAACCTAAAGGCAGACATCCTTTTACAGTGAAAATACAACTTCTTTCTTAGTGACTGATGCGTATGTATTTGCTGCTTATCTAGAATGAAAGTAGTGTAACACATTTGCATGGAAACACAAAAGTATTTTGATTCTGAATTACTTTTCAATATTCACTTTATCACAACAGAATTGCTGGTGTTATCAGTAAAAGAGAAAAGTGTAAACAATTAGGATATAGAATCATAGAATAGTTTGGGTTGGAAGGGACCTCCAAGGTCATCTAGTTTCAACCCCCTGCTATAGGCAGAAACACTTCCTTCTAGGCCAAGTTGCTCGAAGCCCCATCTAGTCTGGCTTTAAATGCTTCCAGGGAGGGGGCATCCACAACCTCACCACCCTCACAGTAAAGAATTTCTTCCTGAATCTACTCTAAATATATGGGTCTAGTTTAGTATATGGGCAGTCTACATCAGAGCCAAATCAATATATCACTTTTGTAAATGAAAAATTATTCATATTTTGCAGGTGCACAGCTTATTTTAGTTGTGCATGTATTTGAGTATCTATCACTCTTTAGTTATGTATTTCTACAGTATTAAATTCCTAGAGGTGTTTAACTGCAGTGTTCCTTGATACATACGTAGAATAGTAATGCTGTCATGAAAACTTTCATCAGTTTTTCTCAAAAATTAATCAAAGGAAAAAGTTTAGGGTACTTCATATTTTATGTTTTCTGGTGCAGAAGTATATTAGATATATACTTGTTTCATTTTGGGAAGAGGAAGAAATATATATATAATTAAAGTTTTTGCTTGAATAGAGCTAGAATGTCTTTTCCAAGTACATGAGACTGCAAACCCTGATACTTACAGAAGCACACAGATTGTTCCATATGTATATTTTTATTTGCTGATATAGAACTGAAGTAATGCCACAGTCAAGAAGATTTCTTTCAGTTTCTCATTTTTCCTGAGGCCATAATTCACAATCAGATTTAGTGAGACTACAAAACCATGTCTGTGATTGAAGCTACAATAACTGATAACCTCCAATATGTTACTGCTGTTGTGTATAATAAATATAACCTTCCTTAAGGCTTCGGGAACTCATGCAGACTGCTAAAAGAGGTTGAATTAATTGCAGAATACTGGTTCTGGTAGTCTGTGTTCCATTTATGCAAGCATTAAGAAAGGAGGGAATCCTCCTATAGACAGTGAGGCCAGACTGATTACTTTTATTCAGATGGTGCCAAGATTTACAGTACTGATGGTAATGTAGTTAACAAAGATTCTGTGGGTTATCAGGGTTGTAAGTGATTTCCTTAGTTTCTGAAATATTAATTCTTCTAGCTTCACAGAGTGTCATTTGTGATAGTGATAACAGGAGATTATGAAGAATTTCTAATGTGGTGATATGGGAAAGATTTACTATGCTGTGAACTAAATGCAGGTGCAGGGGTCTTGTTGCTAGAGAGACAGAGTGAGTGTTTCTATACAGAAGTGCTAGGTGAAGATATAAAAAGCAGACTTCATATATTGTGCTCCCAGGTGAGTTTTTTATTGCTTGTGATAATATAATGAAATAATACAAACGATTGAATTATTTTCTACAGCAGTAGAAGTAAAAAGTCTCTCCACTTATAATACTCAGATTATTAGTACCCAAGGTAATTTTCAAGGCTAATTTTTCAAAGTTTAGTATCCAGAAATAAACATCTGAGTCCAATACAGTTAGTGCCTAAATTTACAGACATACTGAGCACTCAGAACGGCTGCTGAATTCAGTGGGAGATCGAGGTTCAGCACCAGATTGAATTACTTTAGAAGCAAATGCCTAACCTTCACTAGATCAGAAATGCTTTCACTACTTCCTTCCTTTGACTCAGCTTCTTCCTTGATCAGACAAATGGTTTTGTGATTAAAGGTATTTTAAATATTCTAGTAACAGGCTTTGTGATATTCCCAGTAAGTAACATAGAGACATAATCCTGCAAAATCGTGTTCTGATAGAATCCCTCTTCCATAAATAGGTTATAGCTTAAAATTCTTTATGTTCTTTAGCTTATTCTTCTAGTCAAGAATATGGAAGCTCAGCCATTGGGTTCAGAAGTCACTTGATGTGTCCTTTTCTCATTGGTATTTCTAAGCTTCCAGGCTATTTCTGTGCTTTAACTTGGCAAATGTGTTTATGCAGATATGTCACTTCAAGACATTTTATTTCTTTTTTTTTTTTTTAATTACTTTTTGCCATGTTAACTTAGAGAAAACTATTTAGCTCCTTTTTTTTTTTTTTTTTTTTTTTTTTTTTTAACTGTCTTTCATAAATTAAAAATTCAACACCTGCTCAGTGGTTGCATATTTTATCCCAAATACACTGGGCAGAGCTAGGGGTTTCTGCCCTTGTTATAGCTTAACAGCTGGTAGTAGTTGTGCTAATTTACTTGCAGAAAAAACACTGATGCAAGTGTTATGAATTGGATATTATGTGCGATATTTTTTCTTTTCTCGACTCTCTTTGATTTTCAGTAAAAGATAAAATCCTTTTCCATCTAGTTTGCCTTGGCAATGGGAGCAGGAGTGAGGATAAGTAATGAATGAAGGGAAAACTGAGATGTCACTGCAAAGGAATGCATGTGAACCATCTGCCCTTTAATCACAGAGGTCAATGTACTTGTCCAGGTGCAACTCATTTCAGTTGATAAAGGCAACAGCAGTTTCTTGGTCAAAGGACAGCTAGGCAGTGACTTTGATAACTCTTTTTTTTTTTTTAATTTGATTTCATTTCATTTATTATTAGTCTGGATGCTAATCTTTTAAGTGCTTACGGAGCTGAGTAAAAGATTGGCTGTGTCAGCAGTAGTTATGACAGCATATAAAAGCACAATACAGAGACAGTCCTTGGCAGACAGTGGCAAACTATGCTGTGGTACTTAAAGAGTGGTTATAGAGGAAGAATTTGAGAGGGGCTTGGGGATTTGGTGTTATTTTTGTTTTTGTGAGAGGGATTGGCTGGGGAAAGATTAATTTCTGGGAAAGAAATATAATGGGCTTGATTGAGTGGAGAAAAGATGTGAGTTAGATAAGCAGCTACAGCCGTCAGGGCAGGCTGGTGTCAGTCTACGCTTGTGTGTGAAGGGATAACCACTAAGTATACTTCCTGAGAACTGCTTTAACATAGTAGGCCTGTGTCAAGGCATTGTTAGGTCCCAGGAAAGATGGGCATTTTCTAGATGAAATCTGTCATAAAGACAAATGCCTGATGTGAATTGAATGAGTTTGGCCACACAGGGAAAATTTGGAAATCTAGTACATTTGATTTGGTAGCTAAGATGCAGTGGCAGTGTAATTGTTCAAAATACCATTTAAAATGGATGTGAATCTAGTCATCTGATGTTCACCTATCTCCAGTGACTCACTTTATTGGCATCCTCACTCAAATCGGTTACTCAAACTCAGTAATTAAGCTACCTGGTAAATTAAACTAATTCCAAAGACTTTTAGAAAGGAATCGTATAGACTTTAGTTTAGTAGTAATAGTTATGTTAGCACAACTTCGTGAAATATTTCTTGTGTTGCTTTTATTCATTCAGTAGTTTGATTTCATTTCTTTTCAAATGCAGTATTTATTAATTACTTTAAATACATCATCCAGACTTTTAAACTACGTTGTTTATACTCAATATATTCAGTTATTCTGCACCGTGTACATTGTGCTTCAAAGTTAGGTAACTAATTATACTTCTCCAGTTGAATCAGCTTCTTTGAATGTTTTGTGGGTTTTTTTTTTTTCCCTTTTCACTTTTGAGTAATTTGCTGATGCTTTTCTACCTGGAGATGCATAGATTAGATTGTTCTTGATAATCTTCTCAGTGCACGATCTGTGATGTGAAGTTTCTACATCTGTAAATTCATATTTGCTCGTGTTCCATCTTCCTTCTTTCCTAGATTCAGTTTGTGTATATAGTTATAACTGTAATTCCTTGTGCTCTGATGTTAGATATTGTCAAGGGATAAATTATTATTTGAATTTCATATTATTCTTTCCAAAGTCTCAGATCTGGAGTATAGATGTAGAATGAATAGATACTTTTATTCTGATGTTGCCAAAGTATGATCTTAGTATTTGAGAAAAGGAGCTGTTAAAAGAAAAATCTCTTTTAAACTATGTTAATTATTTGGTAAATCTTTTTCTGTTTTCATTAAGCAGCTATCGAAATATGATGTAATTTTCAAGAACAAATTCTAATTGAAAAGTAAGCATTTATTCTGTATTATGGAATACAGAGGTAATAAATAATGGTTTTATTTTATGGCTACTTATTCACAAAGCAAATCTCCTGTGACAGTGATATTTCAGAGGGATTTTATTTCTACTATACCATGTTATATAATGCAATTGCAATAATATTGTTTGAATGATGTTTCTTATCTTGAGAGTACAGATGCTTAATTGCAGTACTGTTGCAAATCTTTAGTCTAATTGTCAAGCTCAAGTGCTTCCATCATGGGGAAAAAAATATCATCCATAGCCTGCTATTTTGTCTAACATCATGTTATCAGTAAATTAATTTCTCTGAGGCAGTGAATACTATTTTAACATCAGTGAAAATCTGTGACAGTTTTTTCAGGTAATTTCTACTTATTAAAAGTATAGATGAATTTTTTCAGAGTCCTTATTGAAACTGTACTTGTGAACTTATATAATCAATATGTATCGGTCTCAATAATATATTTTTTTAAATTTAAATGCACTGTCCTTTAAAATTTTGTCTTTGTTTTAGTTGTAGGAAAATAATAAAGAATGTTTAGATAGATAACTATTTTACCTTTTTTGAATTTTAATTTAATTTTCGCAACATATCTGACTAAGAAACAGGAAATGAATTTGTGAAATGTTGGTAGGAAAAATAATTGAAAAAAATAATTCATAGAAAAATATTTACACATTAATATACATTCTCAAGAGTATGGTATGTGTAGTATGCAATAAATGACAATTTTTCATTTGTAACCGGGAGTTTTAATAATTAGGCTTCTTTAAAATAAAAACCTTTATTTTTAGCAAATTTAAGACAAATAATGAAGGTTGCATACTGAATAGTATTTTCTTTATAGCTTTTTTTGGAAGCTTAGGTATATTGAAAGCAAGTAAAGAAGAAGAATTCAGCAGGTTAGAAAGTTCCCTCTGAAGGCAGAAGTAAAATTTCTTCTTAGTAGGAACATTTTCTTAAATACAGATAAAGATACTATCTTTACAGATAGTAAAGATTAACATTTTTAATTAGTTATTGTTATTACTAATGATTAAATTTGATATGTTTCTATATTTGTATTATTAAGAATTGAAACAAGATATCTAAAGATCTGAAGTGTCTACTTAGGCAAGTGTTCAGAACAGGCTACTAGAAAAGGCTCTGAATACAGTCTTGCTTAGTGAGTAAGTAGGACTGGTTCATTTTTTGATATTTCTAGGTGTGCAAGATGTCTTTGTCTTTTGGTATTCTGAGTTACTAATTAGAAAAGGCAAATATGCTTAACGCTGCTTCTGAATAAGCTAGGTGAAATCCATGGAGAAAATATGCTAACATATTTATGACATTGAAACTGTAGTGTGGCCCTTCTGAATTCTTTGCTGTGTATCACAGAATGCATAAGAGAAAGCAGAAAACTAGAATCAGATGTATGTTTTGTCAAAATAAACTTCACCAAATAGATGTTTTATTAAAGGAATTTCTTGCTCAGAGCTTGGAAGGAATAGCAAATTCCAAGGCAAAATACATCAGTAATGTACTAGAATTTGATAGCTCTGGTCATTTTGTTTCAACGTTAGAGTATTCTTCATAATGACTGTAATTTGCAAAAGAGTTGTATGAATTATATAAACTTTGTTATGTCTTTTGGTTACATGGAAATGGAGAAACTTCTGTCATTTTAGGAGATCAGTGATAGATAGCCTCCTCTCTCCACCTAACGCAGAAAGATTATTCTAAGCTGAAAACAGAAGACTGATTCTCTTCTTAAACCTAATATTTGATTTCCCAGGACTAGCTGTTTTTATAACAAACTACAGGTCATATGACAGTAACGATAGTGAAGATGTATGTTAAGCTGATCTTCAGATATCTCACATTTGTAGTTTCTATCATCCTCTATTGCATTAGTAGCAGATACCAAGGGTTTGAAATTTTTACCAGCGTTTTAAAATTGAAATGTTCATATCCAAACTAGATTGTAAAACTAAGCAAGCTGTGTTCCATCAGCATTTTGAGGAATATTTTTATTTGATAGCATTTGCATGTGCACTACAACATTGTGTAAGTGCATACCTGTACACCCAAGAAAATATTAGCATCTTTAATAGACAACTAAGGAAACATCTTTTTAGCCTTGTTAAATAGCACATAGTGGTTGAAGGTAGTACCAGTTGTGACTGGGGAATCTTTTTCTGTGAGAAAGATAGAAGTGTTAGGTTGGAAACATAATACATATTTTGCTATTTAAGAATTGTACCTTTTGAATTCAAAAGATGCTGACAGATTTTCCTGCAATTCTCCTGATCAACTTCAAGAGTCAAGAAAATAATTTATACTGTCAATTGTGCTGATTTTTAGTTTGATTTATATTTATGTGGAAATTTACTACATAAAAAGTTGACAGTGAGTAAAAATGGACATAACCAAAAAAATTGAGTCTGGAGCATCTCCCTTATGAGGAGAGGCTGAATAACCTTGGTCTGTTCAGCCTGGGGAAGAGAAGACAGAGGAGATCTAATTAAAGCTTATAGATATCTAAAGGGCAGTGGGAGGCAAATGAATGAGGCCAGGCTCTTCTCAGTGGTGTGTAGTGATAGGAGTTATGGGCTAAAATTTGAACATGCTATGTTCCATGCAAGCATGCAGAAGAATTTCTTTATAGTAGAAGTGACAGCACACCAAAATAGATTGTCTAGAGAGGTTTGGAGTCTCCTTCTATGGAGACATGCAAGAGCTCTCTGAATGTCTACCTGCTTATTGTAGGGTATTTGCTTTAGTAGGGGGTGGGACTCAGTCTGTAATTCTGTTCTGCAACTGGTACAGTTATCGTTTCTATTAAAATCTTTGCGCAGTAAATAAAATTATAGTTTTTTTATAAAGCTATTTTTGATATTCCATCAATTACTGCCCTACATGATTAGCTGATATATTTGCAAATTGTTATACAGTTAAAAGAATTCCTACAATTAAATGTAATTATGGAAAAATGCTCAAAAGCATACCTATTGAAAAATATGGAACAAATTTTTCTGTAGTGAAATATTCACATAATATCATACTGCTTCCATCACAGAGTAGAATCTGTTGTTTGAGTGTTGTATTAAAATTAACAGATTATGTGTGTTTCTGAGCTTACTGGAATCAGGCTATGACTTACTAGGTTTAGTAAACATGTCTTAAAAGAAGGTTGTCTCTTTGCTGTTCATGTTGTATTTTTACATTCACAGCTATGGAGGTGAATAAAGTAAAGGCAGTTCAGAATAATACTATTTCTGGAGGAAAAAAAAAAAATATGTAAATAAATAGAAGCTCAATACAATGTGTTTAAATCAGTGAAGGTTGTGTTGTTTAGATCCTGTAGCGTGCATTAAAAAATTCACTTCTACGGATCTGTGTATTATCTTCAGTTATTCGTCAGTTACTGAGCACTGTGATCTTTTGAAATTACCCTGTATTTCATTATTTCACTTAATGTTTTATTTCAAAATACATTGAAAATTAAGGTTTTCTTTAAAAGCTCCCATGACATTATTTTGAATGAAATAACCACATGCTTATGAAAAAATACCGGATTGGATTTCAGACTTGTTACTGTAATTTATACTTCCTCCTCCTCCTCTTATTCCTTGTCATTTTTGTCCTCCTCCACAAGCATCTTTTTCCCCCCAGAGAGTAATACTGGTGCTACGTGCAGTATTTTGTTTACAGTAGTATAAACATTTTCAGCCTATGACTTCACTGCTGAAATAACTCACCTCTTTCATATCAACTCTTACCTAGGAGCCGTACTGCAGACTCATTGATGTAGGTTTTTTTCTGCATGGCAGTCCAGGCCAAGCTGTGGTTTCATTGCATGATGCAACTTCACCCTTTTTGGTTGTTTATGGGGTTAATTATAATCTATTCTTATATTGCCTGTGCATGTGCCAATGTGCTTACCATAATGGTGTATACACTGAATGCAGCCTAAGCATCAAATGCATGAACTGGAATTAAAGGAACCCATGAAATTATAGAAAGTTGGGCAAATGTAAATTAATCTTGTCAGTATCTTTAGAAAAGCATAGAATGAATAGATCTTAATATGTATTTGTGCAAGGTCCTATATATTTAAGATTCCAGCATATTGCAGTAGTTTATGGACTAGATAGACAATTGTAGTGCGATCAAAATGTGTGAAAATGGAGTGTTCCAATTATCCTGTTGTGAAAAGGACTGAATGACACCAATAGTGTTTAGAAAGTTAAACCTTACCCTGATATCAACTTAAGCAGCAGGTGACAGAGACAAGAGGTAAGATTGTAAGTAATTATTCATTAAGGGTCAAAATTTGGGAAGTATTTTGAAATTGTTACTAAATATCTTGCAAATTCATTTAAAATGTATTTATTTACAAAATAACATTAAAATGAAATTTGATATAGACAATGTGTTAGGTTTTATTTGCCAAAGACACTGACCATCCTAAATAGATCGTTATTCGTGTGTTCTAAAACATATTCAAATAAATCCTACATCAGCACAGTAGAAGATATGATTTAATGCTAATCCTATTGTTTCCCAATATAATTACAAAACAAATACTTTAGAAAGTGACACAAAACATTTTGTCTGAGCACAATTTTTAGCACTGCTGATCAGTGAAATCATCAGGGGTATGTAATCAGAGGTTACATTCTGTGCTATTTTTTTATCAGAACGAATCTACAAATTAATATCTGTTGCAGTAGATGCAATTATTCATACTTAATTTACTTAATTTTGTGGTCAAGTAACATAAAATGTTGTAAATTAAAGATGATAATTATGGACAGATATATGTATACGTATAGCCAGAATGTGTTTTTTAGTCTGTACTTAAAAGAAAGTAGCCAATAACATGCAATAAAGTCAAGGCAATAAACAAGGGAAATGATTTCAAATCTGTGGCTGTTGTCATGTCACCCTCATGTTGTTACCTGGCTGTTCTGACACTATCTGCTATTCAGGATTAGCTAATATTTACTTGTTTATTTTTGTTTTATTCCTAGATTCTAATTGTGGAGTTTCTTTAGTCTTTTTTTTTTCTTCTAATGAAGGACAATTCTTCTAAGAATGTCAGACTGGTCAAATGTGTTTCTATAGGGCAGTGTTATGTTTTTCCACCTGAAAAAAGTGCGAAATGGACTATTATTACACCAGTCCATTTTTTACTCCATAATCTTTGACTACACATTCATGTTTCCGTGCTCAGTAGCTAGGATAAAAAGGTGTTGGACTATAACATGCATGTTTGCAAGCCATGCTGAGTTAGTGCTAGAAAATAAGTGCTGCTATATATTCATTTTGTTACATCATTATAATGCTGTTCTTACATTGATGTAAAGTGGTTTTATACCAGGCTTGTGATAATTGATTTGAGCAACTGCTACAAGTGTTGGCAATAC
This sequence comes from Phasianus colchicus, assembly GCF_987193195.1. Classification (NCBI taxonomy): domain Eukaryota; kingdom Metazoa; phylum Chordata; class Aves; order Galliformes; family Phasianidae; genus Phasianus; species Phasianus colchicus. The sequence goes on from NC_143443.1 coordinate 13,996,530, forward strand.
CTTATTCCATTTATTAATGGAGATAAAATGAATGCTAAAAAAGAATGATGTACTGCCATTAATCTGCCTAAAAAGGGCTTTGCCTTTGTCATTTAAAAATGTCACTGTGTTTGAGATTGTCACTCAGGCTCGAGTCTAGTTTCCTTTTCTGAGAAGTTGAACTAGGAAAGAGTTGAGTTATTATTTTTTTAATTATCTCTTTCTTTGTTTAAAACATTTTTTCTTTTTTCTTTTTTTTTTTTTTTTTTGCAAAGTGAATGTGGTTTTTCACAGAGCCTTTCTTGAGATCAACATTTTGCTTTAAGAATGTGGTAATCTGTTTTTAAGACTGCTAGTAAACAGTCAGGTCCTACAGCTGGAACAATGAGGACATGAACATTCGCTAGAACATGAAAACTATTTTTTAAATCCATATGGAAAGCTACAGTGGTAGATGAGAAAACTGCATGTATACTTGTGTGCTTTACTTTAAAAGAAATGCATAACAAAGACTCGCCAGGGAAAGGAGATTTTTAAAAAAATAGAAATGGATAAAACAATGAAAAATTTGGAGTTTTAGAATGCTTAAGGTTCATTATCTTGTTTCATAATAAAAAACGTGAGATTTATGGCACCCTATGTGTATCTTAGGTATTGGGTTCCATAGGTCTTTGAAGGACCCGTATGTTAATGGATAGATAAGACTATCAGGTCCTTGTGAAGAATGGCAGAGAGAGAATCCAAAATGATTAAATTTTGTCTGAGGCTAGTATGTTTTCTAGCTTTATGCAGTGTTCTTGGTTTGGTTTTGAAAGGAATATATATATCATTCATATTTACGTTTAAGCCATTAAAATATGAGACAATATTTTCTGCATGATGAAACTGTATATTAGAATCTCTAAAATTGTAATTAACACAATATAACATAATGTAGGTTTATTGCATATATAGTAGATCTGTGTAGAAACTATATATGAACTAAACTTAATGTCAGATTTCTACCACTTTTTAGTACTTTTGCCTTTCATTGTTCAATTAAATTATTCAGTTAAATTAAAGCCAAGTAGTGCCTTAGGTTCAAGTTTGCTACTTCTCATTCAAAACTGGATAGAAGTTATTTTTATTAATTAAGGTATCAGAGAAGGGAAATTCCAGAAAAGACAGTCAGATGAATGAGCTGTACATATTTTAAGACTTCAGTTCATCTGTTACTCTTACCACTTTCAGATAGGATAGTTGAATTTAGGCTGTAATTTTTTTAGGAAACTTTTTTTTTTTTTTTTTTATGATATGTAAGCAAGCAAGAAGCATATAGAATGAATACTCAAAATCATTTGGAGAAATCAAATGTTTGCTATATGTATCAAGCAAAAATCAGATCTCAGTTTTATGATGATACACAAAAATGTAATGATTAATAGTCTCAAAGTAGTCAGTCAAATAGGATAAGTAGAGGACATTCTTATTTTTGAAGATTGCAACAGTTTCCTCAGGATGCAGTCAGATAAGATGACAAAAGTTAGATGACAACATCAACAGAATAAAAAAATAAAAGACACTGGAATGGGGGAGTAGTTGGAGCTAGAAACCAACCATGATGGTGGGTCACTGAAAACTTCAAGCTTGAAGAAAGTTCATAGTATGCATGGAATACATCTTTGGGTAGCTTCAAAAGGCAGTGACTGCAAAATAGAATCATATGAAATAGAACAAGAAGAAATTTCAGGAAGTCATCTACTCCTCTTGATGCAATGTTGCTGTACATTTATTCAAACTGACGCTTCCTTCAGAGTTCAGTTTCTTCTAGGCCCTTTCCTACAGGAGTAAGAAATATTAGAAATTTTAGAAATTTCATGTATGTGGTTGATTTTATTGACTTGTGCAATTTTCACTCTCTAGAGATCAACCTTAAGTAATCCTGCTGACTGTAAGTTGTCCATTTATCCGAAGTTGAAAAGTATCATTTGCCAATGTTTGTTCGTTTGTTTTTTTTTAAAGCTGAGATTCTCTCTTCTCCCTAAAAAAAATTCTTTCCAGTCTTTAGATGTATGTTTCTACTGAAAAGGTTTTATGCTCCGGTATACTTTTGGCTAACTTAATTTCCATTGTTCAATTCAGTGTGAACGTGGCAAAGGGCTTATTATGATTTTAGAAGAATCGTATAATAGTTTTGTCTTTTCATGTCTACAATTACTTTCTCTTGTCCAGAGTAAACAGCTACAACTCCTTGATACATTTTGATAAAGAGTATTAAAGAAAAACTATATTAAATCCTATAAGCAGATAAGAAGTAATAGGAAGGGGTCTACAGAGCAGAAACATGCAAGATTGCCAACTTTACTAAATAGCATATGCAATTTAACAGAATTACCATAGCAGAGATAATTGAAGTGGCTTCCTAAATATTGTCAAAAAAAGTAATAATGTAATGTTAGTTGAAACAATATACTGGAAGTTTTCTCTTTAAAATGACAATAAATTCACACAAAATCTTTAATTAAAATGTGTACTTGGGGATTGTTGATCTATCATTCTTTTAGAACAATGTCATCAGTGAGATTGTTTTCTCAAGGTAATGTAATGCTATTTGCAATTGCTAGTATTCTCAACTTTTAGTACACAGTTTACAAAACTAAGCAAAATAAGATAGTATGTACGTTACTTATGTCATTCTCAACAGAGCTCTTCATATGAAAGATCTTAGGCAGGATTGAGATTGTAATGGAGTATTTTGCAAGAAATTACAAAGTACCTTAAAGGACTCAGAAAAGTTACAACGATTGATACTGGGATTTTTGTTTACACATATTTTGCACTCAGATTCTGATAGTTCAGCTCCACTGCAAGAATCTCCCTTTTGTTTTTGCCAGTCAGTAATTATTGAAGACATATGCTGTCACCATTTGACAATGTACATAGATCTTGATGATACTAAGAAATAGCCATTTTCAGAGTGAACAATTCAATTGTAATGTGCATATCTTCTGCAGCTTCCAGCAATTCAATATAAAAATGAGAAGAAAAAATTATTTTAAACATACTTATATGCAACTTTAAAGGATAGTCAGAGGAAGATAAGAATTTGATTTTTCTTGAGTTTTGTGGTTATATTTTACTATGGTAGCCAATGCAGAAGCATAATGTACTTAAAATTAATCAAAAATTTGAGTTAGGAAGATGAAGTGTGACTACATTATACTGGGAAGTGGTTTTTCAACAGGAAAGACAGATGAGGTTGCAGAATATATGGTCATATCTAGCCAAGTGCAGGTATTGACTTATTTGTCCTGTTCCTTATTTCCATATTTTTCAAAACACAGCTCCAGGGAAAGAAAATTGCATCACCACTGAGTTTTATTAGTTCATTTATTAAACAAAGTAGTAGCAAAGTTACTTATTTCTATCATTAAATAAGTTGTCAATTGTGTATAACTCTGTAAAAGTCAGCGAGTTATTCCAGGAAACATTTGAGGCATCTGAAGTGATCTTTGTTCTGAAGTTGTGCAAACTTAATTTCACTCTTATTGTATGGGTGTGACAAAAATTAATATTAGTAGTCTCTATCTTTCCTGCTGAAATTTATTCTCTACTTCAGTTTCTAAACTGAATTAATTTTGCATTAGAAACTGTAAAATGATAGCTTTTATTCTTACTATTTGTGACAAGTACTTGTTTCCTGTTATGAAAAGTTTTCTCATTGTGGAATTTGATTGAAAAAATCTATTTGACTTTTTTGCAGGTGTACAGTTTCAACAAATTCTACCCAAGGACATAGGCAAAAGTTTTTGGTAGCTGGAAGAAACTTAATTTAAAAGCAGGAGAGCAGGCATGCAGTATGGAATAAATATTTTCTTTTGTGAAATGTGAATAAAATTGTTCTAACCTATGCCAAATTTGTATATTTGTATAGATAGATTTTTAGATCTAAATCAAATTAACATTCAACAACAACAACAAAAAACTTTTATGTCTCTACCACATGAATTAGGAAAGAAGGAAAGTGAAAGAAGCACATGGAAAACCTAGTACATCTCAAACACTAATTCTTAGAAAAATATTTACTAAATGGTACTTTTACACCACTGTATTATTGATTGGTGTGTTTTTATTGTTGCTTATTACTTCTGATGGTGTATTTAAACAAAAAAGTATGAGGAAATTTGCTAATTTCAACCCACATTAGACTAAAAGTTTGTCAAAGTTCCCTTGTGAGCTATGGACATAATATAGAAGCAGTTAGTAGAAAGCATCTGCAGAACAGATGAGTCATGATGCATTTTTAAATTAGATTAGAACTAGAAGGATAATATTCTAGTGCCAGCTTGTGATCTGTCAGACTTGAAAAAATAACAGGTGTTGTGATAGCAATGAAGAAAGGGAAATAAAGAGAGATGCATATGTGTGAAAAACAGCTCCCTTGCAACCTTATAATTAAGCGATAGTCTCAGAAATATTGGAAGATTTTTAACAGTTCATTTTTTTTTTTTTATCTTGAATGAATCTATATTTTGAGAATTTATTTTAAAATTGAACAAAGATACTGAGTGTTGGTGTGACTTGGCTTAGTGCTGGTGAAATTAAGATCAGTAGAAGATTTTGAAAGAGAATGTGAAAGAGGAAGTTGAATATGGAAGCAGATGTTGAAAAGACAGGAATGGAGATGCAGCAAAATAAGGTGTAGATTAAATAAATATAAACTCATTGAATATTGAAATTGTGGAGTGTTTAAGACTGGAAATCACTGTTTAATCCATTATGAAAAGGTCAGTTTAACAGAGAATCTGAAAAAGGTATTTGTTGAAGTCTCAGTGAAAGGTACAGAAATATTTGTCTGAAGCTTTCTGAAGGAATAGAAAGGAGAAATGTGGAGACTAGACAGGGAAGAGAGTACAGTGAAAAAGATGAAAGGTAGCCAAGCACAGTCAGCGTTTTAACTATGAACGAGAACAGAAGCTTTGATGCCGAAATGTATTGGTAGCAGAAAGCTCTCTGTTTTTATATGTGTGCACATTGGAGAAAGAGAATTAGCTTTAGATGTAGGAGGTTGAATGCTCAAAAATAGCTGAAATATATTGTTAGTGTTGACCAGATAAGAAGGTAAATGGATATATTCACAGCACCATCCTTAAACTTATCGCTAGGTGATGTGTCTGTGAAATTCAGTAAGAAAAGGATTGTTCCTTCTTTACTCACAATGTCCAGATACACAGAACTTAGAAACTACCTAAAACAAGAGATGTAATGGTTCTAAGAAGTTTTATGGATCACAAGTCTTAGAGCTATGATAAATTTCATAGCAGAATTTGCTGTCTGGAAAGCTGGTTCTTGGGGAGAGAAGGCTCCATTCATCTTGCATATCTTGGAGTACTAACTGAAATTGTTAGTAGCAAAACTTCCCTGCTGGTAGATGACAGCATGTCAAGTGAGAGTGAAGAAATTTAGAAGACAATTACCATAAAAAATGGAATTTGCTTATTGATGTTACGAGTCAAAGGAAGGCATTATAAACTGAGGAATTTAACAAGTTATCTTGCACTTAGAAGTTCACTATATGTATCCTAAGATAATTGTTTTCTTTCTGTGACTCTAAATTGATTAGAAAATGTAAGCCATTGAAGTAAGAGAAAAGGTATTATGCTCTTTGTCATGTTAAGATATTAAATACCTTTTGATTTTTATTTAATCTCATTGATTTAATTTCGTTATGTATTACATGAGGATAAGACCAGCTAGGCATCCATGTTTGTATTTTTTCTATATGTTCATGCCTGCTTACATAAAGAGATTTTTTTTAACAGTTTGTTCCCTTCTGAGTAGTACAACTTAACTAGAGTAAGAGGAATAGAATTTTTTTTTTTTTCATTGAAAGAACTTAACTTTAGTAAATGATACAGCTGGCCTTCTCCTTGATTTTGTATTTAGTCACTGTGCATTGAAATGCAGTTAATCAGCTAACCATAACCCCCATAATCTACTTTCCTTGTATTGTTAAAATTGTGTATTAAAAGGGTATGAATGAACTCTGTCGTATCAAATTTGTTCTTTTTTTAATTCTAGAATTTATAACTTTTTTTCTTTTTTTTTTTCCTGTATAAATAAATATGAGGGGAAATGGTATTACAGATGACCTTAAAAGTAAAAAATTTGGGGAACTAAGAGTAAATAATTACTTAAGACAATTTTGTGTGA